>NC_086158.1:92367264-92678455 GCF_035149785.1 Candoia aspera | reverse complement strand
AAATAGTGGAAACCATATTGTGGAATGGATTTGTCCATAAGGTCACTAAGGGTCAAGCTTGATTCAAGAGCGTCTTCCTCTTCCATAATCAAGCTTACAATTCCTATCACAGAAAAATGCAGTCCTAGTTTCCTCATAAACATGTTCCACCCTTCCCCCACAAGAATACATTTTTAGGTGGCTGCTAATGTTAGGCTATTGGAAGTGAAAACCCCTTCTGGATCTACTGCAAAGATCTAATTTAACAACCACCACTGATTTCAAAGATTTACATAACCTCCTCTTAACTACAAACATGCCTGTAGTATCTTAGAATAACGATGCAAATCACATACAATAACACTTCAGGAATATCACCCCAAAAATACAAAAGAACTGAATGTTAACAGAACAACAGCAAACCAATTTGAGCTGCAGGGTGCTAAGTTAAAACAATCTGAAAGCCTGGTGAAATAAAAAATTGTTGACTATTTGCCTCAAGTTAGCTTACTGTTTATCACACCAACATCCAGAAAACTTTTTGCACATTCCCCAAGGATAATCGTAGCTGCTGTTTCTAGCCATTTATTGTTTTGTGTTGTCTTGAAGTTGGATATGCCATTTCTAATATATTCTCTCTCCCTCTCTCCCTTTGAAATTTCCGTGTCTGTAGCTGCCACCTCCTTTAGTTCCTTCCATCTGGACTTGCAGTCATGAACACCATCTCCCACTGCAGATCTGGCACATGCAGTCAGTCAGGCATATGGAGAAGATCCTGATCTAAGGAACCCCAGGGATTGTCATTGTGTGCATGAGTGACACATCTAAACAAAGCAGTTACCAATAAAAAAAAATCTTCAGGGGATGTGTGTGTGTGTGTGTGTGTGTGTGCACTTAAATGCTTTCTTGTTTCACTCAAAGGCTCAAAACACTAGGCTATGTAACAAAAAGTACTGATGTTTCAGGTGCACTTCAAGTCTGGAACTTGGTTCTTTTGCAGCTAGTGAAACCAGAGTGGTTCCAATAAAAAATGGCCCCTATTTCTAGGAACATCTCAAGCTACAGGCAGCTCACAGCATTGAAACACATATTGATCTTTTGTTGATGAAGAACATTGGTATCTCCTGTATCAGGACTGTCTGTCCACTACTGTACCACTGTATTATTCCTAATCATTATTAATTGTTCATAATTATTATTAATTTAATCTATAAACATTTCTTCCAGATTAAAGCTGGTGACAGCACCTCAACTCATCTTAGAAAGCTAAGCAGGAAGGATCTGGCTAGTACTTGGAGGGGTGGCCACTAAACAACCCCAAGGCTTTAGACCAGATTGGGAAGTCAGAAAAACTCAGAAGAAAGCACTGACAAATTACCTTGGTATCACTGTGAAAGAATCCTATGCAAACCAGTCCAAATAATCACCATAAGTGAAAGTTGACTCTAGGGAGTCTTAATCTTTCTTTCCATGGGAGAAACATGACCATGTGTCTCTTTGGACAACTTTGGTTCATTCATGTACAGAAAACACTTGATTTCTCCGGTTTCAATGAGTCACCACTCTGAATTGGCTTCTCTGAAAAGCTTTGCCTCTGAGGTTACGCAGGTGATAATTAACCTTCCCTCAGAGGTGCTGGGTTATATTTATGATGCCTCATTCACATGCAAATCATGATGTTGTAGTAATCCAACAGTGTGTGAACCAGCTCTCCACAGATGGTTGAATGAAATAATATCCCTAAACTGCAATGTATTTTCTTTTTGTTTCATTTCAGAATGAAAATTCTGAATGAGAATTCTCAGGTCTGGCTTCAGATTTAGCCCTGCTCAGAGTAGACACACTGACATGGGGCTTTAGTTGCTTTTAAGGAAAATAGACCCCACCTGCACATACAGAAATGACATAATATCTTGAGAGAGAGAAAAGAAAAATAGCAGCTATATATATATATATTTAAAATAACAGTTCCAAAAATCAGTTTTCATGGAATAAGGCTAATCTTGCAAGCCCATAAGGATGCAACCAGCCATTCTAAATTGGACTTTTATTTGCATACATTCATATCTAAGACTGCCCTATTTCAGCTGCAAAAAATATGGATGGTACTAGATGGCAGCAAAGAGATACCGACAATGCTAATTCTTTGCTGCCATCTAGTGGTCCTCTAAAGAACTGCTTATCAGAGCTGATAGCCCTATTAATACAGTTCTATTAATTTTGAAATTTAAGGAAAATTGAACTCCAAGGCTTGATACCATTCCATTTTCATTTCAGTTAACCTTATAGATAGCCATCAATCATTTACATTCACATTCAGATTGTGCAAATATATCTCTTAAAGACTTGGCTGAAAACTCAATCTCTTTATCCCCAGTTCTGGCTCACACATATCACACCAACTCATGCTTTATTGAGTAAAATAAAACTGGCTGAACCAATGATCAAACAAACCACACTGTAGCTCAGTGCAATGTATGAGCCATATTATATATCGTTTTGATGTTTATCAGTCCTAATATAAGATGCTACAGTGTTACCTGTTCTTATCTGGTGTGCAACAGCTGAAGGACCACTAGATGGCAGGAAAGACCTGGTGTTTTCTGTATCATTTCACTGCCATCCAGAGGCTTTTCTGATTTTTGCAGCCTAGGTATGGCTTGCCTACTTCATATGACATGCTGATCATACTACTGTGATGGACATCACTCATAAATTTGAAGGATGCTTTTGACTTAATTAGAAGATTTTAACTCCAGTTTAATAGATTAAGAAAAAGATAGTTATGAATTTTGGGCAGGCCAAAGCTGTTACAATAATATCTTGCTATTAGCAAAGAAAACTGTGTTTCTCTATTAGGGAGGCTACTTGCTGAAGTCAAAGAGGTATTTGAATGTGACACCAATTGATTATTCCTTCAGTCGCTTCCGACTCTTCATAACTTCATGGACCAACCCACGCCAGAGCTTCCCGTCTTTCACTGCTTCTACATTTTCTCCCTCTATTTGCCAGTTCTCAATCAAGCTGGTTGCCATAATCTTGGTTTTTTTGAGATTTAGCTGCAAGCCAGCTTTTGCACTTTCTTCTTTCACCTTCATCATAAGGCTCCTCAGTTCCTCTTCGCTTTCATCCATCAAAGTGGTATCATCTGCATATCTGACATTGTCAATGTTTCTTCCAGCGACTTTAACTCCAGCCTTGGATTCCTCAAGCCCAGCATGTCGCATGATGTGTTCTGCGTATAAGTTGAATAGGTAGGGTGAGAGTATACAGCCCTGCCGTACTGCTTTCCCAATCTTAAACCAGTCCGTTGTTCTTACTGTTACTACTTGGTCGTTATACAGATTCTTCAGGAGGCATACAAGATGACTTGGTATCCCCATACCACTAAGAACTTGCCACAATTTGTTATGGTCCACACAGTCAAAGGCTTTAGAATAGTCAATAAAACAGAAATAGATGTTTTTCTGAAACTCCCTGGCTTTTTCCACTATCCAGCGGATATTGGCAATTTGGTCCCTAGTTCCTCTGCCTTTTCTAAACCCAGCTTGTACATCTGGCAATTCTCACTCCATGAACTGCTGAAGTCTACCTTGCAGGATCTTGAGCATTACCTTACTGGCATGTGAAATGAGTGCCACTGTTCGAGAGTTTGAACATTCTTTAGTGTTTCCCTTTTTTGGTATGCGGATACAAGTTGATTTTTTCCAGTCTGATGGCCATTCTTGTGTTCTCCAAATTTGCTGGCATATAGCATGCATTACCTTGACAGCATTATCTTGCAAGATTTTGAACAGTTCAGCTGGGATGCCGTCATCTCCTGCTGCCTTGTTATTAGCAATGCTTCTTAAGGCCCATTCAACCTCACTCTTCAGGATGTCTGGCTCTAGCTCACTGACCACACCATCAAAGCTATCCCCGATATTGTTATCCTTCCTATACAGGTCTTCCGTATATTCTTGCCACCTTTTCTTGATCTCTTCTTCTTCTGTTAGGTCCTTGCCATCTTTGTTTTTGATCATACCCAGTTTTGCCTGGAATTTATCTCCAAAGTTTCTAATTTTCTGGAAGAGGTCTCTTGTCCTTCCTATTCTATTGTCTTCTTCCACTTCCACGCATTGCTTGCTTAAAAATAATTCCTTATCTCTTCTGGCTAACCTCTGGAATTTTGCATTTAATTGGGCATATCTCCCCCTATCACTGTTGCCTTTTGCTTTCCTTCTTTCTTGGGCTACTTCTAGTGTCTCAGCAGACAGCCATTTTGCCTTCTTGGTTTTCTCTTTCTTTGGGATGTATTTTGTTGCCACCTCCTGAACAATGTTGCGAACCTCTGTCCAGAGTTCTTCCGGGACCCTATCTACTAAGTCCAGTCCCTTAAATCTATTCTTCACCTCCACTGCATATTCCTTAGGAAAGTTAGTGAGCTCATAACTAGCTGATCTGTGGGTCTTCCCTAATCTCTTTAGTCTGATCCTAGATTGTGCAATAAGAAGTTTGTGATCTGAACTACAGTCAGCTCCGGGTCTTGTTTTTACCAACTGTATAGATGTCCGCCACCTTTGGCTGCAAAGGATGTAGTCAATCTGATTTCAGTGTTGTCCATCTGGTGAAGTCCATGTATAAAGGCGTCTCTTAGGTTGTTGGAAGAGAGTGTTTGTTATGCAGAGTGAATTGTCTTGGCAAAATTCTATCAGCCTATGTCCTGCTTCGTTTTGTTTTTCCAAGCCATGCTTACCTGTAATTCCAGGTGTCATTTGACTGCCCACCTTAGCATTCCAGTCTCCTGTGATGAAAATAATGTCTCTTTTATGTGTGTTGTCCAGTAGGTGCTGCAGATCCTCATAGAACTGATGTACTTCAGCTTCCTCAGCATCTATGGTTGGGGCGTATATTTGGATCACTGTGATGTTAGATGGCTTGCCCTGAATTTGAATTGAGATCATTCTATCGTTTTTTGGATTGTATCCAAGCACTGCTTTAGCCACTTTACTATTAATTATGAAGGCTACTCCATTTCTTCTGTGGTTCTCTTGTCCACAGTAGTAGATCTGGTGGTCATTTGATGTGAAGTGGCCCATTCCAGTCCATTTCAGTTCACTGACGCCCAAAATGTCTATCTTTCATCTTGACATCTCACAAATAACCACATCCAATTTGTCCTGGCTCATAGATCTTACATTCCAGATTCTAATGGTGTGTTGATCCTTAGAACATCAGATTCGCCATTCGCCACCAGCACCGTCGGCCGCTAGCCGTCCTTGCAGCTTTGAGCTAGCTGCGTCATCATGTCTGGGGCTAGTTGAACTCATCCTCTGTTCCTCCCCAGTAGCATTTTGACCATCTTCCGACCTGGGAGTCTCATCTTCCGGTGGTATACCAACATATCTCTGGTTGTACTGATCCATTTAGTTTTCATGGCAAGAATACTGGGATGGGTTGCCATTACCTTCCCCAGGGATCGCATTTAGTCTGACCTCTCTGTCATGACCTTCCCGTCTTGGGTGGCCCTTCACGGTTTAGCTCATGGCATCACTGAGGTGCTCAAGCTCCAGCACCACAACAAGGTAACGATCCTTTGCTGACGGTGACACCAATTACCCCTCCTATAAGGTAAGATAGCAATTGAAAGCTAAAATCACTACCTGCTAAAAATAGCTCAGATTCTACTTAATTCTTAGAATCATCACAGGTTTCCTTTCTTGTTTAATAGCAGAATAACAAATGGATTTTAAAAAAAACAGGGTCAGATAAAAGTCAAACAACTGCATCTGCACGATATCACTAGGCTTAGTTAGTTAGTTAGTTAGTTAGTTAATGTTGTCTAGTTTGGGGGGGGCTTAGTTTGTCTTCTGTGGCATGGACAATTGGGTGAAATCCAATCATTTGGTTAGCTTATGATTCATTGTAGGGTGTCAGCTGGGAAAATGAGTTACTGTAGCTTGGTTTAATGTGTTGTGCGAACCCAGATGATACAGAGGTAGCTCACAGTGAACAAGCTGAGCCAGATGACAAAGATCTCTCAACCACTGGGAGAAATATAAAAGCTCAGACTTGCAAAATATTTGTGTTTGCAGGGAATACAATTTGTATTCTCAGGGAGGGTCAAAATGGTTGAGGTAGTACCTGCAACTATGTGATCAAAACCATAAATGTAAGATCTTAAATGTAAGATAAGGGAAGGATCACACAGGTTGTGGCTGCCATTTGCTTTTTCACACCCTGCGGATGCCCCTGCTTATTCCAGTCATGGATGGGCCTCTTCTAGGACTTAGTTCAATCCTCTCTGTTCAGCTATATTAGAGAGCAGATTCCAAACAATTCCAGTATTGCAGAAGCTATCTTCAAGTGGATCAGGAGTTGTTGCATCTATGGGACATGTTTTTCTAAGCTGTACCTTTTATTCCTGCTGAAATTCCTGCAAAAATCCAGATTTTTTAAAAAAAATTCTTCCTGATCAGACTGAAGAATTTTATGTAAGCTATCTTATGGCTGACAGAGATCCTCAAGTCACTTATTCCATAGCAAAATTTTCCTACTTAGTAACACATGTATGTAGTGAGAAGGTCACCAACGAGGATCAGCATGACCATCTCCAGAGGTAATCTTCCGCATATATAGAAATCACTGAATGTTTTACGATATGTTCAGTTTTGTTTATTATGTTGGAAATCTGATCAATGGATTTGATAAAAAATAATTTGATTCAATAGCCAACAGATTCTTAGGCAAAAGATAAGCACAGGCAAGAGAAAATAACTTGCAGCAGCAGATACCTATATGTGGTTGAATGGGGATTCACATAGAAAATAAAACCTGGTGTTCTCTGAGTGGCATCAACAGGCAAATGCCTCTATTTTATTTTTTATTTTTTTAGCAAGAATGTGAAATAGGCTCAGTGTAAAGCCCTACATAGCATGGGTGCAGGTTACCTGAGGGACCACCTCACCCCCATCACATTGACCTGTCCCACCTGGTCAGGCAGAGACGGCATGTTGCGGACCCCGTCCATGAGAGATTGTTGATTGGCAGGGCCCAGGAGAAGGGCCTTCTCTGCCATGGCCCCCGCCCTGTGGAATATGCTACCCCCGGAGATAAGGTAAGCCCCCGCTATCCCGGCCTTCCGAAAGGGCTCAAAAAGTGGCCTCTTTCTGTGTTACCTCACTTGGGGTGGGAGGGGGGAATAGTCTGTCATTTTACAAAATTTTATTCATTAAAAATTTCTACAAAAAAATTCTAGAAGACATATATAGAAAAAGATTTTTCAACAAAACAAAGTAATGAAAAAATCAACATACATTTCTACACATCTTGCTCTAATGTACTATGTTAGTGATACATCTTATGGTTTTAACCTTTCTTTCTCAAAAAGAAAGATATATATTAAAACCCCTAAAGTAACTCCTGATAATTTTGAACTCTTATTTTACTATTTATTTCTAAATATTCGTTTCGTTACAGTAAGAAACCCAATATCATTACTTCATTTTCAGCAATTGAATACAGGTAATCTAGAATTGGTTGCCACGTTTCTTTAAATTTCATAATATTATTCTCTTTCATTAGACATGTTAATTTTGCCATTTGTGCTAATTCGATCAGTTTTATTATCCATTCTTCCATTGTTGGAATAGTTTCCCTTTTCCAACTGTGCATATACTAATCTGGCCACTGTGATCATGTAAAGCATCAAATTACTATATTTTTCTCATTGATCGCCATCAAGGAGACCTAATAAAAAACATTCTGGTTTTTTTCCAATCTTTTTCTTAAAAATTTTCTGAAACATTTCATGAATCTGTGCCCAAAATTTTTTAGCTTTGCTACAGGTCCACCACATATGATAGAACGTTCTGTCCTAACAGGCAGGAACCACGCTGAGACGAGGAATGAGTCTCTAGTGTTTTATTACTACTACATTAGATAGAAAATCCTAACAAACTGAAGAAGTGTGAGAAAACCCAGACAGATAAACCCCAAAAGTCAAGGCAGGTCTGTTCTGTGTCTCTTTGAATGGCTGCTCAACTCCTCGCTACTATGCATGCGTTTTCCCCCCTGGATAGGGGCCCCCTCCTTCTCACCATCAGTGCTCATGACATGTTCCTTCCATTTGCTGACATTTCCAACATATATTTGAGGTGCTATTATACATTTTTGCTAATGTTTGTGGTGTCAAGTACCACCTAAACATCATCTTATAAAAATTTTCCTTTAAATTATAACTGTCCTAACAGCCAGGAAACACGCTGAGACAAGGAACTGATCTCTAATGTTTATTGCTAGTACATAACAGGAATGCTAACAAACAAATCCACCTATAATTTTTAGTTAAAGTGGGATCTTGTTCTCCTTTTGGGATAAGAGAAGAAGCGTGGGAAAAACCCAGACATATAAACCCCCAAGGGTTAAGGCGGTCCCGATCTGTGTCTCTTTGAATGGCTGACCAATTTCTCAGTGCTACGCATGCGCTTAACAGTCTGGATGGGAGCCCCCTGCTCGCCATCCTTACTCATGACAATAACATAATGAAAACTTTAAATCTTTAGTCCACATTTTTCCCATTTTTCTAATGGAATGTCATAACCAGTATTTCTTGCCCAATTAATCATGCATGTTTTAACTCGTTCATTTTCTTGATTTGTTTGTAACAAGATTTTATACATTTTTGTGATATGATCATTATTTAAATATAATTGTTTTTTGAATTCTGATTCTTCTTTTTTAAATTTATAGTTCTTTTTATCTAACTTAAATCGTTCGTTTAGTTGAAGGTAAGTAAACCAATTACACATGTGGCCTTCATTTTGTCATTCTTCCCGAGATTTTAGAATAGGCAGACCACCTTGATCAAATTTTAATAGATCTTTATATCTTAACCATTTAACCTGGTCCCCTAAGCTTTCTCTTCTTGATAAGGCTTCTAATGGCGATACCCAATTTGGTATATTTGGAAGTAATCTTCTTTTGTATTTGTCCCAGGTCTTGAGTAACGTTTTTCTAATAATGCGATTGTTAAATTCTTTATTCAATTTTACTTTTTCGTACCAGATATAAGCATGCCAGCCAAATTTAGTTTCGTGTCCTTCTAACTGTAAAAGTTTTTGATCTTCCAATGTTATCCAGTCTTTAATCCATAGAAAACAACAAGCTTCAAGATATAACTTAAGATCAGGTAATCCCAGGCCTCCTTCCTCTTTGGCATCTTGCAATAGTTTAAATTTAATTCTTGGTTTTTTCCCCTGCCATATAAATTTCAAGATGTCTTTTTGCCATAACATAAAGGTTTTTTCATTTATCAAAATTGGAATTGCTTGAAACAGAAATAACATCTTTGGTTATATACATTCATTTTAATTGCAGATATTCTTCCTAGAAGAGATAATTGGTAACATACTCCACCTCTCTAAATCTAATTTAATCTCAGAACACATTTTCTCATAGTTATTGTGGAATAATGCATTGTTATTAGCTGAAAGTATTATACCCAGGTATCTAATTTTCTTTTCTGTTGTAAAGCCAGTTTTTCCTTTTAAAATTTCTTATTGTTTTTGAGTCATATTTTTACTCAATATTTTAGTTTTTTTGGTTATTGATTTTAAATCCTGCTACCTCTCCAAATTCTGTCATTTTTTTCAATAAAGTCTATTAAATCTAGTGGGTTTTGTAAAGTAAACACCAAGTCGTCTGCAAATGCTTTCAATTTAAATACTTGTTTTTTTCATTTTTATCCCTTCTATTCGTTTATCAAATCTTATCTCTCTAATAAGAACTTCCAAAACAAGAATGAATAATAAAGGTGACAATGGACATCCCTGTCTCGTTCCTTTTTCTATTTTACAATTATCTGTTATTTCTTCGTTAACTATTATTCTGGCTTTTCAAAGCATAGATTGCTTTGATCCCCATCATAAAGTCTTTTCCAAACTCCATTTTCTCCAATAAGGTAAAGGTTTCCCTTGACATTAAGTCCAATCGTGTCCGACTCTAGGGGGCGGTGCTCATCTCCGTTTCAAAGTCGAAGAGCCGGCGTTTGTCCGTAGATACTTCTGTGGTCATGTGGCCAGCATGACTAAACGGAACGCTGTTACCTGCCCGCCGAAGCGGTACCTATTAATCTACTCACATTTGCATGTTTTCGAACTGCTAGGTTGGCAGGAGATTTTCTCCAATACCTTAATCATAAATCTCCAATTTAAATTATCAAAGGCCTTTTCAGCGTCCAAAAATATTAAGGCTATCTGGCTTTCATTATGAGGATGTGCATACTCCAAAATATCTATCACTGTTCTTGTGTTGTTTTTTATTTGTCTTTTTGGTAGAAAGCCATTTTGATCTTTATCTATAATTTCTTGGAGGACTATTTTTAATCTTTCAGCTAATATTGCCATAAAAAAATTATAATCATTATTAAGCAACGAAATCCACCTATAATTTTTAGTTAAAGTGGGATCTTGTTCTCCTTTTGGGATAAGAGTAATATTGGCTTCAGACCATGACTTGGGTATCTTAGACCCCATCAGAACCAAGTTCATTAAGTCTTTAAGTGGCGTTAAAATTTGTCCCAAAACTAATTTATAGTAGCTCGTAGATATACCATCAGGGCCTGGTGTTTTTCCTATTTTAAGTTTTTTTACAGCATCTATAATTTCTTGGTTAGTAATGGGACTGTTAATACTAAATTGTTGACTCTGTGTTAATTTGGGAAGATTTTGGTTGTTAAGATATTTATTGATTTTTTCTTCTGAAATTTCCTGCTTTTGATATAACTTTGAGAAAAAGGTGAAAAATGCTTTTTAAATTCCTTTGTTATCTACCACATCTTCCCCACCACCTCTGATTCTAGTAAACATTTTTCTCTCTCTCTCTCTTTTCTTAATTTGTAAGCCAACCATCTACTTGGTCTATTAGCAAATTCAAAATTTATTTGTTTTACATAAGGTAATTTTGTTTCCATATCTTTTATTGTCATAAGCTCAAGTTGTTGTTGTAACAATTTAATTTGATATATTAAATTTTTGTCTGATGAATTTTCTTGTAATTCTCCTTCCTTTATTTTGATTTGATTCATGATTAACTGAACATTTTGTTGACATTGTTTCTTTATTTTATAGTTCAAAGATATATAATGCCCCCTCATTACTGCCTTACTAGCATCCCAAACTGTTCTAATGTCCACTTCATTGTTCAAATTTATATCAAAAAATTCTTTTAATTTCTTTTTACACTCCTCTATTACCCCCTCTTTTTTTAAGATACTCTCATTCAATCTCCATTTTGTACATTTAGAGATCCTCTTGAGTATAACTTTCACTGGGTTATGGTCTGAAAATGTTTTTGGTAAAATTTCAGCTTTTATTATTTTATTTGCTAATTTTTAGATACCCAAACCATATCAATTCTTGAAAAGGATTTGAATATATCAGAAAAAAAGGTATAGTCCTTCATTAAACTGTTTTTGTGTCTCCATGTGTCTATCAAAGCTAAATTTTCCATTAATTCAAAAAAAAATGGGTAATTTTCCCTGCTTATCTTTAATTTGTTTATCTGATTTTCTGTCTAATGCTGATAATCGTAACCCCATTCCAGTCACCCATTAATATCCAACTGGTATAAGAATATTTTAATAATTCGTCCGTTATATTCTCATAAAAAACCTTTGTATCTTTATGGGGTGCATATACTCCCACTACAATTATTTTCATATCTTGAATTTCAATTTCAATTCCTAAAAAACTCCCTTGATCGTCAGAAAATAGTAAATGTGGTTTTAAGTAAGATTTAACATATAATACTATACCATTTATTTTCTTGTCATTTGCTGTTACAAATTCATTTCCCAATTTTCTATTAACTAGATACTTTACGTCCTTTTTTTTAATATGTGTTTCTTGGAGGCAAATAACATCATTTAAATTTTTAAGATGGTGAAAGATTTTTTTTTCCTTTTTTGGGGACTATTTGCCCCATGCCAGTAATTCTTCATATTCTTTAGAAGTTGTGGCTGGCTCTTCTTTGCTTGTTTCTCTGATATTTGTCTTAATAAATCCTTTTTGTATCTTTCTAGAAATTCTTTAACCTTATGCATTAAGTTCGACTTAAACTTCCTTTCCTGAAAGGTAAAGCTTACCCCCTCTAATTTCTCCCAGCGATATGGTATGTTGTTTCTTTTCAACATCTCCGTTAAACCTACATATTCCTTTCTTTTTCTCAAAATTCTTATTGGTATTTCTTTAAGCACTATAATATCCTTTCCTTTAATTCTAATTCTATTGTCAAAGTGTGCATGTAATATCATCTCTTTAGTTTTTCTCCTTGAAAATTCAATCAATATGTCTCTAGGTTTATTATGTGTCTGTGGATATTTTGAATGTATACAAAACATCTTCTCAATCTCCTCTTCCATCTTATCTTCTTCCCAATATAGTAAAGTTTGCTAGTGTTCGGACTCTTGTTCTGACCCTCTATCTCATCCTCCTTTCCTTCTGGTATACCCCTAAACCTCAGTCTGAATTCCTTAGCTCTTAGTTCTAAAAGAGCTATTCTGTCTAGTTCATTTTCTTTCTCTACTTCCAATTCTTCTACTCTTTCAATCACCTTTTTTTATTTCCCCATCTATTTGGTCATTTATTTTATCTAAATTTTGTTTCAATTGTTTCTCAAAAACTTCAAAACATTTTTCCAACATTATATTTACATTTTGCAAGATTGTTTGTGAAGTCTTTCCAGAAAACTCTTCAAACATTGCTCGAAGTCCGTCGTTTTCTCCTATTCCTGAGTCTCTTCTGTTTTGCCTCCTGGTATTCATTGTTATTGTTAGAGGATGAGCTCAACTAGCCCCAGACGTGATGACGCAGCCAGCTCAAAGCCGAAAGGACGGCTAGCGGCCAATGGTGCTGGTGGTGAACGGTGAATCCGATGTTCTAAGGATCAACACACCATTGGAATCTGGAATGTAAGATCTATGAGCCAGGGCAAATTGGATGTGGTTATTGGTGAGATGTCAAGGTTAAAGATAGACATTTTGGGTGCCAGTGAACTGAAATGGACTGGATTGGGCCACTTCACATCAAATGACCACCAGATCTACTACTGTGGACAAGAGGACCACAGAAGAAATGGAGTAGCCTTCATAATTAATAGTAAAGTGGCTAAAGCAGTGCTTGGATACAATACAAAAAACGATAGAATGATCTCAATTCAAATTCAGGGCAAGCCATCTAACATCACAGTGATCCAAATATACGCCCCAACCATAGATGCTGAGGAAGCTGAAGTACATCAGTTCTATGAGGATCTGCAGCACCTACTGGACAACACACCTAAAAGAGATGTTATTTTCATCACGGGAGACTGGAATGCTAAGGTGGGCAGTCAAATGACACCTGGAATTACAGGTAAGCATGGCCTGGGAGAACAAAACGAAGCAGGACATAGGGTGATAGAATTTTGCCAAGACAACTCACTCTGCATAACAAACACTCTCTTCTAACAACCTAAGAGACGCCTTTATACATGGACTTCACCAGATGGACAACACCGAAATCAGATTGACTACATCCTTTGCAGCCAAAGGTGATGGACATCTATACAGTTGGTAAAAACAAGACCTGGAGCTGACTGTAGTTCAGATCACAAACTTCTTATTGCACAATCTAGGATCAGACTAAAGAGATTAGGGAAGACCCACAGATCAGCTAGATATGTTGTTGTTGTTTATTCGTTTAGTCGCTTCCGACTCTTCGTGACTTCATGGACCAGCCCACGCCAGAGCTTCCTGTCGGTCGTCAACACCCCCAGCTCCCCCAGGGACGAATCCGTCACCTCTAGAATATCATCCATCCATCTTACCCTTGGTTGGCCCCTCTTCCTTTTGCCTTCCACTCTCCCTAGCATCAGCATCTTCTCCAGGGTGTCCTGTCTTCTCATTATGTGGCCAAAGTATTTCAGTTTTGCCTTTAATATCATTCCCTCAAGTGAGCAGTCTGGCTTTGTTTCCTGGAGGATGGACTGGTTTGATCTTCTTGCAGTCCAAGGCACTCTCAGGATCTTCCTCCAACACCATGGTTCAAAAGCATCTATCTTCCTTCTCTCAGCCTTCCTTATGGTCCAGCTCTCACAGCCATATGTTACTACAGGGAACACCATTGCTTTAACTATGTGGACCTTTCTTGTCAGTGTGATGTCTCTGCTCTTAACTATTTTATCGAGATTGGTCATTGCTCTTCTCCCAAGGATTAAGTGTCTTCTGATTTCCTGACTGCAGTCAGCATCTGCAGTAATCTTCACACCTAGAAATACAAAGTCTTTCACTGCTTCTACATTTTCTCCCTCTATTTGCCAGTTATCAATCAGGCTGGTTGCCATAATCTTGGTTTTTTTGAGGTTGAGCTGCAAGCCAGCTTTTGCACTTTCTTCTTTTACCTTCATCATAAGGCTCCTCAGTTCCTCTTCGCTTTCAGCCATCAGAGTGGTATCATCTGCATATCTGAGATTGTTAATGTTTCTTCCAGCAATTTTAACTCCAGCCTTGGATTCCTCAAGCCCAGCTTGTTGCATGATGTGTTCTGCGTACAAGTTGAATAGGTAGGGTGAGAGTATACAGCACTGCCGTACTCCTTTCCCAATCT
The DNA here is from genome assembly GCF_035149785.1 of Candoia aspera. Classification (NCBI taxonomy): domain Eukaryota; kingdom Metazoa; phylum Chordata; class Lepidosauria; order Squamata; family Candoiidae; genus Candoia; species Candoia aspera. The sequence goes on along the minus strand of NC_086158.1, from coordinate 92,663,852 downwards.
TAAACCAGTCCGTTGTTCCGTGGTCTGTTCTTACTGTTGCTACTTGGTCATTATACAGATTCTTCAGGAGGAATACAAGATGACTTGGTATCCCCATACCACTAAGAACTTGCCACAATTTGTTATGGTCCACACAGATATGAGCTAGATATGAGCTCACTAACTTTCCTAAGGAATATGCCGTGGAGGTGAAGAATAGTAAATCTGGACTTAGTAGATAGGGTCCCGGAAGAACTCTGGACAGAAGTTCGCAACATTGTTCAGGAGGTGGCAACAAAATACATCCCAAAGAAAGAGAAAACCAAGAAGGCAAAATGGCTGTCTGCTGAGACACTAGAAGTAGCCCAAGAAAGAAGGAAAGCAAAAGGCAACAGTGATAGGGGGAGATATGCCCAATTAAATGCAAAATTCCAGAGGTTAGCCAGAAGAGATAAGGAATTATTTTTAAACAAGCAATGCATGGAAGTGGAAGAAGACAATAGAATAGGAAGGACAAGAGACCTCTTCCAGAAAATTAGAAACATCAGAGGTAAATTCCAGGCCAAAATGGGCATGATCAAAAACAAAGATGGCAAGGACCTAACAGAAGACAAAGCGAGCAAGAAAAGGTGGCAAGAATATACAGAAGACCTGTATAGGAAGGATAACAATATCAGGGATAGCTTTGACGGTGTGGTCAGTGAGCTAGAGCCAGACATCCTGAAGAGTGAGGTTGAATGGGCCTTAAGAAGCATTGCTAATAACAAGGCAGCAGGAGACGACGGCATCCCAGCTGAACTGTTCAAAATCTTGTGAGATGATGCTGTCAAGGTAATGCATGCTATATGCCAGCAAATTTGGAAAACACAAGAATGGCCATCAGACTGGAAAAAATCAACTTGTATCCCCATACCAAAAAAGGGAAACACTAAAGAATGTTCAAACTCTCGAACAGTGGCACTCATTTCACATGCCAGTAAGGTAATGCTCAAGATTCTGCAAGGTAGACTTCAGCAATTCATGGAGTGAGAATTGCCAGATGTACAAGCTGGGTTTCGAAAAGGCAGAGGAACTAGGGACCAAATTGCCAATATCCGCTGGATAATGGAAAAAGCCAGGGAGTTTCAGAAAAACATCTATTTCTGTTTTATTGACTATTCTAAAGCCTTTGACTGTGTGGACCATAACAAGTTGTGGCAAGTTCTTAGTGGTATGGGGATACCAAGTCATCTTGTCTGCCTCCTGAGGAATCTGTATAATGACCAAGTAGCAACAGTAAGAACAGACCACGGAACAACGGACTGGTTTAAGATTGGGAAAGCAGTACGGCAGGGCTGTATACTCCCACCCTACCTATTCAAGTTATACGCAGAATACATCATGCGACATGCTGGGCTTGAGGAATCCAAGGCTGGAGTTAAAGTCGCTGGAAGAAACATTAACAATCTCAGATATGCAGATGATACCACTTTGATGGCTGAAGGCAAAGAGGAACTGAGGAGCCTTATGATGAAGGTGAAAGAAGAAAGTGCAAAAGCTGGCTTGCAGCTAAACCTCAAACAAACCAAGATTATGGCAACCAGCTTGATTGATAACTGGCAAATAGAGGGGGAACATGTAGAAGCAGTGAAAGACTTTGTATTTCTAGGTGCGAAGATTACTGCAGATGCTGACTGCAGTCAGGAAATCAGAAGACGCTTAATCCTTGGGAGAAGAGCAATGACCAATCTCGATAAAATAGTTAAGAGCAGAGACATCACACTGACAACAAAGGCCCGCATAGTTAAAACAATGGTGTTCCCTGTAGTAACATATGGCTGCGAGAGCTGGACCATAAGGAAGGCTGAGTGAAGGAAGATTGATGCTTTTGAACTGTGGTGTTGGAGGAAAATTCTGAGAGTGCCTTGGACTGCAAGAAGATCAAACCAGTCCATCCTCCAGGAAATAAAGCCAGACTGCTCACTTGAGGGAATGATATTAAAGGCAAAACTGAAATACTTTGGCCACATAATGAGAAGACAGGACACCCTGGAGAAGATGCTGATGCTAGGGAGAGTGGAGGGCAAAAGGAAGAGGGGCTGACCAAGGGCAAGATGGATAGATGATATTCTAGAGGTGACGGACTCATCCCTGGGGGAGCTGGGGGTGTTGATGACTGACAGGAAGCTCTGGTGTGGGCTGGTCCATGAAGTCACGAAGAGTCAGTAGCGACTAAACAAATAAACAACAATTCATTGTTATAGTGTTCATATAATATACACAGTATTTTAAAGGCTATATCCACCACGTTATAAGAAGAAACTTGCTGTACAACCTTTATCCACCAAGTCCACTATATGGTGACAGATAATATAGTTGCAAGAAAATGGCTACTATATATTAGTAATTAACTTGCACTCTGTTCCTGTAGTTCTTATTTTCTCCTTTTAATCTCTCCACAATTTATCCATCCGTTCTGAAATGAAGCGACTCACCAGCTTTCCTGAGTCTCTACAGCTGCATTTAGTCTCTTCTTCTTTCTTCTATTAAGTTGTAAAATAGTCAAGGAGGTGGGGTGGTCAAGGGTATTGTCTTTTAACAAGATGTTCAGTTGCAGCTTCTGCTTGCCGAAAAGAAGGTGCTTCCCAGCTGAATCTCTGCTTCACAAAGAAGCGACGTCTGCCATTTTTCTTGCTTGTCAGCTGTCTGGAGAACACTTTCACTTTCACACTCACAGCTCCTTTCGCCAGGAGTTGCTTTCGGTCCAGAAAAAACCTTCCAGCTCATCGTATCAAGCCGCAATGAGAACTCTATCTGCGGAGGTTCAGTAGAGTTCAGCCCGACGCCATTGCTCCCATACCGGAAACCAGGAGGGTGGAATAGTCTGTCATGGGGGTGGCTGGCACCTTGATGCAGCCTGGGGAAATTTTTTTAAGACTATGATCTCACCATCTTGGGTTTTCAGATCTCATGGTTTATATTTTAGAGTTTTAAAGATTTGTATAGGTATATTTTATAATGTATCTCTTGTAATCGATATCTATTTTTTTACTGTTTTAAATTTGCTTGTAAACCACCCAGAGTCATTGTCGAGATGGGCGGTGAAGAAGTGTAATAAATAAATAAATAAAAATAACATCCAAGGAACTGAGCCATGTTGAAAAAGAATAGAGTGCTGTGGAGCCAACTTCTGTACCTGATCTTTGGAAATTTTTCTATCACTAGCTGGGATGGCAGTATAAAGCCTTCCTCCACCATCTTGGGAACTGCTGTGGCTGCAAGTTAGCTTCTGGGTGCAATTCAAGGTGCTGGCTGGTCCTTCATGGCTCAGGATTTGGATACCTACAATACAGCCTTCTCTAGACTGAAGGCTGCCCACCCAGTAAGGTCAGCACACCAGACTTGCTGAGGGTCCCATCCTTAAGGGAATGCCACCTACAGGGATCCTGGGAGTGAGCCTTCTTGGTGACTGCCAAATTCTATGGAAGAACTTACCACTAGATATCTGGTCCTCCCCCAATTTAATAGGCTTCTGAAGGGTCATAAACATTGGAGTGTTTATGACCCTTCAATATTGTTAACCCTAGGTTTGGCATTCTGTAAGCTGCTTAGAACCTTTAAGAATTAGCAACATAGAAACCCAAGCAAATATTACTACTACTACTGCTGCTGCTGCTGCTGCTATTATTATTATTATTATTATTATTATTATACTACAATAATAATATTGTGCCATCTTTCAAATTATTTCTAAATTAGAGCACTTCTTGATATGTAAAGCTTTCAGACAGCTAGCTTGTGTTCACAAAGAAACAAAAAGTATGTGGAGATAAGGGGTGGGATGAACAGATGTAATACGACACATCTGTTCATCCCACCCATATAATCTTCCATATATTCAGTGCAACTTCTAGATTATGTGAAAGGGGGTGGAGTGGGAAATAATGCTGTTTGAATTTGGGGAGCAATGAAATGAAAAACAAATTGGGAGAGCAGATAATAAATTCCAGCTGAAATCTACTTAAGATTCCACTGGGTTTATTGCAGAAGAATTTATCTGAAACTCCAGTACTGTTTTGCCCCCAAATCTCTGCAAGGCTTTGACATTTCAAGCAAGTGGAGTGACAGTATGGTTGCTAGGACTTTATCAAAAAACAAGTGCAGTGCAATTGTTAGCTGCTTCATGAAGCATGACAACAGAGAGACCTCTTGATACTCCTTGATCCTCCAAGACATGTGTAGCTAATACTCATGGCATTAAATATCACACTATTGTCAAATTCATATGAACAAGGACATAGGATTTTGTAGTTTCTGGGAAATCCATTTTCCTCTTGTTATTCAGTTTCTGGAAACCATGATCTGCATCCTGGTATTTGATGGTAGGACAACTCAAGCAAGCACCATCCCAGTTTTCTTTAGTACCATGTGGACTCTCTAAGGCCCATCTGCTCATATATCAACATGACTCCTTCACTCAAATAACAGAAGTATTTGATTGCTTTCTTTCAAATTATTGTTATATTCAGTGCAAAGCCTAAGGCAAGTGTTTGTGTAGAAAAGATGTGTGAAAGGTGAAAGGTCCCCTGTGCAAGCACTGAGTCATGTCTGACCCTCTGAGGGGATGCCACTTTCGCAATGTTTTCTTGGCAGACTATAGCGGGGTGGTTTGCCATTGCCTTCCCCAGTTGTCACCTTCCCCAGCAAGCTGGGTCCTCATTTTACCAACCTCAGAAGGATGGAAGGCTGAGTCGGCCTGAGCCAGCCACCCGAGAATCCAGCTTTCGCTGGGATTGAACTCGGTCTTGGGGAGAGTTTCGGTTGCAATACTGCCGCCTACCACTCTGTGCCACACAAGGCTTTTAGAAAAGATAAATCAGTGAAAATAGAAACACAGTTATTAAAGTAAAATAAAAAATCATTCAACTCATCTGAAAAAAATAAGCAACAGTTAAAACTGCAATTTATAATATCTAGAGCACTTGATACTTAAAAGTGCAGTGAAATATCTTAGCCAGTAAGGTGTCTCACCCTGAATGCCATTCAGTAAAGAAACAGCCAGGACAGAAAATGTTCTGTTGGCTGTCCTAGTAAAACTGGATGGCTCTTGAACAGATCCACCTGAGGAGAGCTTAAGTCCTAATAAGACCCATAACTCTGCTTGAAAATACTTCTAGAAGTATCAGGCAGGGAGCTGTGAATGACCTGTATATCCTTCACATGGTATTTTAGCAACTATGGACAGCTAACTTAGAAAACTTGGAGGAAATGTTTCTAGTGATGGGTCATTAGGCAGAAAACATTGTGGGTAAATGCTTCTACATCTCTGGATGTCTAAGTCATCTATGAGGGTCATTTTCCAACAACTGCTCAGATGGTTCAATTACACTCAGCTCATGCCATGCCTTGCCATGACTAGCAACCTGAATTCTGCCCTGTTTCTGCCCATAAGGCAAAATGAGAGACACAAGGATTTCTTTTTCAGGGCTGTGGAAAGCATTTCAAGAGATGCTTCACAAAATGCTTGCTGTGAGCAAACCACCTCTCCAGAAAGCTTCAAGAGCCTTCCCAGGCCATGGCCATGTGTGTGTAGTGCACAGCTATCTTGTTTCACCCAAAGTCCCAATAGATGTCTTGTCTATTTTTTGCCCTCACTTCCAAAAAGGCTGCAAGAATCTTCAAAATAGGCATAGTAGGACTTCTGGAGGATGTGGCCATCACACTGCTTTGAGGAGCGGTGCTTTGGTCAACCCAAGGGACTTGTAAAGCACCCTTTGGATATTTATAGGGCCCTGTTATTTATACTCCCTCCGCATGAAAACCCAAATCCCCCTAATGCCGCATTATCTGAAATAGTGCAACCCAGAAACAGGTTTCCCACCTTCTCAGTTGTTTGTGTGAACTTTTGAGATTCCATCATCAGGAAAACATTTTAACAACAGGGTTCTTAACAAACCATAATGCCTGAGAGAAGAAGGGTTGCTTGGCAATGAACACTTGGATCTCTGGGGATGTAAGAGAAGCTTGTAAGGAATTTCAACATTCCACCAAAGGCTAGTTTTCTCTGTGTGAAACAACAACAACAAATCCTGGCAATGCCCACTTGAGAGCATGAAGACGCCTAGATCATCTAATGCAAGAAAGCATTACTTGAGAGAGCTGTGATTTGTGGAAGTGTTTGCACATACTTGAGATGCATCAGGATTCATCATACTCAATCGTGCCATCCATCGCAATCCTTTTAGCAAGAAGGCATTCTCCATAGGAAGCAAAAGGGCTTAAGGTTTATATTGAATGCTGTCATTCTCATTAAGCAAAATCAGGGCTTTTTCCTAACTGTATTTTTAGTCTTGCTTCTGTACTGGGGATTCTGTTCTCCATGAAGAAACCCTCAGAGAGTTAGTTATAAGGCTTTTAAAGCCATTGAGACAACTGTGGTTGTGTTATTTTGACAAAAGGAAGAAGGGAAAATATTTACTGCAACTCCCATCTCATTTGAAGGAGCCATTTCCTAAGTTTGGCACCAATTTCTCATTTACATAATTCAGATGCTGCCTTGTGCCTTCAAAGAACATTTTACTAAAGACTCGGTTTTGGCAAGAAAGGACTGGAGGGGCTCAAAAAGGAAAGGGCACTTGGTATGCTCTGCTTCAGCACTGCCATAAACCAGAGGAACTTGTATGAGGATTTTGAATTTGTTTGTGCATATAAATGTTCTGCTTTTAATTGAGGCTAACAAAGGGTTTTCTAAACATTGCCTGTTGTTGCTAAGATGCCGGTCCTTTGAATGCAATTTTTGAAAAGACAAAGATGCTTGAACATCTGGTTATCTTCCACAGATGTCTCCAGTGACCGTGAAAATGAGATAAACAAATTTAGAAGAGAAGGAGCTAGCATCCTAGTTAAACATTATTCCTTTTCTCTTTCCATGAAGAAACTAAGATCATGGGGTTTTTTCCTCTTTTCGTGGATCTGCAAAACTCTTGATTTTTGTCTTAGGAAACACATTGCTTGGAAGTACTTGCAAAGTGTTTTACTGTTACGGGCTGTTGTTTCAGTTTAGGCATTGTTTCACTCTCACCCCTGAACTTGTGTAAACCCCATTTCTCTTTCTCATATAAATGACCTGAGGTAGAAGCAGAAGAAGATTAAAGGAAATGTATTCGTCCTCTCCTCTCCACCCAGTTTCCACGGATGAACAGAAGAAATGGTTCTCCTCTATGCCCCTTCTGACTGAGCTGTTTTGTCTTCCAGTTCAACCTACAGCAGTACTGAAAAAGACAGGTATGTTCATGTACTTCATTCCCAGATGTCTTCAGAGAATTTGATGCAGAGAAAGTATGTCTTCTGTCATCACAAATATTCTAAACGGACCCCATTTTCTCCCTCCCTCCTTCCCTCCTTCCTTCCTCCCTCCCTTCCTTCCCATACTCAAAAAAGACTTCCATCAGTTCACAAGATCAAACCAATGTATCACCAAAACAAATGCATTAAAAGGATAAAAACTCACAGAAAACCATCAACACACCCAGCGACTGCAATGCAAAGTGACCGCTATAGGACTTTCCCTCTGGCCCTGATTCAGCAGACAATTATATGAAATGCTCCATTCTATTTGGTAGAGAAAATATGGAGTGAAAGACATGCAGATCTTGGGTTAGCTCTGGCACGCAAAATGGCAAATAGATGGAGTGTTGTGCTGGTGTCTGAAAAGAGCCCAAATCTATCCAAAATCTATAAAAAAAATTATTGTGCGTACTCCATACTTCTTAAGAACTTAATTATGTAGAAGTCAGCGGTCACAAACTAATATTCAAATGTGGAGTCCTTGATGCTCTCTGAGCCTTGTTTTCTTGCAGACGTTTCACTGCCAGACTAGGCAACATCTTCAGTGTGAAGACTCCACAGTTCATCCCTGAGCTACAAATATTCGCTTTGATTAATATTCAAATCTCTGTTACATGCAAATTTAAAAGGGGGACATTTCTTCTTCCTCCTCCTTCTCCTCTTCCTCTTCTACAATGCATACATAGATGAAGAAAGTTAAGTTTTTTCACGTTCCATCACTTTAGAGAACTTCTTCTCTATGCTGGGGTCTGATGTTATAAATAGGGCACAGAAATGCAAAGTTTCCCTAATTACAATATATAATTTAAACAACTTTCGAGCCCCCACTTTTATAATCAAATATGACTACTCTAAATTTCAGACTGTCTAGTTTTGCTACTGATAATATTATTGTGATTTTAGCTTCAGGCTTAATGCTCACAAGACTATACCTACAAAATGCAGAATGCAGATTTGATCTTTTGCATTCATATTACATTTCTTGTCTCAGTAACACACATTATTCAAAATTATGCAATATGGCCACCTTTTTAACCTTTTGCACTGGCAGATAGATTTGATTTTGTTTTTCGCATGAGGCAGTTCTGCAGAAGCAGAATGAGAGCTGAATTCTGGGTACTTTTTCCATAAAGAAACATGTTTATATAAGCCGGCAGCAGGGAGTGAGGTTTTGAAGTCATGTCTGCATTCCATTACCTGTGGCAAGCTGCATGTTTTGCAACAGAAGAGTGTTAAATTGGTGGATGAATGGCAGAAAAATTAATTAAAACTTGCTTTAGAAAACAAACATGTTCTCCAAGCATCTCAGGAAATCCATGGGCATAGTTAAATTCATTAGCTAGTTTTCAAAAAGTCATTTTAAAAGAGATGGGGAGAGTCTCTTAAACAATAATGGATGCATATACGCGCTTTTAAAAAAAGGTTATTTAAATTTTCTCAGACCTTCCATGTGGTTATAAGGCCCCTGAAGTGAAACAAACACAAACTACCATCTGTTATTTTTGTCTGCAAAATGGCAACTTATCTTTGCCTCCTGTCCCCCACGCAGACACATCTCTTCCTTCACTCCATGAATTTTTGATAGCAGCCAAGTAACACTGGCCAGGGCCATTAAAAAAATGAAAGATAAGCCAGATACAGCTTCTCCTGCATTCTTCCTTTTAATTCGCCCTGTATGGCAAAAGGCTGCTCAAAAACCAAGGAATTAGCTACTTCTTGACCTATTGCAAACGAAGTGTGCCTTTTGAATGCTGTCGTTTAAATTACAGCAAATGAAAGGATATGGCAAGGATCAAGTCGGGGAGGAAAATGAAAAAGATGTTATGGAGGGAGAATGAAAAACCTCTGAGGGAGCATTCATTGTGCCCCAAAGAGGCTCATTTTCTAGAACCATCTGTCAGGATCAACTTTGATTTCTCCCTCTTTCTCTCTTTGTTTTCTACCTGCAGCAGACAAAACCATTCCAGCTATCCATTGTATGGTTAAAAAAAAAAATCAGCAAAATATCACAGGGCATAGCAGGCTGTTGGAACTAATAGCCAGCCATTGGCTAGATGGCTTTTTAAGGGTTGGGAAATCCATGGGGAAGCCTATTAAGAGCTATTAATCTTTAGCCTGACTTTTCCAAATTTGGGGCTCCCCAGGAGAGTTTGAGTTCAATTTCTCTCATTCTAATAGGGGCTGAAATGTAGCTGAACTGGGTTGGGGAGGGGAGGGCTACAGAAATACAGAGGACCATCAGATGGCAGCCCAGCATACAATAAACTCTTTGCTATCACCTAGTGGTCATTGCAATTTCTGCAGTCCAGGTCTGGAAGCCTTAGAGAAGACTAAGATCCAAAGAATTAATGTATGGTGAAGTGGTCACAGAACCTAGCTAAGGGCTTTTGCCCACGGGCAATGGGAACAGGAAATGTAATGCAGGTATCCTCTTCAGACATGGATGGGTAGAGGGCACTTCAACTCTGCCAGCTGAATGATTAGGGAGAGCTAGCTTCTGATCCTCCCATATCTGTAGTGGCCTTGGGGTGATTCTTCTCTCTGGTGTATCCGATTGCCACTATTACAAGCCTTCAACCAAGCCAACCAGTGCCTCTTCTCCCTGGCCAGTGAAAATGCCCCCAAGTGAGCTTCCTACTAGTGACCCTCCACCACTGCCTTTGTCTTGCCATGCTGATCTTTTGCAGCAAGACAAAGAATAGAAAGGCACACTCAGTGGCTGACCAAGCACCCTAAACCTGGTGTAAAGGCACTATGTTAAGAAGAAGGAGTGCCAAGGAACTGCAAGGCAGTTTATATAAACATTGATGTGCCACAATCCATGTCAGAAGTAGCCATAAATGGGAGCGGAGTGTCTCTGTGCCAGCTTGAGGTCATTCAGACATATGTAGATTGTTGTTCTTCAGAACAGCAGACTTTCAGCCTCATCTAACAAGAATTGAAGCCAGTTTAGTGGCCTGCTAGAACCACTAAAATGGAACAGAGCTTATAACACAGCAGAGAAGCTGGCACAGAAAAAAGAAAATTATCTTAGATAGCTTCAATGAGCATGCCAGAGAAACACAGGTTATTAATCTTACACATTCAGCCCTCCCAGGCATAAAGAATTACATGCTTAGACAGATTAGTTTAAGATAAGTAAAAGAATTCTTACTGACTTTATTGTTGCTTCTGTTACATCCATCTTGGTGGAAAAGATGAAGCTCCTTTGTTCTTCTTTCCTTTCTAAATACTTAGTTTGCCCTAAACTCTCAGCCCTACAGCTGCCAAGAGCTGTGTGAAAGAAAGGGGCAGAATCCTTCATCTAGGCTCGAGCGCATGGCCCTGATGAATGGAGAGCAGAGCAGCATGCTTGCTTCTCCCTGGGTGGAAGGAGGAGGAAAGGGAAAGAGGAAATGGGAGTGGCAACAAACAGCTTCCTCAGAGTTGCATTGTGGGACAACTCAATTTACATGCTAATTCACATGCTAATGAGGCATGCTGGATTTGCCAGGACTTCCAACAAGAATATCCACATATTTGCTATATCAGAGACTGGAAAAAAGGCACAACCTTAAATCTGTATTTGACCAAGTACTAGGAATATCTTTTCCTTCCTTATGAGTTCTATCTCCTTCTCTACTATTAGTCACCATTATTATCCTTTCTTCCCAGCCTCTACTCCATATCTAGATGAAGAGTGGGTAGGGGGGACACAGACTGGCTGGAAGGAAGATGTAATTTGAAAGATACCTCTCAAAATTTCCTCTTCCACAAAACTCTTAAAGATGATAGAGCCAGGATGTGTTTTTGTATCTGGGAAACTAACACAGCAGGTTATTAGCCCTCGATCCCCTTTTTTCCAAGGTCAAGATCTGTATCTAACATATTTTAACCAGTAAGTTTATTAAGGTTAAGTTCTTTTCCTGTGTTAATTAAAGGTCACTTGCTTTCAAATTCTGCTGATAAATAACCTCTCTTAACTGGCCTAATGTCAGTTTCTGTTCCTGTAAAGGCCTGGGAGATTTTATTACTGGCTGTATTCACAACATACTCACACCACAGTAAACCAAGCATATTTGGTTGGAATTAGATCTGCCATCACTTGAATTTTATTATATTTTATATGTATATTTATTGATATTATTCTGATTTTATTGTATTTTATACTGTTTTATTGTGAACTGTCCAGGGTCCCCCGAGTGGGGGAGATAGGCGGTAATAAAAATATGACAAATAAATAAATAAAATATGTTGTAAATGCAGCTTGTGTGATAAGTTTAGGATCTATGTGCCATGTGAATATGACATTGGACTCAGTGAATAAGACTAAACTAGGTGTGTGTCTGTGAATGCAACTACTTTTTCTTTTAATTCTGGTATTTTCCTTTACTCCGCAAAGGATCGTTACCTTGTCGTGGTGCTGGAGCTTGAGCACCTCAATGATGCCATGAGCTAAACCGTGAAGGGCCACCCAAGACGGGAAGGTCATGACAGAGAGGTCAGACTAAATGCGATCCCTGGGGAAGGTAATGGCAACCCACCTCAGTATTCTTGCCGTGAAAACTAAATGGATCAGTACAACCAGAGATATGTCGGTATACCATCGGAAGATGAGACCCCCAGGTCGGAAGATGGTCAAAATGCTACTGGGGAGGAACAGAGGATGAGCTCAACTAGCCCCAGTCGTGATGACGCAGCTAGCTCAAAGCCGAAAGGACGGTTAGCGGCCGACGGTGCTGGTGGTGAACGGCGAATCCGATGTTCTAAGGATCAACACACCATTGGAACCTGGAATGTAAGATCTATGAGCCAGGGCAAATTGGATGTAGTTATTGGTGAGATGTCAAGATTAAAGATAGACATTCTGGGCGTCAGTGAACTGAAATGGACTGGAATGGGCCACTTCACATCAAATGACCACCAGATCTACTACTGTGGACAAGAGGACCACAGAAGAAATGGAGTAGCCTTCATAATTAATAGTAAAGTGGCTAAAGCAGTGCTTGGATACAACCCCAAAAACGACAGAATGATCTCAATTCGAATTCAGGGCAAGCCATCTAACATCACAGTGATCCAAATATACGCCCCAACCACAAATGCTGAAGAAGCTGAAGTAGAGCAGTTCTATGAGGATCTGCAGCACCTACTGGACAACACGCCTAAAAGAGATGTTATTTTCATCACAGGAGACTGGAATGCTAAGGTGGGCAGTCAAATGACACCTCGAATTACAGGTAAGTATGGCCTGGGAGAACAAAACGAAGCAGGACATAGGCTGATAGAATTTTGCCAAGACAATTCACTCTGCATAACAAACACTCTCTTCCAACAACCTAAGAGACGGCTTTACACATGGACTTCACCAGATGGACAACACCGAAATCAGATTGATTACATCCTTTGCAGCCAAAGGTGGCGGACATCTGTACAGTCGGTAAAAACTAGGCCTGGAGCTGACTGTAGTTCAGACCATGAACTTCTTCTTGCACAATTTAGGATCAGACTAAAGAGATTAGGGAAGACCCACAGATCAGCTAGATATGAGCTCACGAATATTCCTCAGGAATATGCAGTGGAGGTGAAGAATAGATTTAAGGGACTGGACTTAGTAGATAGGGTCCCGGAAGAACTCTGGACAGAAGTTGGCAGCATTGTTCAGGAGGCGGCAACAAAATACATCCCAAAGAAAGAGAAAACCAAGAAGGCAAAATGGCTGTCTGCTGAGACACTAGAAGTAGCCCAAGAAAGAAGGAAAGCAAAAGGCAACAGCGATAGGGGGAGATATGCCCAATTAAATGCAAAATTCCAGAGGTTAGCCAGAAGAGATAAGGAATTATTTTTAAACAAGCAATGCGCGGAAGTGGAAGAAGACAATAGAATAGGAAGGACAAGAGACCTCTTCCAGAAAATTAGAAACATTGGAGGTAAATTCCAGGCCAAAATGGGTATGATCAAAAACAAAGATGGCAAGGACCTAACAGAAGAAGAAGAGATCAAGAAAAGGTGGCAAGAATATACAGAAGACCTGTATAGGAAGGATAACAATATCGGGAATAGCTTTGACAGTGTGGTCAGTGAGCTAGAGCCAGACATCCTGAAGAGTGAGGTTGAGTGGGCCTTAAGAAGCATTGCTAATAACAAGGCAGCAGGAGAAGACGGCATCCCAGCTGAACTGTTCAAAATCTTGCAAGATGATGCTGTCAAGGTAATGCATGCTATATGCCAGCAAATTTGGAAAACACAAGAATGGCCATCAGATTGGAAAAAATCAACTTATATCCCCATACCAAAAAAGGGAAACACTAAAGAATGTTCAAACTATCGAACAGTGGCACTCATTTCACATGCCAGTAAGGTAATGCTCAAGATCCTGCAAGGTAGACTTCAGCAGTTCATGGAGCGAGAATTGCCAGATGTACAGGCTGGGTTTAGAAAAGGCAGAGGAACTAGAGACCAAATTGCCAATATCCGCTGGATAATGGAAAAAGCCAGGGAGTTTCAGAAAAACATCTATTTCTGTTTTATTGACTATTCTAAAGCCTTTGACTGTGTGGACCATAACAAATTGTGGCAAGTTCTTAGTGGTATGGGGATACCAAGTCATCTTGTCTGCCTCCTGAAGAATCTGTATAACGACCAAGTAGCAACAGTAAGAACAGACCACGGAACAACGGACTGGTTTAAGATTGGGAAAGGAGTACGGCAGGGCTGTATACTCTCACCCTACCTATTCAACTTGTATGCAGAACACATCATGCGACAAGCTGGTCTTGAGGAATCCAAGGCTGGAGTTAAAATCTCTGGAAGAAACATTAACAATCTCAGATATGCAGATGATACCACTTTGATGGCTGAAAGTGAAGAGGAACTGAGGAGCCTTATGATGAAGGTGAAAGAAGAAAGTGCAAAAGCTGGCTTGCAGCTAAACCTCAAAAAAACCAAGATTATGGCAACCAGCTTGATTGATAACTGGCAAATAGAGGGAGAAAATGTAGAAGCAGTGAAAGACTTTGTATTCCTAGGTGCAAAGATTACTGCAGATGCTGACTGCAGTCAGGAAATCAGAAGACGCTTAATCCTTGGGAGAAGAGCAATGACAAATCTCGATAAAATAGTTAAGAGCAGAGACATCACACTGACAACAAAGGTCCGCATAGTTAAAGCAATGGTGTTCCCTGTAGTAACATATGGCTGCGAGAGCTGGACCATAAGGAAGGCTGAGCGAAGGAAGATCGATGCTTTTGAACTGTGGTGTTGGAGGAAAATTCCGAGAGTGCCTTGGACTGCAAGAAGATCAAACCAGTCCATCCTCCAGGAAATAAAGCCAGACTGCTCACTTGAGGGAATGATATTAAAGGCAAAACTGAAATACTTTGGCCACATAATGAGAAGACAAGACACCCTGGAGAAGATGCTGATGCTAGGGAGAGTGGAAGGCAAAAGGAAGAGGGGCCGACCAAGGGCAAGATGGATGGATGATATTCTAGAGGTGACGGACTCGTCCCTGGGGGAGCTGGGGATGTTGACGACCGACAGGAAGCTCTGGCGTGGGCTGGTCCATGAAGTCACGAAGAGTCGGAAGCGACTAAACGAATAAACAACAACAACAAATTTTCCTTTTGGGTTCTTTATAGCAAAATTGCTTGTTCTCCCTCTCTCTTTCTAGATATAACAAAAAACCATTAATTGCATGAGGACCTAAGTCTACATTTCAAAGTGGGAAATTTAGAACAGGGTTTTTCAACCTGTGTTCAGTGAAACTCCAGAGTTCTGTAAGACAATGATGGGGTCCTATGAAAGACTAAGGAGGGTGGAGGGGAATTTTCTATCACTAGAACTTTGCCTCTTGATCAGGAGTCTGGGAAGTGTTTGTTTGCTTGTTTTGTTTTAATTAACAGTTTCCACAACCTGCAAAAGTTTGAAAACTCCTGGTTTAGAACAGCATAGTACTAGTTCTGAAGACTGAAGTCACGTTGGACCATTGGATCAAAGTTGGAAATACTCAGATATTTAACAGGATAGTCCTGGTTTTCAAAGGCAGGAAGATAACAAATACACTTTCTGTTATGTCCAACATAATGTGTTATGAATAATGGGCAAAAAACATTATTTCTAAATTTACTTTATTCTGCATGTACTAGCTTGATCTGTCTTCCTCAACAGTAAATAAATAATATTTCAATAGAAGAGAATAACTGTAGATCAGGTTTGAAAGGTGGAGTCCTTGGTGCTCTCTGAGCTTGGTTCTTTGTTTGCAGACATTACATTGCCCAACTAGGTAACATCATTAGTGTTAGTATGGGTTTTGCTCCCTGTTCATATACAGTGGCTTGTTCAGCCAGTGTTGGTGGGGGTGTGGTTTTCTCCTAGGTAGTTCCTTGATTAGGGTTTTGTTTTCTGCTTGCCTTCTTGTTCATCTGGTGTTAATCCCTGCATATCTGGGTATTGGCTTCTGGAGAGGATGTGTTCTGGTCTTTTTGTTTCCTTCTTAACTTTTTATTGTCTCTTTTGAATGGTGTGCAGATATGGTTTATTTCTATGTATCCATTGATGGCTGATGTGTCTGTGTGCCAAGCTTCCAGGAATTCCCCAGCATTTTTAGATTTGGATTTGTCTAGGATGCTCACAGTTTCCCAGTTGAAACTGTTGTTGAGTCTGTCCATGTGTTATACTACAATATACTATCTAAGTGAATCTCCTTTTTCTGTATGCACCATTACCTGAACTATAATATAGAATTTGTTTCCGAATGTAGAAGTTACACATCATAGTATTTTTGTGGAAAAATGGATATAATTTTGGAAATTGTTGTTGTTTATTCATTCAGTCACTTCTGACTCTTCGTGACTTCATGGACCAGCCCACGCCAGAGCTTCCTGTTGGTCGTCAACACCCCCAGCTCCCCCAGGGACGAGTCTGTCACCTCTAGAATGTCATCCATCCATCTTGCCCTTGGTCGGCCCCTCTTCCTTTTGCCTTCCACTCTCCCTAGCATCAGCATCTTCTCCAGGGTGTCCTGTCTTCTCATTATGTGGCCAAAATATTTCAGTTTGGCCTTTAATATCATTCCCTCAAGTGAGCAGTCTGGCTTTATTTCCTGGAGGATGGACTGGTTTGATCTTCTTGCAGTCCAAGGCATTCTCAGAATTTTCCTCCAACACCACAGTTCAAAAGCATCAATCTTCCTTCTCTCAGCCTTCCTTATGGTCCAGCTCTCGCAGCCATATGTTACTACGGGGAACACCATTGCTTTAACTATGCGGACCTTTGTTGTCAGTGTGATGTCTCTGCTCTTAACTATTTTATCGAGATTGGTCATTGCTCTTCTCCCAAGGATTAAGTGTCTTCTGATTTCCTGACTGCAGTCAGCATCTGCAGTAATCTTCGCACCTAGAAATACAAAGTCTTTCACTGCTTCTACATTTTCTCCCTCTATTTGCCAGTTATCAATCAAGCTGGTTGCCATAATCTTGGTTTGTTTGAGGTTTAGCTACAAGCCAGCTTTTGCACTTTCTTCTTTTACCTTCATCATAAGGCTCCTCAGTTTCTCTTCGCTTTCAGTCATCAAAGTGGTATCATCTGCATATCTGAGATTGTTAATGTTTCTTCCAGCGATTTTAACTCCAGACTTGGATTCCTCAAGCCCAGCATGTCGCATGATGTGTTCTGCATACAAGTTGAATAGGTAGGGTGAGAGTATACAGCCCTGCCATACTCCTTTCCCAATCTTAAACCAGTCCGTTGTTCCATGGTCTGTTCTTACTGTTGCTACTTGGTCGTTATACAGATTCTTCAGGAGGCAGACAAGATGACTTGGTATCCCCATACCACTAAGAACTTGCCACAACTTGTTATGGTCCACACAGTCAAAGGCTTTAGAATAGTCAATAAAACAGAAATAAATGTTTTTCTGAAACTCCCTGGCTTTTTCGACTATCCAGCAGATATTGGCAACTTGGTCCCTAGTTCCTCTGCCTTTTCGAAACCCAGCTTGTACATCTGGCAATTCTCGCTCCATGAATTGCTGAAGTCTACCTTGCAGGATCTTGAGCATTACCTTACTGGCATGTGAAATGAGTGCCACTGTTCGATAGTTTGAACATTCTTTAGTGTTTCCCTTTTTGGGTATGGGGATATAAGTTGATTTTTTCCAATCTGATGGCCATTCTTGTGTTTTCCAAATTTGCTGGCCTACAGCATGTATTACCTTGACCGCATCATCTCACAAGATTTTGAACAGTTCAGCTGGGATGCCGTCCTCTCCTGCTGCCTAGTAATGCTTCTTAAGGCCCATTCAACCTCACTCTTCAGGATGTCTGGCTCTAGCTCACTGACCACACCATCAAAGCTATCCCCGATATTGTTATCCTTCCTATACAGGTCTTCCATATATTCTTGCCACCTTTTCTTGATCTCTTCTTCTTCTGTTAGGTCCTTGCCATCTTTGTTTTTGATCATGCCCATTTTTGCCTGGAATTTACCTCCGATGTTTCTAATTTTCTGGAAGAGGTCTCTTGTCCTTCCTATTCTATTGTCTTCTTCCACTTCCGCGCATTGCTTGTTTAAAAATAATTCCTTATCTCTTCTAGCTAACCTCTGGAATTTTGCATTTAATTGGGCATATCTCCCCCTATCACTGTTGCCTTTTGCTTTCCTTCTTTCTTGGGCTACTTCTAGTGTCTCAGCAGACAGCCATTTTGCCTTCTTGGTTTTCTCTTTCTTTGGGATGTATTTTGTTGCCGCCTCCTGAGCAATGTTGCGGACTTCTGTCTAGAGTTCTTCCGGGACCCTATCTACTAAGTCCAGTCCCTTAAATCTATTCTTCACCTCCACTGCATATTCCTTAGGAAAGTTAGTGAGCTCATATCTAGCTGATCTGTGGGTCTTCCCTAATCTCTTTTGTCTGATCCTAAATTGTGCAAGAAGAAGTTCGTGATCTGAACTACAGTCAGCTCCAGGTCTTGTTTTTACCGACTGTACAGATGTCCGCCACCTTTGGCTGCAAAGGATGTAATCAATCTGATTTCGGTGTTGTCCATCTGGTGAAGTCCATGTATAAAGCCGTCTCTTAGGTTGTTGGAAGAGTGTGTTTGTTATGCAGAGTGAATTGTCTTAGCAAAATTCTATCAGCCTATGTCCTGCTTCGTTTTGTTCTCCCAGGCCATGCTTACCTGTAATTCCAGGTGTCATCTGACTGCCCACCTTAGCATTCCAGTCTCCCGTGATGAAAATAACATCTCTTTTAGGCGTGTCGTCTAGTAGGTGCTGCAGATCCTCATAGAACTGCTCTACTTCAGCTTCTTCAGAATCTGTGGTTGGGGTGTATATTTGGATCACTGTGATGTTAGATGGCTTGCCCTGAATTCAAATTGAGATCATTGTTGTTTTTTGGATTGTATCCAAGTACTGTTTTAGCCACTTTACTATTAATTATGAAGGCTACTCCATTTCTTCTGTGGTCCTCTTGTCCACAGTAGTTGATCTGGTGGTCATTTGATGTGAAGTGGCCCATTCCAGTCCATTTCAGTTCACTGACGCCCAAAATGTCTATCTTGAATCTTGACATCTCACCAATAACCACATCCAATTTGCCCTGGCTCATAGATCTTACATGCCAGGTTCCAATGGCGTGTTGATCCTTAGAACATCAGATTCGCCGTTCACCACCAGCACCATCAGCCGCTAGCCATCCTTTCGGCTTTGAGCTAGCTGTGACCAGAAAAATGCCATGTGAAATCTGGCTGGACATTGTTGATTCCAGAATATCATAGGGATGATGAATTTCATATCCATAAATTTATGGATTATTTAAAACAAAAACAAATTAATTATAAATAAAAAGAAAGAGGATTCTAGGAAAAATAAGGATTGGAGGAGGCTGTCTGCAACCTCTCCCATCCCCACCCCCCAAGAAACCTCCCTTAAATCAGTCAGGCTTCATATTGTATATTGCCTTTTAAGGCATCATTAGTATGATCATGGACTTTCACGCAGCTTTTCTTTGGGTTGGTATCTAAATACATTTTTTTCAATGGGGTACTGCTATTTCTTTGAAGAAGAAATGATGGCTGATGTTTCCTATTTATAACATATTCTTCCTAAACAAAGAAAGAAACCCCTTGGCAGTAATTAGAGCTGTTTCCTCCCTGAACCTTGGCTAACTGAACTCATCCAATTGTCTGAATTCACCCAACAGAGAGTTACAGTATTCACATATACTGTATGTACAACACACTGCACCACAAGCTACCAAGCACATCTGAGTTGAGGATCTTGTGTAACTCCAGTCTTGGAGAAACTAAGCCTACTAGATCTGAGTTGCAAAGCTTTGCTCTCATCTAGTGGTCATCCAGATTCTTGCAGCCCAGATTTGGTCATTCTACGGAAGAGAAAGGTATTTTGGTATCTAAGGACAAGTCTCACTTCGGCCTGTGAGATACTCCAGAACACTGTTGTTTTAAGTAATTATGCTAAGTAGTGTCCTGTTTCTCATACCCACAATGAAATGGGTACTAAGAAAGACCACCCCTTAAAGTTCCATGTATGGATGGACATTGGTAACAACAATCTATTCTCTTTGAAAAATGTGGAGACTTGGTGAATCTAAGCATCATGACAAAATTTGCATTTCTTTTTGACCACATCAAAACATCATACAAGAAACTTTTTCCTGTAAAAAGGGAAGTATGCTTTGGTGTGCAGTACACTTTGGTGTGCTTCACCTCCTCAGCTGTGTTACTAAATCATTTTTCCCTTCCAAAGAGACCCGTGTTGAGGCATAAGAAGCAAACCATTGACAGATGGCGCTGAAATACCACAGCCTATAACTAGGGTTTATTTTCATACAGCCGTGCCAATTTGAAATTTAATTGCCAATAAAACAGTGCTGTGATATTGCCATTTGTAATTCCATCATATCTAAAGCTACCCTGAAAAAAAGAAAAAGAAAAAAGGTAATATTTCCTTCAAGTAGAGTTCAACTCCTGAGGACTTCCATAAACACATTTGTGTATTTCTTTTTAACTTGATATAGAAATTGTCTTTCACTGCCTGAAAGCTACTGCTAAACCTTATTCCCACTGATAAATATACACATTTTCATCCCATTTTCATTTCCAGGAAAGTCTAAACTCCAGTATAATTTGAGTGGGATCTTCTTTGCTTGGGGTGGGGGAAAACACTAGGAATGCATTATACCTTGGGAAGCACATATTAGCAAGCTAATTTGATAAGCAAGTTGATAAAGTAGGTAGAAACATTTATAAGGAATAATTGAGTTGTTATTTTTTAGACAAGCTTTTAGTTTCAAGGCAAGCTAGAATCCTGGCAATTCATGGACACATCTATATAGTTTTCTCAGCAATAATCTAGAAGAGATTTGCCAATGTTTTTTCACCCTCCCTTTCTAGCACATTATTGTAGCATTTCTGAGATCTCCCATCCAAATACTAACCAAGCCTGATGCTGTTTAGTTTCTGAACACAGATAAATTTGGCTTGGT
Organism: Candoia aspera; assembly: GCF_035149785.1. Lineage (NCBI taxonomy): Eukaryota > Metazoa > Chordata > Lepidosauria > Squamata > Candoiidae > Candoia > Candoia aspera. The sequence continues at coordinate 92,643,061 of NC_086158.1, read as the reverse complement.
GCTTCCCTTTCCATATTCATTACTTGTCTCCTCTGTGTTCTCTTGTCTTGCATGAAGATTTCCTTGGGAGAATTAATGGGTTAGCAAAGGTTAAAGACCTACAGTTTGTCCAGACACTAGAGAAGTCCACGCTAGTCTACATCAGACAAAGCTCAAGGGAAGATTAATTGGAACACAGCCAATATGTTCTATAAACCAGGCCACCATATTAAGTCATCCTACATTTTATTTGGGGGAATACTATATGTTAGGGGAACATACTGTAGATTTTGTGTTTTGTTAACCAGGATATGAGCTTTAGTATGCTGTGGAAACCTAGACAGTGAGTGAGAAACCCAGCCCATTTCCTCTACAAAGGAAGAGACTTCCTTCTCCCAAGTCTCTATGAATACTATGAATCCAAAACAAGTGCTGGAAATCCCATATTTCTATTGTAAATTACAAATCTGCTCCTAGAAAATATTGTAGATACCACTAGCTAACCTTTCTTTACTCATTTGCCAAACATGATATCCATTAACATCCAGGCTGGCCCCACTGTCTGGGGGGAAAATCTGGTCTTCATGGCTTTCCAGAAAGCCAGCAGAATTGGAGTTGTTTGTATCTCAGTGGGGAGGTTATTCCACAGGATAGGCTCCATTAAAGAGAAGGCATGCCTCCTAGGGCCCACCAAGGGATTCTGCCTCACTGATGAGTCCCAGTGCATGCCCACTCCAGAGAGGCAGTCCCACAAGAACTTGGGCAAGCAGCACCTTGAGTTGCACCTAGAAGTCTACTGGGAGCCAGTGCACCTCATGGAGCAGTGGGGTTATGGAGGCATATCATGAAGTGCTCAATACATGTTGCTGCATTCTGGACTAGCTAAGGCTTCCAAATGGTCTTCAAGAGCAGCTCCGTTGCAGTAGTCCCAGTGAGGAGGTGACTAAGGCGTGTGTATCTGTGACCTCCTGATCTAGGAAAAGGTGCAACTGGGGCACAAGATATGAAGGCTTCCCTGCCCAGGGCTGCCACTTGCCCTTTGAGCAGGGACCTGGAGTCCGGGGGGAGCCCCAAACTGCACACCAACTCTGCTTGGGGAAGTATTACTCCATCCAGAGTCAATAATGGAAGATCACTAAATGCAAGGGGCCCTAAAAATCACAGCCACTCAGTCTTGTCAGGGTTGAGCCAAAGCTGGTTCTTCCCCATCCTGAACCAGCATCCAGGTACTGGGAAGGGAGGCCAATGGATGACCCTGCCCAGTGACGTTAGATGTTAATGCTAAATAAGAGTAGTAGAGAGTCAAGGCCTGTGGCTCTCCACAGAGTAGAGGCTGAGGGCTAGATCTCTGCCTTCCTACCAACACAGACTGGAACGTACCTCAGAGGACAATGTGGAACCACTAAAGAACCTGCAATTTTCTCTTCCTCACAAGACCTATTGTGTCCAGGCAAGATCGCTGAGTCCAGTGCTTAGTAATAATTGTTAGAGGAATTATTCCTCCCACCTCAAAGAATGAACACTTCTAAAGGTCTACCCAGGATGGGCACAAGGCTAGGAGGTCATCAAAAATGATAAGAAAAGAGAATGATAATAAGTTTAAATAGCCAGATACGCTGTCAAGGAGGAATCAGTGACACATCATAATTTTTTCAACTGCAAAGGAATCATTATCAGTTTCTGCTGTTGCTCAGCAAGCTTGAAAGTATAGTCCCTAGAAGGTTATAATAACGACAGCAGCATTTCTTGGGTCCCTGTCTGTAGGGCAATTACTGGGATTATGGAACTAAAATTAAAGAAATCCCCATTAAGTGTTATTAGTTACCTGTGTCAATGGTTTTCTTAATGTTAAGAATTCAAAGGTAATAAAACTAACTTTTTAAGGTGGTAAGACAAGCAAGACGTGTGCAATGCTACACTGGATCTTTAGGGACAGGACTAACATAACATGCTACAGATAAAATTATACATAGACACATAATGTTTATACCCTTTAACCCGCTTACAGATAATGCAACTCCAGAGTAATTATATTGAGAGCAAATGGCCTGAGTCTAATTTTCTAAGAAAAACAAGATCAGCATTCTTTCTTTCTTTCTCTTTCTTTCTTTTTTTTAAAGAAACTACAAAGAATAGAATTAATGCAAGGAACAGAAAGAGGCCTTGTGGATAGAAAGTTGGTGAGGAAGAAACTCAGGAGAAATATCACAAAGATGATATTCCTCTCCAGTCTCTGGTTCCGCTTCAATGCATGCAGAACATATCTGGTTAGGGAAAAAAAAGGGGGGGGGGGGAGAAAGAAGAAGAATTGTCACCGGTCAGCTGTCCAGCCATCTGCTTCTCCAGCCAAGCAATGGCTTGATGGGCTTTGCACTTTGTTTAAGATACCACAAATTATCAGATATGTTTATGTTTGTTATGAGCTTTTGCTTTTCTCTGATCACTTCTATATAGCTCATGAGCTTATCAAAACATGGGGAGATGCAGTCATTTTTCTTGGTCATAAGTATCGCACTTGGGCTCTATGGAGAGGAAATGGGCTGTTTGTACTTTGTGGGAGTTGCTGTAACTTCTGCACATCACAGGCACAATCTCAGGCAATTAGACTATTGCACTTCTACTCTTGGAGGTCAGTTCTCATCAGGTACTGTCTGACTGCAGGCCCAGGTGAGCTGCTTAACTGTTTCAAAGAGATGACATGGAAGACTGGGAGCTGAGCAAGCAAAGTCTGCAGTCAGATCTTGGCCCCAACTGAATGTGGTGGCAAAGCTGCCATCGACTTCTACTGCAGAAGTTGTTCACCTCAAGGCCTCAGAGTTAACTGCTGACTGTCAGTTGATTAGACTGTCTATGCTTGACTTCCTCAGCTTTCATAGAGGGATGACTTATTACAGCGAGGGCGTTTTTATTTATCTCGGCCTCAATTAAATCACCCAACAAGGGCAAACACTTGTGTCTCCGTCTTACCAAAACAGTAAATTTCCATTGCTTGCTAGCAAATTGGTTCCATAGATTTCAAAAGATCAAGAGGGCTATGGTAATATTTGCAAGTTTCACAGGCTCGAAGAATGGAAGATGTAGAAAGTTTCTTTGCTTTCTCCCAGATAGATTATCCCATCTCTTTCTAATTTTCCATATTTTCTCCAAAAGTGAGGTCTGGGCTTCATATAGAGTAGGGCTTGCAAGCCCAAGTGCATCTCTTTTTCCATAAACCGAAGATAGCTTGCAAGTTCAAAGAGAAGGTAGAAATGCTCTCCTATATCTTCAGAGTATGTGGGAGGAAGGAGAAGTAAAGCTGTATGTTGCCCTCTTTCCTTTCTCCTGTCCCTCAGGATTCTGAAGAAAGCTGGAAACATAATCCTCCATGTTATTGTGCAACTGTCATCCACAAGTTTTATTTTTTCCCATTAAGTGTGAATAACCAGATTCTTACTGAGCCTCCGAGATTCCACTTATATCTAAGTCAATCAATCAATCAATCAATCAATCAATTTCTTACAGTTGTAGACAAGTACAAGCAGAGTGCTCTGTGACATATATGTAGGTACATTGACCACCAGGAGGCATTGCTTGACCAGTTTCATCTTTTACTGAGACTCTTTAAATGCAGGTAGCCAGATATTATTCTATGGGGTTCAAACCTTCTATGGGAATTAAACCCACTTCATTGAAACTGGTCACCTGGTGCCTCCTGGTGGCCAAACTTCCTGAAAAATATTTTCAGGAACATTGGAACAGGAACCATGACAGTTTCTGATCAAACTTTATGCCGGGAAAGGCAGATATTGACTGGGGAAAAGGCAAAGATGGCTTTTCCCCAGCCAAAGAAAGAATCTGTGGCTGTCATTCAGTTTAAAATGATGCTAAAAGACATTCTCTCCAAATATCTGTGCCTGGGTCTGTAGTTCAAACACAACAGAGAGATCACAATGCAATTACTTACGACCTGACCAAATGATTTTGCTCATACGCGGGCTGGGCTGGCTTTAATGCTCTCCCACGTATTTAAATCAGCCATTACTCCCTGGCTGTAATTTCGGTTTGTTATCCCTTAGCACCAGCCATGTCAATCAGTTCTACCTTTTGAGCCCAGTGCTGCCATTCCTGTTGTGCTTTAGGGTACAAAATAATGAAGTAAAATAGAAGGATGTTGAAGCTTGATTGGAGCCATGGTGATCTGGAATAAAAGTACAGCCATATGACTTGAAACACCTCAAACAGGGGGGTTAGAAATACATTGCAGTGAACTTCACCAAGAATCAGAGTGGGGAATCTGGCTGCAATTCTTGAAAGCTGGTTATTGACAGGAATTTCTTCCATATTAGCGTGCAAGGCCATGGGGTGGGTGAATGTGCTGCACTTCAGTGGGACCCTTGAACACCACATTTTATATTTTAAATCCAGTAAACAAAAACTCTGTTCACACAACATCTGTAACCCAATTACTGAATTAGCCCCCCTCTCAGTATTTGTACAATACAGAGAATCATAAATGACCAAACAGTCTCAGTTAGCAAAGCCACAAGAAATCTAACCAAGGAGAAATCTAATGGGGTCCTTCAGAGTTCTGTCCTAGGATCAGTGCTTTTTAACATATGTATAAATGATGTGGAATTGTGCACAATTAGTAGAATAGCCAAGCTTGCTGATGACACTATATAGTTCAGAGTAGCAAAACTCTGCACCTTAGGGAAGTGGTCCTCAAAATGGCAGATATTGTTCAACATGAGCAGGTGTAAAGTGATACATACAGTATTGGTGTCAAAAATCCTAACTGCTCATACGAATTAATGGGATCAGAGCTAGGAATGACTGATGAGGAAAGAGATCTTAGAAGAAATATAAGCAGTTCAATGAAGCTGTCAACAGAGTGTGCATCCACTGTGAAAAAGACCAATGGCATGTTAGGGAGAATAATGAACGGTATTGAAAATAGAGGTGCCTATATCATAGTGCCCTTATATAAATCAATGGTATGACCACATCTGGATTATGGGGGACAGTTCTGGTTGCCACATCTCAGAAGAAATGTAGTGGACCTAGAGAAGGTTCAGAGGAGGGCAACAAAGAGGGCTGAAGCAGCCTCCCTATGAGGAAAGGTTGCAACATTTGGGACTTTTTAGTCTAGAAAGGAGGCAAATGAGAGAGGACCTGGTTAAGGTGTACAAAATTATGAATGGTGTGGATACAATAGTCAAGGAGAAGCTATTTTCCCCTTCCTAAAATATTAGAAACAGAGGTCACCCAATGACATTGAATCCTGGAAGAATCAGGAGAGAGAAAAGGAAATATATATATATATATATTACATAACACATAATTAAACTTTGGCATTTGCTACCACAAGGTATGGTGCTGGCTATCAGCTTGGCTGGCTGCAAAAAAGGGTTGGACCAGTTCATGGAAGTCCTGGGGATCAATGGCTATTAGCCTTGATGGCTGTGTGATGCCTCTGAAGGCCATCTGCTAGGAGACTAGTGGGCTTCCTTGTGCAGTTGATTGGCCTCTGTAAGAACAGACTGCTGGACTGGACAGACCAGGGGTCCCATCCAACAGGCCACTGCTTATGTTCTTATGTTCTTAAACCTAACTAAGCTTAATTTATTGAGAGAAGGCAGCTTCTAGGTTTTTCACCACAGCTGAATAATCCTTTGTAATATCTGCATTTCAATAAAGCAGTACAGCTGTTTCCCAATCCTGTTGTTTCTGGTATACATTCATTAAGTGGAGCTTCCATATCACATTTTGTGGCTGCAAAGTTAGGTGGGATTGTATCCACTACTGTGGTTATAAGTCAGAACAAGGGGTGGAACAGCTTCTGGCTAACCCAGGGCCGCAACTAGGGGGAGCAAGCGGGGCATGTGCCCCAGGCGCCGCGCTGGGGGGGCACCAAAATGAGTGCTGGGGGGGCACCAAAATGGGCGTGGAATCCATGTTTGCCCCGAGTGACACAGACCCTAGTTGCGGCCCTGATTCTACCTTTCTGTGTAAGGGAACATTTTAACTAATTTTGTCTGTTGTGTATATTGTTTTGTTTTGTTTGTTCCCAAGGAAGGACCAATATGATGTCTGAAGGTACTTCCACATGGAGCTACCTTTGTTGCTTCCCAAACTCTCAGAAACATTTTCAGACCACTTTGCAAGAAACTTCACTGCCGCAACCCTGAGAAGTCCCAAAGACTCATCAATACGGTTTATTGTAAACAGCCCAGAGTCCCCCTTCTGGGGAAGATGGGTGGTAGCAAAATTTGAATAATAAATAAATACACACTCCTCCTCCTACAAACACCTCAGCTGCTGACATCTCTAGGAACAATCAGAACCAGAAACAGTTAATCCCGAAAGCCAGTGTCTCAAAGCTGTTACTAGTAAGATGAATTAGAAAGAAGGGTATAGCTTCAATACAAGAATTCCAGCAAGTACCCTAGTCCCAGAAAGAAGCATACATATAGGCAAATCAGAATGGCAAAGGTTTTTGTTATCTGTCATACTCTTTCGATGCAAAAGGGAAGACACTTCTTTTGAGAAGGAGGAGAAGTCTGCACCTGTTGTCCGCTTTGAAAACATCTACTAGACTTCTTAACAATCTGAGAAACAGTTCTCACATCAGCTGACCAACATGGATTGTAGAAATTAGCATCCAGCCACCACCTTATATCTTTACATCCCATGCTTCTCCCAGTTAAATCCAGGATCATATCATTTTTCTATACATAATATTCATCTGTACAGAACGGAAATTCAGTACTAAGGGAATTTTGTCTACCTTCCCTTAGTTTCCAGTTCTGCTTGAAATGTTTATTTAAAAGTCTTCCCTGAGCTGTGTTCTACTCCTGGTAAATTTAATACTGTTTTCTTGGCAAACAGCCAAAGAAATTTGCTGGGATTTTTTCTTTTTTTCCCCTTTTTCAGTCCAACCTTGATTTTTTGGGCTTATATTATAAGTGACTCGTGGTAGTCTTCCATCCAAATATTAATCAGGTCTGTCTTTCCTTAGCTTTTTTGAGATCAACCAAAACTGGCTAGGTGCTGTCACCTGCTGAAGACTGGTGCTTTATTCAACTTCAACAGGTGGGTTTCAAAAAGAGGGGAGAGAAAGACTGTGCAACCTAGATCAATAGGCCCTCATGTGAATGGTCCAGGATCCCCCCACCTTAACTTTGTTTGAAGCACATACACTGGCATACAGATGGGATCCCTTCACAAGAGCTCCCAAAACGAGAAAGAAGGGCAGATCCAGCTATTGCTCCAAAACCTCTTTCCGGTGTAAACAGAGTTGCTAGAATCACCCATCCTGAGGCTCTTTGAGTATATACGGTATGTCATTCTGGTTTCTTCAAAGGCATTCTAATTCCAGTGCATCAACTCCACTGCCCTCGGCAAGCTACAGTTTATCACTCAAGAACCAAAACAAGCCTCCCTCCGTTCAGAAAATTAATCCACACCTTGGTTCATCACCGATACATTAGTACCATCAAAACCAGTGTGCTATTGATCTGCATGTTTAATGCTCCCTTGTAAACACAGCAGAATTTTGAGGAATGGATTATTGGAAAAGGCGATGAGCAATCTGCTTATGTGTTCCAAAAGCTGGAGCAAAGAGGTGGTCCTTCAGATACATCAAACGCAGCAACCGTGTGGTCCGTATGTATTAGATCAACACAACCTGAGACCTATCAGCCGTGGACTCCAACTAGTATGCTTCTCAGTATTTCTCCAGACCAGGTTCATATTAAAACAGTTTTTAATTACCAGTTTCAATATTCTGTTTTCCTTAGTGAAAGGGTACTAATGTTTGTAGAACCAGTCTTTTTTAAAATGTGGTTTACAATGCCTTATAAAACCCTTTGCATCTTGTGAACTGTTTACATGAATATTTAATATAACCGCCTGAAGATTAATGTCTGTGTTTCTTATTTTTTAATTTTGGTAAGCAAAGATGCTAGAGGGTAGCATTCTATCTCCTGTACTTTAGAAAACAGAGAAAAGGAGTGAAATAGATTTGGTCTAAAACTGCTCAAAGCCATTCTTTTGTCCCCTTCCTCTCCTAAAAAAAACATCCATTCCTGGGGTCCTAACATGGCTCTGATTAAATATTCTGCACCATAATTTATGCAAAAGCAAGTCCCAACAGGAATCGGGAGCGCTGAAAAATCTGTTGTGAAATAATTATCCTGAATGACATTGTCGCAATGGTCCACAAGGATGTTGTCAATAATAAATTACACAAAATCAGTTGGAAATAAACCTTGAAAATTACACAATATTCCAGGAACCTTGAAAGAATTACAAGTAAACAAATTTAATCAGTTTGATGTTATGCATCCCACTCAACCTCTTATTATCCGATCATCTTGGTTTTAAAGTACTATTGGGAATTGAATGACAAAGAGCTGCAAGTTAGAGCTAAAGAAGTTTGCCTGCTAGTTTGTCAGCTATCTGATCACCCTCAATTTTCCTGACTTGTAAACAATTTGCATTCCTGCCTTGATGTTTGAATGTCTTTGGCGACACCCAGTTGTTCTGCTACAGTCCTTTTCCTGATAAAGTTTGGAATCTCTTATAAACCGCTTTATAAACATCTAACCCACTTTATCATTAAAAATTGACTGAAGCAGGATTGCTGGACACGTGGCCTACAGTATATTTGGTCAATTTTTACCAATGTTGCTGTCTGTTGACATGAGGTTTCTCTTGTATACTGATAGATAGGATTAAAAATGGAAATACATAGACCCAAACTCTACATTGCAAGCTCGAATGTCAGCACAACTGCCACTGCTATTTTAAAAGGAGACCTAAAATGCAAGATGGGGATCCAATCTGAATCAAATAAGAATTTCAAATGGAATCAACACAGTGATAGATTCAGATCAATAACTCAAATCAATTTAAACTTTCAAATAGCTTCAGTGATCTGAATTAAATTGATCCAGTTTCTTAAACCAATTCAGTGATTTGCACAGGCTTAGTGGGAGCTATTCCCAATATTTCAAGATGTCTCCTACTGTGACTGTTTTAATAAGCTTTTCAATTATCAGAAATATTTTGAGTTTTTGAAGCACACTGTCAAACTTCCCCTGAAGATCTTAGATGAACGGTATTTATCTTTAAATAATTGTCTAAGGTAGAGGATCTTTTTCCCTTTTTAGTGAGCTACAAATCTTTTAAGGTTAAAACAGGCTAAAATAATATCAAAGATAGGCTGGTCTTGTATGAATTATACTGTTCTATATATAGGTTTATAGATATCCCCAACAGATGATTATCCAGCCTCCATTTAAAAACCTCCAGTGAAGGGGAAGAAACCACTCCATGCAGTAACTTATTCCACAGATTAACAGCTCTTACTGTCAAGAAGTTCCTCCTAATGTCTAATCTGTTTCTATATCCTTGAAGTTTCCTCCCATTAGTTCTAGTCTTACCCTCTGGAGCAACTGAAAATAAGTCCAAACCCTCTACAGTGTGACAGTCCTTCAGATATTTGAAGACAGCTATCATGTCCTTTCTCAACCTTCTCTTTTGCAAGCTAAACATATCTAGGACTTTTAACTGTTCCTCGTAGGACTTAGTTTCCAGTCCTTTCACCAGCTTGGTAGCCTTTCTCTAGACTTGCTCCAGTTTATCAAAGTATTTTTTAACCTGGGCTGTACATAACGCCCCAAGACACAGGAGAGTGGGATAATTATTTCCTGTGATCTGGACTCTATGCTCCTCTTGATGCTCTTCCATATGTCATTGGCATTCTTTTCAGTTACATTATACTGTTGAAACATGTTGAGCTTGTGATACATTAATACACACAAGTCCTTCTAATATATGCTGCTCTTGAGCCAGCATATTTCCCCCATCTTGTTCTGATTTCTTTTGTTTTGCTTTCATAGATGCACGCCTTTACATTTCCCCCTGTTAAATTTCATTATATTTGTTTCTGCCCATGGTTTGAGCCTAAGTCTTTTTGAACTTTTTCCTTCTCCTCTCAAGTATTGATGTTTTTTCTTTCTTCTTCCTTTCTCAAGTGATCAATGATCTTCTTTCTTTCTCAAGTATTAGCCACCCCTCCTAGCTTTGTATCATCTACAAATTTGGTAGGCATTCCCTCAACTCCCTCATCCATATCATTTACAAAAACATTGAATAGCACTGGACCCAGGGCACCACACTCAAAATGTCTCTCCAGGTAGATCTGACACCATTTATAACTACCCTTTGAGTATGATCCTTGAGCCAACTGTGGGTCCACAGTTGAGTTGTCAAATCCATATTTGACCATTTTGTTAATAAGAATGCTATGAGAGGCTTTGTCAAAAGCCTTGCTGAAGCCAAACTATACAATATGCATGGCATTTCTCCAATCAACCAAGCTAGTTAGTCTATTATAAAAGGAGATCAGGTTAGTCTGGCATGACTTGTTTAACATAAATCCATGCTGGCTCCTACTAATTAATGAATTCCTATCTAAGTGCTCAGGGACATGGTGGCGCTGCGGGTTAAACCGCTGAGCTGCTGAGCTTGCCGATCGGAAGGTCGGCGGTTCAAATCCGCGTGACGGGGTGAGCTCCTGTTGCTAGTCCCAGCTTCTGCCAACCTAGCAGTTCGAAAACATGCCAATGTGAGTAGATTAATAGGTACCGCTTCGGCGGGCAGGTAATGGCGTTCTGAGTACCACATGACCATGGAAGTGTCTACAGACAAACGCTGGCTCTTCGGCTTTGAGACAGAGATGAGCACCGCCCCCTAGAGTCGGACACAACTGGACTTAATATCAAGGGAAACCTTTACCTTTACCTATCTAAGTGCTCATAGTTGAACCACACAGAAATATGGGAGAAAATGAGCTATCCTTTTTTAATAACTGGCTTTTACATAAGTTTATTTATTTATTTATCATATTTTTATTACTGCCCATCTCCCCCACTAAGCTGTCTTTTGTATACTTTTTCTAAACTAATCATTCATTCATTCATTCACATTCATTCATTCATTTTGTCAAATAACCTGAAATAGTTTTATCTCAAATCATAAAATATTTTTACATCTAATGTTTTTATCAGTGCATATATTGATAAGATTGGGGGTGGGGGGTGCCTTCAAGTCAGCCTTGATTCCTGTTGACTACAGGAAGAAGTCATCCCGCAGTTTTTTGGCAACATTTTTGGAAGTGGTATGCCATTGCCTTCCTCCTAGGGCTGAGAGTGTGTGACTGGCTCAAAGTCACCCAGTTGGCTTCGGTGCCTAAGGCAGGACTAGAACTCACAGTCTCCTGGTTTCTATCCTGATGACTTTAACCACTACACCAAACTGCCTAATTTATGTAGATAAGCTCACTCTCTCACATTTTGCACACCATTTCTATTTTTTTTAACTTATTTATTTACTTTTGCTCTCTATCCATTTCTAGAGAACTGCTACTTAAGCTGCACATAATAAATTCATAATTTAAGCTTCCTACATTTTATGGTCCATCCTAGTTTGGTGTTCACTGACACGACACCAAGCAAAGAAAGATTGGAAGGATGGTTTCTGTTAAGGTTCCCTTCACTCTTTTGCCAAAAACCTTTCCTGAACTTCATTGAGCCTCTAAGACCAAAAGCTATTTCCTGCTTAATTATTTGTTTTTTATTCACTAATACTGTCCCAAATCAGGTAGTGATTCCCCCGTTGTTACAGGGATCCTGAGTGCACACAACAGGAGTTCCAAAAGTCCCCTTGCTTCAGATGCTCATACTGTGCCCAAGGACATCTGGGCAAGAGTGACATCACCAGGAAATAATTGTAGATAACACTACCCAACCACCAGAACTAAAAGCCCTGAAGGTTGTGATGTTCTCTGCACAAAGGCAAGAATTATGTGAGTTGCATCATTTCCATCATGACACCAATGATGTGCTATGTATGACTGATGTCATTTGCAGAATAATGTCATGATGTGCATGTGGCCACTTGCCTTCCAAGACACCATGCTTCCCACAATTACATGTGCAGTGGACATCTTTTATTAACCCATGTAGCAATGCATGTTTGGTGATTTCTATACATTGTGGGCAAAGTGGCAACATCTCCTGAGATGCAGATTTAGACATTCAGGGGAAAAAATGAACCCTGGAGCTAAACAATTGTGCAGAGCCAATCAAGGTGGTGGTAGAGGGAGGGAGCGATGAGTTAGAAACAGACCCTTGTGTCCCAGACAGGAACCTAATACATGAGGTTGGAGCAAACAGCAACAGGTCTTAATGAGCAAAAATACATGCCTTCCCCCATGTTTCTTGAAGCTGCTGAGATTTTATTCTTTTTCCCCCAGACTGAGAACATTAATTCTCTCTCTCTCTCTCTCTCTCTCTCTCTCTCTCTCTCTGTGCATGAGTGCGCATGTGTTGAGTCCAGATCCTGCTATGACATGACATTGCAGGATTTTTCATATCAAACTAAGATCTGGCCCGACTGTCATTGTCTTCCTGAAATGTAAGCCCCCTAGCATTAAAAAAATCTGCAGTATTAGGAAGAGCAAAAATAGCTGGGCATGCAGTATGTTCCACATCAGTGGGCAAAGTTGCTATGTTAATCCTTTTGGGGGGAAAAGTGGTATTGCAAAGCACGCATGTTAATTTAGATTCAGAGAAAATTGTTGTTGACCTTCGGAACAGTGTTACTCTTAATAGTAGAACTAGGGAGGACTTCAGTTTGGGAAAATCGCTACAACTTGCCTCTCCATTAAAAGCCTACAAACATTAGGCTGAAGATGGTACAAGTGTACAGTAGCATGAAGGAAAGCGCTAACCCCATAAAACAGCATCCATAGATTTAATTGTCTTCTATTATCCTTAACACTGAGTGAAACAATACAGCCTTAACTATGTGAAGTGTATCCCTTCCCATTTGTTGTGCAAAGTGGTGCCGTCCGCCCCTAGAAAATCCATTTTTTCTCTTGGAAGAGGCTCCTCTGTGGCGTCCAGGGATGGTCATGCATTTGCAAAGGTGTATCATCTTGAACATTCTTCTGCAATCCCCTGCTTAATATTAAGGATGGGGACTTTTCTCTATTTACATTATTTGCAGTTATTTGCTCGGCCACTGCATGGTTCCTTGATATGAGACCCGCAAAGGGGAAACTGTATCACTGTATCAACTGTAACTCTATAAGGAAAGGTGGCCACAGGGCTAATGCTTATGTCGTCTAGATAATGAAAACAACTTTGCAGGTTTTGCCCTCTATATTCCGCATCACCCTCACAGGGAACATGATAGATAACAGCAATAAAGTGAGAAAATAACTCAGGAACCCATTGGCCAACCTTTGGCCACCAACAGATTTTAACAAGGAAGAGGCAAAAGTTGGATTAACATTCTCTCTCACGTGAATGACAAAATATTATCTTAATGGTCAAATGGAGGGCAGTGAATTTCTTTAGCAGTGTGCTCTATTATTCACCTTGGATGGTTCCTTGACCTGCACTGATTTTCCTCTCAAATGTCCCCAACCTCACTCCACATGTCACAAGCATCAATATATTCAACTGATTTTTTTTCCAGCTCTGTTTTGCAGCAGGATGAAGCCATGTACTTCAGCCGATATACTAAGTGGAGGACAGGGAAACATAAAGAGGTAAATGAAGGTCTGAACAGCACAGGAAGACTTTTTCAAGTGTTTGTTCAAGAAAGTGAGGGTAATCTGGGCATCAGAATGTTTCACTAGCAGAGACAGTTTGATTTTGGAATTTATGGGATGGTTATATTAATAAAGAACCTGTGACTTTAAAATTTCTTGGAAATATCAGCCTAAAATACCTCACCCCCAAAAATGGGGAGGGAAAAGAACCAAAGCAAGACCACCAACCAAATGCCTATTTCATTTCCTGTTTCAGCATTTTAAAGCCCATCAAAATAGTTCCTTTAATTGTAAATCCCATTATAAAGCTCTTCTTCAACTAGAGCATATTCCCAGGATGCTTTGTAACCTCCTGAGCCATCTTGAGCATACAAACATGAATGGCAAGTTGCTGAAATCAAAGACAGGCAAAAATAATTTCTGTGGCAACCTTCTGCTGCTAAACTCCATCAGCCAGGTGTCTCTGAGGTCTTATCCCAGGGCCAAACTTGGGATGATATAGACGATTCATCAAATGCTCCCTTGCTGGTTTTTATTTTCTGCTCACAATCAACAGAAAAAAGAATAGCGGATGTAAAGGTCATCCATCCTTCCTCTCCTAATTCCCCCTCCCCTTTCAACTCTCAAAAGCTTATTTTCTGCCACAGGGAGAAAAAAATGGAGGCATCTCTATATAGGAAAAACTTACAGAAGAAAACTGCAAAATTCCAGCAGCTCATTAAAATGGCAAAACATTGGTGGGTGCCAGGAAAAGTCAGAACTATTTAGCATCCATCTTTATTTAGCATCCAACTATTTAGCATCATTCTCAGCTTTATGTAATGATTGCCTATTCCAATAAAAGGAGTCTCATCAGTAATTACTAGAGAAAACTAATTTATTGAATGAATAGTATGCAAAGTACGAAGAAAGCTGAGAATGAGCAAAAGCGCGCCAAATGCAAACTTAAAAAGCCTTGCTCCCCTTGCGAACCCTCCCCTCAGGCTAGCATAGCAACCACCCCCCCAGATGCTAGCAACCGTTAGAATCGGCCTGAGAAAGTAACCTTGAACAGCAGAGATAACCCAAACATACATTCCGGAAGATCACAAGTCAGCACAAAGGAAATTTACCAGTGTGGCCAGGCAGGCACGAAACTGCAGATATGACATGTGAAACGTTACGAGGAACCATAAACATCGGAACGGGAACATGACACTCATTCATCTCCAGCAAAGGAATCTCTATACAAACTAGCTGTGTTCTTACACTAGTTATGGATCCCATTTTCTGGGCTAACACAATACATTGAATCCTATACTAACAGATTAGTTTCCTACAGCATGGTAAGCCACCACAAGACCAACTAAAGCTAATATTAACAAAGTTGAAATGCATCTGCTGTGTTTGTAACTGGTCTAGTTAAATGTGTTGTGAGAAGATAGTGCTGTCTTGCTGGACAAGACAGAGACAAAACAGAAGTGATCTTCTGGTCAGTTGAAGAGGCAGGTGATCACTAGGCATACAGTATTATCATCATCCATCCATCCATCCATCCATCCATCCATCCATCCATCCATCCATCTATCTATCTATCTATCTATCTATCTATCTATCTATCTATCTTGAATGGATCCAAATCTATATACCCTGAATGGATCCAAATCTATATATCCTGAATGGATCCAAATCTCCAGGACCAGATCAATTGCATCCTTGGGTACTGAAGGCACTCATCCATGATCCAGTTGAACTTTCATCCATTCATTTTGAGAAATTTCAAGGAATTGGAGAACAGAAAATATCTCCATTTTCAAAACAAGAGGGGAAGGAAGCAGCTAAGCAGCACCAGATGTCAGTCTGACATTACTACCTGGCAGAATTGTACAACAAATTATAAAGAGATGGATCTATAATGACCTTGAACACAATAACGTGATCATTAGAAATCACTTTGGGTTTCTTAAGAAAAAAAGCCTTGCTTTTATAATCTTATCTCTCGCATCTTTTCTTTTAATTTTTTTGGTAGCTTAGGGGAATACCCTGATCTTAGGAGAACATCCAACAAAATGCCTCCTGGCATTCTGGGTGAGCTCATCCATATCAAAGAGTGTTCGCCAATGGTTCTTTATCCATCAACTGGAGCCCAACTAATCTAGTGATTTGATATTAGATTTAGACCAGGGAAACCATGGAGCTTACCAAATGACTTTGGGACAGACTCTCTCTCGGCCCAACTGATCTCAGTAGGGGGTGGAAGTAAAATAGGGAAGACCTTGAAGAACTTAGAGAAAAGGACAGGTATAAGTATAGATAAATAAATAATCCACCTAAAGGAGGCTGTTGAATGCTGCAGAGCTGATTTCTGGGCCTTTTCATGATGATTTTATGGATGGCGTTACTAGAGCACTAATCAGTAACTTCATTACTGATCATTGGCGGTATAAGGCTGAAGGAAAAACATCTCTTTGCCATAGTATAAGGAAAGGGCACCAGTGATTAGGGCTGTTCACTGTTAGAATGCTTGGTGATGAATTCTATATGAAACCTTCAAATTATATTTTACAGTATCTGTGTAGCATAAAATAGGACACTGCCCACAAGAAGCTTAAAATCTAATATTTGGCAATAGAAACTGGAGAATTCCAAGTGCAACAAGGATTATGTTAAGCAAATAAACTACTGACAGTTAGAGAACCACTTGTCTCAGAGGGCAGGACTATGACCATTTCTTCATGAATGGTTTATAACATCACCCAACCATCACTGTGGAGATAAATCAATATTGAAGAAGGCTTTATATCACCACATCTTTTAAATCACTAGTGAGAAAATAGCCTAAATTAATGCATTCACGCTATTGAAGGTAGGTTTCAACTAAGCTTTCAAAAATAAATAAGCAGTTCAGCACTGGAACCAATTAGCTAGTAATAAGTCAATGCTTTAGCTCTAAAAGTATTTATTGTGCATTGAAGATTGGACTACACAGCCTTCAAACGCCCATCAATTCTATGATTCTCAACATTGTGTCATATACCAAAAGGTTTCATAGAAAAGGTGAGCTTGGGAGAGAGATGTAGGAGGGCACTTGGACTTTGAGGCCGTTTCTAGCCCACAAATCCTGTGAAATGCTTTAATGTGGATCTGCCAGTCTTCTCACCAATGCCAGCCTTGGAGCACTGAGAACAGTTGAAACAATGCACTGCCCTCAGTCCACAACAAAGTAACTAACTGGAGGCTTCTAAGAAACCCTCACACTTTCCACAATGGGTTGCTGATAAGACACCAGGGTAAGCTCCTCTTCAATCTGCTAAAAGCAGCTGAAAGGCATGGATCTGGGAGGCAGGATAAGAGAAGAGTTCCTGCTATCAGGAACTGCTTGCCCCAAGTTCTAGCAACTCAAAAACTAAATAAGATTTTCCATTTGCACTGTGGCTGAACTGAGCTGGAAGAAAATTGGCTTAGCTGCCCAGTGGAGATGAACCAAAGAAATGCAGGAGCAAGTCTCCAATCCAAGAATGAAGCCAAAGTCCAAAGAGAAAGTGTTCTTGTAGTGATGAATAGCATCACGTCTGTGTTGAGGAGCTTCCAAGCACAAGAGATCCAGCAAGGTAGAACAAGCAGAATCATCTAAGAGAGAAGCCCTCCCAACAATACAGCAGAGAAGTAATGCTTTGATTTGGCCTTTCTCATTGCTGGGCCTGAGGTCTAAGTATCTGGCTCGAGCTTTGTTGCTGATTGGTTCGATATTCTATTCTTAGAGGATGTTGATTAGGAAGTCCTGAGCAGTAACAAATTCCAGTTGTTAGAACTGGGCAGTAGCATTGTTTTGACATTTCTCTTTGCCTAAAGGAAGTGAGGAATAACAGGGGGACAAAAACAGCAGAAGGGAACCCATCCCTTCTAATCATCATAGCATTTCTGAGCTTTTCCCCTCACCTAACCTTACATGCACAGTAGGTAATCGAGACTGAATGGATCTGTTTCAAGTTGCTGATTTGGCTTATTTCCTTCTGCTGCTGCTTTTGCATCTTCTTCTTTTTCTTTTTTTTCTTTCCCAGCGTTCACACTGAGGCTGTGCTGGTAGCACCCGCTGTAGCTGTTCAAGCTCGCTGGCCCAGTGGGACTAATTACTGCATTTACAGTAAAACATGCAAGGAAATGTATCTTCCCATCTCTGTATAGCCAAGATTACTCAAGGATAACCTAGTACATTACACAAATTAATACTCCAGTGAGTAAATTAATCCTCAGAATTTCACTCACTCCTTGTGGCTTATAAATTTAAATTGGCTCTAAACTACCACATGGATTTATGTGAATGCCTATTGATGGAGTGGTAGAGATCAAAAATTGTTCTATCAACATCTGAACCTCCAGGATAAGATGGCAAGCTACACTGAGACTGATTTACAAACATGTCAAGATGGGGATTCAAAACATATAGGAATTAAAGCATTTACACATTGCATGAATCCCAGAATTAAGAGAAAGAAAAATAGCACAAAACCACTGTTATATGCACTGATTCAGTTTCTCTTTATGCAGATACCTGGATCATTGATCAAGCATGTGATATGTAGGTGGCAATCTTTAATTAAACAATCAACAGAGGATAGATTTAACCAAAATATTAATCACAAAACCTAAATGCAGCCTCCCCCAATCTTACTAACCCATGTGACCATAGAACAAAATCTGGAGGATTTCAAAATGGAAAAATCTAAATGGAACCTCCAGGTTCAGAAGTTGCGTATGGAATGACTGGGAGTAATTGTTCTCTACCAAGTGTATCCACCTGAGGTCTCAGTGTAGCACAATGCTGATTCGAAGGGCATTCTGCCTTGTCACAGAGATCAAGCCTGTTATGAGATAGGCACAACATTCTGAAGCACTTCAGAATTCCAGTTCATATAGACAGATGTCTCTACCAACTAAGTAATCTAGAAATCAATTTCAGCCTACGTATTTGGAAGAACTTCCTGATGGTACCAGCTGTTAGTGTAAAGATTGCTTCAGAAGGTCTCTCCATCATTAGAGATTGTTAAGCAGAGGCCGGGTGGCTACTAGTGGATTTCCTGCCTGAGCAAGGAGTTAGGTTTGAGAGCCTTTAAAGTCCTTTCCAATGTTTTGAGGCTATGGAAAGAGGGACAGAATGCAGTTCCCAAAACAGAACTTAGAAAAGAGCCCATTTGCCTACAGTATTTCTGAAGCATACTCCAGTTCCCTTCCTTTGCATTGCAGGACCTGCCCTCTGGAATAATTCCCTCCTTCCCCAGCATATGGTTGGACTCAACCCTGATGGCTTTTAGAAACCGATCAAAAACTTGATTCTTCCCCCAGGTGTTGGGGCCAGGTGAAAAGAGATGATAAGAGATTGTGAGGTGGAGGGCATATCTAAGAGTCTTAGTCCTGTGTTAATTATTGTTGTTGTAGTTGTAAGTGTACTTGAATATTTGTTTCACCCTGATGTACACCACTCAGAGCTGGATGAGTGTCAGTTGAACAGCCATATAAATTTTTTAAGTGATAGATAAATAAACTTCAGAAGCAGCAATAGGCTCTGTACAGATTACTTTGAAGTGTATGCTGAGCCTTGAGAAAAGACAGAACAGCTCAATATTGGAATGAATTTCCCAGGGAAGTGGTGGGCTACCCCTTCATCATATGTGTCCACATGAAGGCCATCTGCGTGGGACGCTTTGATTCAGCTTTTTTGCACTGAGCAAGGGATAGGATGCCATTGCCTGAATGGTTCCTTCCAAATCTCATGATTGTGTGATTCTTTGCTTTGAAAATTTCCTATTCCTGAAATGTGCAGAAATTTTAGAGACTATGATAAGGCCATTCTCCGTACAGTGATTCACTCAGATATTATAGACTGAGGCAACAATTCTGTATTTAATGTAACTATTAATCCACTTTGGAGTTATCTAAAACTTGATTAAGTTTTAGAATTTGATGTACGTGCTCTCAAATAAAGCCCTGGAACACACGTATAATCTTCTACTCCAGTTTGCTAATCTGGAATAATTGCACACAAAACAAATAATCTGGGATTTATCTGCATGCATCACTTAGACTGCAGATCTATCAGATGCCAAAAAGAGGCCTGTCTGGAAATTTTGCTGTCTTAGAGTGCCAAAAATAAGTTCCCAGTTCTAGCCAGACTGCAGATAAGGCTTTCTGCGACCAAAACACAACCTTTAAACATCTTTGCCTGATGTTCCTCTCTCCAACTCCTCAGGAACATAGATGGAGAATTCTGGAAAAGCAGAGAAGACAGGTGCAGAACACCACATTGTATCAGGGTGAAAACAGAAGCCTTTCTTATTTAGAGAGTCCCCCTCTTTGGGGGGAGATGGGCAGTAATAGAAATTTGAAAAATAAATAAATAAATTTCAGCTTTGCAATCTCCAGTTTCCCTGGTTTCGACCATCATTACCTTACTTGCATGACTATGTTTTGTGCAAATCTGCATTCCAGGACTGGCTGCACTGAAACTCTGGTCTGGCTGACTTCACAATTTAGGTCTGGTTTAGCTTACTCTTTCCCCTGGCTTGAGCACAAAACTGAAAACCTAACCCTTCATTACTGTTGCTGAAACTCAGAAATCTGCATTTTCAGGCAGAATATCTACCCTGAAAACAGATACAGAAATTCATGGCCTTGGGTGAGTTGCATTTTGATGAACTCGCTGTGATTGTAGGAAAAACAGAAAAAAAAAATCCATCTTCAGTCACAGCTAATAGGACCATCATCTTCAAATAACTGAAAACTAATAATGAAAATATTGTAGTATAATACTTGGAATCCAGACACAGAATGTTAGACATTAGAATTGAACATTACCTATCTGTTATTCACTTTATGTCAAGCAATTAATATATTACACAGCATTAAAGAAAACCTTGCATAGTCAAGATTATTAAAACTTCTTGGAGTAAAAAGAAAGATCTTGGATAATAGAGCACATAACATGGAGGATGAAGTCATTAGGTCTCCCAAAATGCTTCCATCCATGTACAGTTAATTTTTAAGAAGCACTGTCTGTCTAATCCTTATACAAGCATAGAGTTTGATATTTGCAATTGTTTTTAGTACTTAGGGCATCCCACTGTTTTAATAATATCAAGTTGTTAGACCGTAAAGTTAAAAAAAAAAAGAAGTTGGAAATATTTTTTGTTGAAAATTCAGGAATCAAAGTACTTAATATTCTGTATTTCCCTATTAGTTATGTGTTTCTTTCACCTCAGTTTATGAAAGCAATTCATTTTCACTCTATATCCATGCCACCTGCTGTAATGGTTGCCTATTCTAAAACACCATCAGACTCATGAGCAGGAATTCAAAGATATCTGATTTATTAAAGAATAGTGTGCAGGATCACAGAGAAAGCTGAGAATGATGAAAGCGTGCCAAGTACAAACTAAAAACCCTCGGTGCAAATGAAATCCCTCCCCCCGTAGAATCTTCCCAAGCTCACAATCCCAGGTGCTCCTAACGGTCTCTGATGGTCTGCGGGAAAAGTCCTTGAACAGAGAACATAACCCAAACACATTCCATTGTAATGAATACAGATACAGAACTTGGTACAAGGTTTCACAGCAGCTCCCTCCCAAACAGAAACGCGCGTCAGTGCAATGGCATGTGAAACATTACGAAGTATAAATTACACTGAAACAGTGAACATGACACCTGCAGCCACCAAAACAGAGGCCTGCAGATGTTGTTAAGTATTCAACAACTTTGCATTTCCAAGTAGCCAGGAATTATTTTTCTTCTTCAAAGGCTTCTGAATATGAGTGTTGAACTTACTAGGTTTAATTTACTGGATCACAATTGTGTAAACCTATTAAAAGGTGTGAATTACACTATTCTTTATGTACTGGCAATAGATATTCTATCTCTGTGCCAAGATCATGCTTGGCATTAACAGTAAAATGATTTTGGTCATTACTCTTCAGTTTTCTAGGGAGGAATTTTGAAACAGCTGCTAAATTAGGATTATTTTAAGGAAAGAAGTCAGGCAAGTAGAAATGCTTGGATTGTGCAATACCCCTTAATAGAAAGAAAAAGGAAAGAAAGATATTAGCTGGAGCTATGTAGTAAACTGAGATTTTTTTGTTTGTTTCATTTCTAACTCTAAAAGTTGAAGGTTTTAATTAGTTAGATTAGAATGATTTATTGGCTGTGGAGTAGACAGGTGATCTTCTGCTGAAGACCTTTTCCTTAATTGCAGAAACTGTATCTATAGTTCCATGGCCACCTTCTTTCTGAGTCTTACTCTTCTCATCCACTCTAAAAAAAATTATCCACTACCATCTGTCAGGACTTGCAACAGGTCAAGGTTAACCAGCATGTCTTCTTGAACCAAACCTTAAAGAATGGCAGCCTGGAGGAACAGGAATGAATATTCCAATTTCTGTGGCACTCTTCTTTTAGGGGGCCTTTAACCAAGATCCCTGGGGTACTAACTGAAATTCACATAGACGGTTGGAATATACTTCCAAGAAATGCTGTTCCTTGCTCTTCCCAAGAACATCTTATTCAACTCAAACCCTTAATTAATCTAGCTTGATATTATGTACACTGACAACATCTCTGCAGAATTTCAGGTAGAAATCTTTCCCAGCCCTTCCTGGTTTCACCAGGAGTTCAACAAGGAACTTTTAAAACATCCCTCTAACATTCAGCAATACACTGGATCTTTGTGTTGCTATCCAAAAGGATGGGCTCTTTAATTTTAAGAGAGGTGGCTTTGGTTGATCTCAAAGAGCTAGTTTGGGTAGTAGGAAGAAGGCTGAACAATAGGGAATCCCAGGGGGTAGGTAAGGCTGAGAAGTTTAAAAACACATCACAAAAGACTTCCTGCCAAGAAGACTACATAAATGTCAAGGAAGTCACTGGGAACTAACAAGGAAACAGTACTTAGCCAACCTTTGCTGACCTAAAAAAGCAAACAGGGTCAGTTCTGATTAGTACTTGGACTGGAGACCACTCAGAGCTGTAGAAAACCATTCCAGAGGAAGGGAAAACAAAACAAAGAAGAAAAAAACTTGTTTCATCATGACCATAAAGTCACTAGGAGCTGAACCCAACTTGAAGAAGACCTGAGTTTTATTTTATTAGATTTGGGAAGTGCATTATGGGTGAATGTATGTAAAAGACCTGAGATGTTTTTATTCTGAAAGAAAAGTTGCTTTCAGGAGAATGACATTTTTAGGGGCCAAATGGCAGAAGACAGGTACCTCCCCTTCTAGCCCTACTGCTAGCTTTCTATACTACATCCATACAGCTTGCACATTGTTTCTAAAGCAAGAACAATTTTAGGAACAATTGTTTATACTTCAGTTAGACGTATTTATTAACTTATTATAAAATGTACAGGCTGCCCGATTCCATCGTGATTCTCGGCAGTGTACAAAATAAAAATTTAAAACAGTACAAAAGGAAAAGTCCAGGAAAAACAACAGAATCTCATAAATCAAACACCCCACAGGGTTCCACCAGGCACTCTTGCCCCAGGCCTGGGAGATGTCACTCAGAGGACAGGCACCATGACACAGAAGACGTTCTTCTTCCTGGGTCCCATCACGTGACGCTGTTTAAATGATATAATCTGAACTCTTAACATTACCTTAATGTTATTTGTCTGAGACTAAAGAGATGAGCTCTAAATTGATGGAGTTTTCATTTCCTTTTACTGAGATATAATTAATGTTTCCTGAAACCAGCCATGCTCAGGACATTTTAATTCAATTGCAACTATGCAAGGCCCTCTACAATTAAGTCCCTGAAGCCAGATTGGGGCATTTCTGCTACATTTTAAACCATGGTACAAACTTTCTTTCCAAGGGGAAAGTCTCGCAAAGAAATAATACTATTTAAGTTTTGGTATACAAAATGACTCCTATCACTTGAAAGGACAATTCTTTTTAAATATTTATGTTTCTCTATGCGTGGGTGTTATTAGACAACAATAAAATTATATATGACCGTAATGAGAACAGTGTGATGTAAGTTTATCATTTAAAAAATGGAGAAGAAAGTCTGAAAAATTTTATCAGGAAGAAGCAACTCCAGAAAATGTAAATGGATTAACTGAAAGTCATCCTTCTTGCCCTTCAGTCAAAAAACAAAATAATACAACACCCTTATTCAAACGTTGATAAACAGCATATAGCAGTTGCAAATGTATAGTAATTATTTCAGCCATTGCCCATGGACAAGAGATCCACAATTCTTTATTCCTTAATAAATTCCAAACACTGGAGCAATGGCTACGGGCATTTCTGCATGGCAGCCTGAACTGCTCATCCCCTTTGCTGCTTCCAACTTTTTTCAAGCCGATTTCAGAAATTTCAGTCCAGATTGTGGTAATTTGGCAACGGGATCAGAGTGGTGTTTGGTTCAGGCTAGAGCCAACACAGGACTTGACTGCTTGTTCCCCTGCTTCTTGTCCTTCCATTCATGCAAGGACGTCAAACAGTATTGGGTCACGGTGTAGGTAGATCTCTCTGTGTCTGCCTTTTCTAGGAGGGATTGATCCTGCCCCCTAGCTCCCTGTGTTGGCGTTCTCTCAGGGGCATCTTCCCCCACCTGCCTGCACCCTGCCACTTTAACTTTATACAATCCCCTTATTTCTCATTTTATATATTAACATCGTACCAATGCTGCCTGACAAACTGTGGCTGTGTATGAATCCCTCATTCCATAATAATATATATTGGCCAGAGGCTTCCTTCTTTTCAACCGCCTTGCAAGTAGTGGCTCTTTGGTTAGCAACTTGATGTCATGCTCTTATCTAGAGATATTCTTTATGAGTCACCAAGCTGGTGGGGGCGGGGGGAGGAGAGAAAGCTTCTCATAGTCTGGGGAGAAACGGAAAGGAAACGGAAAAGAAACGGAAACAGAAATTACTGGGAATAATGAGAATAGAATGCAGCAGGAGCTTTTACAGAGTCGTGGAAATCGCGGACCATCAAGGCATCCTTGTATCAACTGCTATATTTATAAAAAGCCTTTACTTCACACTTTTCAAATTGTGAAGTTTAGATCAATGTAGAGATCCAAGCGGCCCAGCAGGAAATGGATGCACAGGGTAGCAACCAGCCTACAGGAAGAGGTTTGGGAATCCATGTAGGCAACCATTGCTGAGGCTGTTAACAAAATCAAAACA
Source organism: Candoia aspera (assembly GCF_035149785.1). Classification (NCBI taxonomy): domain Eukaryota; kingdom Metazoa; phylum Chordata; class Lepidosauria; order Squamata; family Candoiidae; genus Candoia; species Candoia aspera. The sequence continues at coordinate 92,618,315 of NC_086158.1, read as the reverse complement.
GAGAGCTTGGAAGGATCTGTTCTGTGGCTTGGGCAGAAAAACATTACTTAGAGGTGTAGCTGTTTTGATTGGGTAGGAGTGGGAGGAGCATAATGTTGTCCATTTCTGTACTCCAGAGGAAGTGGGTGACTCATGTTGGCAGCAGGCTAAGCAGGACATGCAAATATATCCTAAGAATATGATCTGTACCCCTTACAAGCAGCTATTGTTCTAAAATCCTATTGACAATCTTCTGAATTTTAGCTCCAAATATGTCAACAGTACAGGTAGTCCTCACTTAACAATCATTTGTTTACTGATGGTTTGGACATACAACAGTGTTTAAAAAATGACTTATGACTGTCGCAGCATCCCCATGGTCACATGTGTTAATATGTTTTCTACTACAGATTAAGGTTACTATGGTAACTAATCATTTTGGCTGGGTGAAGAGGTTGAATTTAATTGTCCCCTTTTCAGTTGTTAATTTTTGCACCTGGGGGGAAGAACTTGCCTGGACTTGTTTTAGTTTCAGTTTCCCTTCTGTGTAGGCATGTAGAGAGTTAAGCAGCTCTCACTGAGAGCCTGTAAGAATACAGAAGCTTTTATATATGTTTGCTTTCTGTAAATAAATTTATTTTTATAGAAATGCCTGGTGTGTGACTTTTCTGATCTCTCCTGGGCCAAATGCTTTCCTAGCAATCTGCCAACAACATGGTCACAATTTGGGCGCTTGGCAACCAGTTCACATTTATGACCGTCGCAGCGTCACTAGGTCACGTGATCACCATTTTCAACCTTCCCAGCTGGCTGCTGGCAAGCAAAATCAATCGGGAACCATGTGATTCACTTAATGATCATGTGGTTCGCTTAATGCCCGCAGTGATTCACTTAATGGCCACTGCAAAAAAGGGTGTAAAATCAGGTTAGATTCACTTAATGATCGCTTCACTTCGCAACCAAAATTCCAGTCCCAATTGTGGTCATTAAGTGAGGACTATCTGTAGAACAAGCCCAAAATATATGAGTTAACATGCCAACTGCTGAACCGCATCACTCTTAATTCGCAGTCCAAGATACTTTATACTTAACTAAACTGCAGAGGTAATGTTGTGTCTGGCCAATATGACAGAAGGATATTGTCCCTATATTGCCTGGCACCTGAGGTTAAGCAATTGGGTTACAATGAATGATCTTACCCGGTGCTTCAAAAAGTTGTACCACACCCTATTTGCTTGGGAAGGGCCCAAAGAAAGAACGTGGACATTGGGCTTGAGAGAGATCTTGGACTCTTCCATGGGCAAGGAGGCTGCCTATCAGAGATTACCACCACAACAACAGGGCCTTTGACATTCAGTGAAAGCTGAGCTGGCCAAGTAGAGACATTAATTGGCTCAGCTTTCAATCTAGTGGAAACACTGCAATGACTGCTTTGCAGGGCTTTCTCTGGAACTGCAGGGTGGGACAGCTTCTCTTTGGTGGGAACTCCTGCTTGTTTCCCCACATGGCCCTAGATGTGAATGAAATGCATTGAGTTGAAGAGCAGGGATGCGGTGGCAAGTGCTTCCTCTTATCAGCTGTCTGGAGAGAGTATAAGCAGGTTCAAACAAGCCTTCTTTCCAGCCATTCATTCAACAGTGGAGGAATGCTGATGTGTATTTCAGTAGCAAATCAGGGCCACAGAAGGTAAGGTGGTTTGTTAGATGAATATTCCATCTTTCATCCAGGAACTGTAGGCATTTTATTCATGCAACAATCTTAGAAAGTCTATTGAGCTGAGACAGAATGATTGGCTGAATATCACCCAGTGACTCTGAGGATCTCCCCAGTCCTAATCCAACACCTTAACCATGAAATACACCACACTGGCTGTCAAAAAGATAGTGATGTAACCTATGGTAAAGTGACTTACATAGGCATAGCCATGCAGTTTTCTTGGCATGATATTTTATTTATTTATTTACTTACTTAATTTTCTATCCCGCCTTTATTATATTTATAAATAACTGAAGGCGGTGAACATACCAAACACTCCTTCCTCCTCTTATTTTCCCCACAACAACCCTGTGAGGTGAGTTGGGCTGAGAGAGAGGGACTGGCCCAAGGTCACCCAGCCGGCTTTCGTGCCTAAGACAGGACTAGAACTCTCCGTCTCCTGGTTTCTAGCCTGTTGCCTTAACCGCTAGACCACTGACTTTCTTCAGCATGTTTTTTTTTAATTCCCAATTTAGTTTACAACCTTAATTTCTGCTGATGGTCTCCCATCCAAGTTCTAATCATAGCTAACCCTGCTTAGCTTCTGAAAGGTGAGAAGAGTATTATCAGCTGGCTGGAAAGAAGCAGAGAAAAAACAATGGGCATTTTCCATTATCTGGAACAGATGTTGTTTTCCCCTTTGCTCAAGTTGTACTCTTAATACTTCATTACAAAAGCTACCATCCATCTCCAGGCTCTCTTCCCACTACCTCCCAGCAAAACTGTATGAAGTTTCCACTGGATATTTAATCACTTGTGCAAGTGGGAACCACAAAATGGTAACATTCAATTATTTATCTGTGCCTGTGTGTCTTCAGGGACAGTTGAGAAGTTGTTCTATGCCTTTTCTGCTTCTTGCTTGACTGCCTGACATTCCTCCAGTCTGTCCTGATAGGAAAAGAAAGCAAACATTTTTACAGGGAAGGCTGCTTGCTTTCAGTGACTTAAGAGACCCTGAGCTGAGCAACAGAAATCTCATCACTTCCTCCCATCTAAGGGATAGGCTCTAATTTGATAGGAAAGTGCAAACATGTTTTGAAAAATAGATCTCAGCAGAATTTACTGCAGATGCCCTTCAAATCCCTGCCAGAGGAATCATTTATCAAATATGCGAGAACGTGTCACAGCAAGGATTTCTGAGTCTTATCCTAAATTGCATTTTATATATGGATTAATGAATGAAGTAATAAATCAGGAAAGACTGCAATTGCTTTTGCTCCACCAGCGATGGCTTCTCTTCAGTTTCTTCTCCCGCCAGGCAGTGATACACAAGATGCTTGGAACAAGGTTGCGAGAAAGCGTGAAGTTGCGTCTTTGTCTCAGGAACGCCGTTCACTTTCGGGGGAAGGAAAATGCAACTTCTGGAAAACGACAAGACCATCTTAAGAACAAGACATACGGCAGTATCATTCTCCCATTACCTTTTTAGCCAAGGCCCGAGAATGACAATTCTCAGTATTGCCAACAAAAATTAGCTAGGTAAGAACTGTTCCAATTGGCCACCACATAAACAATTCTCGTCACCTCCCTGAAGTCAATCTTGCAACTTTTTAAAGTATTTTTTAAAACAGACAAAGGATAAAGCTACATGGACAGATAGACAAGCATGTAAGACAGGGTTTCTCAACCAGGGGCACCCTAGGGTTCTGTGAGAGGTCACTAGGGGTTCCCTGGGAGATCACCATTTATTTAAAAAAATATTTCAAATGTGGGCAACTTCACATTAAAGAGGTGAATTACATTCTTTATTTTTAGTTTAAGGACTCTGTTAATGCATATATAAAGGCCTACATACGAAACAAATATAAGAATTTTGTAACTTCTGACCTGTATTTGAGCCTGAATGTGCAGGGGTTCCCCAAGGCCTGAAAAATATTTCAAGGGTTCCTCCAGGGTCAAAAGGTTGAGAAAAGCTGATGTAAGGCATCTTTGCATTTCTTTTCATGACCACAATTTGGGGAGGGGGGGATAAAGGAGTGATGAAATAAAACACATATAGTTTCCCCATTATTCTGACCTTGAAGATGTTGTTTTTCATTTATTGCCATAGAGGAAACAATGCAATTTTAAGAAAATGAAATATTGTCTCTTTTGAACTAAATAAGATTTTTTAAGACAAGATCTTTTGGTCATTTAGAATGTACAGTAGATGAAATATTAGGTACAACTATCTCCAGTATTAGATTGTAGAGATATTATGAAATGATAATCATTCTACTTCTTAAATAAAACAATTATTTATAACTATTAGTCACACTAGTAAATTAAATTTCTTCCTGATTGCTGCTTTTTTCTTCTTTGTCTTGACTATTTTTGCTCACCTACTGATATTAGATATGAAAATCAATAATGTAATTCATGCCATCAGCCTTTTTGCTGATGGTATTTTGTTGTCTGCAACAAACGCAGCAGAGGCCCTTCCAGGTTTGAAAGAGACATTAGATGAATGCCGTTCCATAGCAGGCCTGAAAATCAATTTTGAAAAGTCAAAACTCCTGTGCCTCTTTCAACAAACCTTTACCAGATCAAGGGGGGAGGGGGGAGCAGAATTTAAAACAGAATTTCTCCAGGGTAATCACTTAAACAGCTTACCTTTGCTAGGGCAGCTTCCCATAGACAACAAGGAATTGTACTGCAACCTCAAATTTTGAACCTGTATTTTGCAATATTTGGTACAGCAATTGATCCACAAAAGTAAAGATAACCACACATTTCATATATCTGTATGGAGGCTGATATATATCATCAATCAAGGTTTTCCTTTTTCTGGAGGCAATAGAGTATGTCTGTTTGCAATGCTTTTTATAAAAGTATAAACAAGATGTGGTTAAAATATAAGGAAACTAAGGCTTCCCTGTTTCCCTCCTTTATCTTTTCTTTCATTGTTCAGTATTTTAATTTTAAGATCAGTACAGGGATGGAACTATCTGGATCTATTAATATAGGAAATTGTAACAGTTTTTCAATTGTATTAACTGGTATAATATATGGTAATTGAAAATTTTATATATGGGCACAGATGACAGGCAATTGATATCACCTGAATCAAGACGCCATCATAGCTTCCACTGGGGGATGTCTGTGGACAGGTGTGACGAACCTGACTCCATTACTGCACAGCTAGATTGCACGTCTCTCACGTAGCCTCAGAATGCTGTATATTCCCTTATAAGGGCATGACTTGTATTTCCCTATTCTCTTTGTACTCACTCCCCCGCCCTGATAGAACTGCTGAATAAAAGGAGGTGGGGGCGTGGCACGCAGGAGGCAGCACCAGCATCCTCCTGAGATGTAGCGTCTCTCACCACAAAAGAATCCTGTACCTACCGTTGTTTTTTCGACCTCACCCTTGCGAGGGAATCGTTGGCTCATTCCCCCCCAGGGAATCCCATAGACCGAAGGGCGAAGGACTGGTCGCGCGACGCGACAACTGGGGGCTCGTCCGGGATCCCTTCAGTCTCACGGTGTGATCTCTGTCTAGAGGTGCACTGCCTTCACTCTCGTTACTACGCACCTGGAAAAGGCTCTGCAATCGTAAGTAATGGGCTCCCCACTCTCCAAAGTTTCGTCAGTTCATAGGGACGAACTTTATGATTTAGTGAAGAAGGCTAACTCTTGTCAAAAGGCTAACGGTACGACCATCTTTCCCATTTCAAAAAAATCGGTGACTCAACTCCTACTGTACATGGAGAGACACTGCCCTGTCTATCCTTCAGAGGGGTCGCTCAAAGCATCCACTTGGGAAAGGATAGGAAAATATTTTCATGATACCCCACGAGCACCCGTGCCTATTCTGACTGCCTGGAAGGCTGTCATGGCGGCCATCAACACTCTTTACCCTCCCCCGTCTTCCCCGGAGACTTGCCCTTCTCCTCCCGACCCAAAAATCCCACCCCCTCTTGCCGCACATCTCGATGCTGTCTCACCACCACCCCCTCCATACCCAGCCGTTCCTTCTCCCCCTTCAGCTCCAACGCCCGACTCCCCTCAACACCACCCCCTCGGAGGCGCCATCACTGAACTCCTCTCCTCCCCCCTCTCATTGGAAATGGAGAGTCCCTCTGCCTTTCCCATGACCATCGGCCTAGGGGCGGCGGGAGGAAATTTGTATAACAATATTGAACTTAAGGTTTTGAAACAAATCAAAGATGCTGTAACCACCTACGGCTTGCACTCTCCTTTTACTAGGGGAGTTTTAGACTCTTTAGTTACTGCTAACACTGTTATGTTATTGTATGATTGGAAAATGCTTTTTTCTATGCTTATGACCCCGGCGCAATACGTTGTGTGGCAATCTGAATACGACAAAGGGGTGGAAGTAGAAATTAGAAGAGGTCTTCCCGCAGGGGTGACCGCAGATCAATTATTAGGAAAGGGACAATTCGCAACCTTAGTCCAGCAACAGAACTCCCCCCGTCGTAGTTTTGCTATCATTCACATGTGCGCCATGAATGCTCTTAAAAGAGTGGATGATTCCGACTCTCAATCCACCCAAACGTTTCTGAAAATTATGCAAGAACCAAATGAACCATACGCTTCCTTCATAAGTCGCCTTCAGATTGCTTTAGACCGACAAATTGATAATGCCACGGCTAAACAAGAGCTGCTAATGAAACTTGCTTTCTCTAACGCTAATCATGACTGCCAGACCATTCTGCAACCCGCAGTCAATCAACCGGGTGTAAAACTTGCAGACTTCCTGCAACTTTGCAGAATCGTTGGTACCACCTCTCACAAAGTGAGCGCTCTCGCTGCCGCCATTACCACCTCGCTGCCTTCTACTAACCCCTCCCCTCAGCTCCATTCCCCGGAAGCCCTCGCAGTCACTCGTCATGGAAATTGCTTCAATTGTGGGAAGCCGGGCCACTTTAAGAATCAATGCCGTGCACCCGGGGGAGGTGGTGCGCCCCCTTCCACTCAAAGGGGGCCGCCCCCCCCTTCCAAACCTAAAACTCCTTGTCCCCGGTGCCGCAAAGGCTACCATTGGGCCTCGCAATGTCGCAACAACTCCTCCCTTCACCAGCCTTCGGGAAACTAGATCGGGGGTTGTCAGCTAACCCCGCCCCAAAGGCTGAATTACCCATCACCAGCTTCCCTGTGGAGTTGGCAGAGGATCTTTTGTATGACGATCCGGGGGCTGTCCTTTCCCTTCCTCTCGTTGTCACGCTGAATAAACCCCTTCCTCCTCTTACCCCTGCTTTGCTCATTCCCAACTCCTCGCTCACGCTTGAGGGAATGGTTGCTGCTCCCTACTTGTATGACTCGTCAGATCTGACACGAATTGCTCTGGCAGGAGTGGGAGATAGGTGCTTTTCCTTAGATAAAGGAACAGTTGTCGCCACGCTCATACTTCTCCCTTCTCCTGATACGCCATCATTGTTTGCCTTGCAGCAACCAGTCCAAACCTCTAAACCCACCCTCCTTGTCACACTAAATGGTCGCTCTTTCGAAGGCTTGATTGACACCGGCGCCGACGTCTCTGTCATTCGTTCCGCTGAATGGCCCTCCTCCTGGCCTCTCGCCGAAGCCTCCTCGGTGCAAGGAGTAGGCGGAGCACAGGCCGCTAAGGTCAGCTCTCATTGGCTTTCTGCTGCGACTGCTCATTCTAATATTACAGCTTATCTAAAGCCTTATATCCTGCCTTTGCACTGCAACCTATGGGGCCGTGACTTGCTTTCACAGTTCCACGCTTTTATTCAACTTCCCTAATGGCTTTGCAGGACCCTTTAGGGTCTCTCTCTCTCTCTCTCAAAACCTCTGTGCCGGTATGGGTTGATCAATGGCCACTCACCAAAGAGAAACTGGACGCCTTACATATCCTGGTCCAGCAGCAGTTAATTGAAGGCCATATCGAAACCTCCACCAGCCCATACAATACTCCGGTATTTGTCATCAAAAAGAAGTCTGGCAAATGGCGCCTCCTACAGGATCTTAGGGCTATCAACACCATCCTTCAGCCCATGGGACCTCTGCAGTGTGGACTTCCCAACCCCAACTTGATTCCGGAAGGGCACGACCTCATTGTAATAGACCTCAAGGATTGTTTTTTTTCCATACCTTTGGCACAAAAGGACAGAATTATTTTTGCATTTACGGTACCGGAGCTCAACAATTCAAAGCCTACTGCTCGGTACCAGTGGAAGGTCCTCCCACAAGGCATGTTGAACTCACCCACAATGTGCCAATTTTTTGTTGATAAAGCATTGCAACCCTATAGATCCCAATTTCCGCATTTTCTTGTGTATCATTATATGGATGACATTTTAGTCGCTGCTGAGGGCCCGAAAGGGACAGTTCAAAAAACTTTTCCTACTCTTTTAGCCACCCTAGCAACGGCAGGGTTACACGTTGCACCAGAAAAGGTCCAGTCTCGTTACCCAATGCAATATCTAGGCCACAAAGTTTTAGCCTCCACGGCTGCCCCACTTCTACCTATGCTCACGCTTCCCCAGCCGACCACTTTGGTCCAATTACAACAATGTCTGGGGGTCATTAACTGGGCCCGCGCATACCTCGCTTTAACTACACCCATGTTATCACCTTTATTCCAAGCGTTAGTGGGTTTGACAAATCCAGCTGACAAGGTGTACCTTACAGAACAACAATTGCATGCCCTACAACAGGTTAATGCCGCCCTTACGACCCAATGGGTGGACCGTGCGCTCACTGACAAACCACCCTCTCTTGCCATTCTTTCAACACATCAATTACTGACTGCCATCATTGTCCAAACGTCTGATAAAAAACATCTACATATTTTAGAATGGCTACACTTGCCACACACACCTAAGACATCCATCATCACCAGAGCAGCACAAATGGCCTCTCTTGTTGAGAAAGGCCGGAAGAGGATTAGAGCCCTAATGGGACTGGATGTTTCCACCCTGTACATTCCCCTTAAGGTTACTCAATGGGAACCCCTCCTACAAAACTCCACTGCATTGCAGGATGCCTTGGAGGACTGGTGTGGCCAGGTGTCATGCCATCTTCCCCCTGATCCTCGATTGCAACTGTTGCGAACAGTACCCTTCACACTAACCTCGCCGTTCGTTCAGCAGCCACTCAAGGAAGCCCTCACTGTTTTTACAGACGGCTCCAAAACCATAGGGGCTTGCATATGGCAAAATAATCGCAAATGGCAAAAACGCCTAACAGCCCCACAAGCATCCGCCCAACAGGCTGAATTAGCCGCTTTTCTGTTAGCCTTGTCTCTTTTCCCAGAACAGCCTTTGAATGTTATATTAGATAGTATGTATGTCACTCAAATGGCTGTGGCCATGTTTGATGCATATATTTCCCCTGTTACCCCCCCTCTCTCATGACGCTTTTTTTGCAGCTTCAAACTTTCCTGAAGGACAGAACATCCCCTTTGTTTGTAGCGCATATTAGAAGCCACCAACAGCTACCCGGTTTCCTGTCCGAAGGCAACCACATGGCAGATGAGGCTTGCAAAATTATGGCCTCTTCCCCTCTTCCTCCGCAGCTTTTAGCAGGGGACAGCCATGCTTATTTCCACCAAAATAGAAAGGCCTTGGTGCGCCAATTTGGCATTACATATCAAGAAGCTACCGCCATTCTTCAACAATGTCCAACCTGCAGTTTGCAGGCAAAGTGCATCCCTGAGGGTGTTAATCCCAGGGGTGTCCAAGCTTGTGACACATGGCAGATGGATGTCACTCATTATCCCTCCTTTGCACCTTGGAAGTACATCCATGTATCTGTGGATACTTATTCGGGATTCATCCTGGCAACTTTGCAAAGAGGAGAAGCCACGAAAAACGTAATCAATCATTGTATTCGCACTTTCGTCACATCGGGATGTCCCAAAACTTTGAAAACTGACAATGGCCCTGCTTACGTCAGCACTCCCTTTGCTGAGTTTTGCCGTAAGTGGTCCATTACCCACAGATTCGGTATACCATTCAACAGCCAAGGTCAGGCTATTGTGGAAAGGGCTAACCAGACCCTAAAGAATGCCCTTGATCGGCAAACGGGGAAAAAGGCCTTAGGCCCCCCGAGCCTCCCGATGTTACAAAATCTCCTTAATCTCACCTTGTTTACCTTAAATTTCCTTAATCTTACCGGTACCCCCTCTGCTACGGCCGCATCTCGACACTTCTCTAAGCCAGTAGTTCCCTCTTCCCGTCCCCTTGTTTATTTTAGGCAACTGCCCAGCCCTGAGTGGAAAGGCCCTGCGCAACTCGTCACCTGGGGAAAAGGCTACGCTGCTGTGCAACTTCCTGATCGAGTGCTCTGGGTTCCTGCTCGCTGTATCCGGCCATATCATGGGCAGCCTCCTGACAAGCACCTCCTTGATCCTCCTTCTCTGTTATCTCTCTTCCATCTCTGCTCCCCTCACAACGAACCCTAAAACAACCTCTCTCATTCGAACCCATCGTTTACGCTACCCTGCCATCATCGGCCGCAGCTCAGCATCCAACGCCATGGAATGTCTTCAACGCTCTCCCATCAAAAGCAAAGGCACCTTCTGGCGCTGGTTCCGCAACAACACCCTTCTCCAAGATGGCGATTCCTACTCCATCACTTATCACTTCCGCCAAACTACCCTTGCTGTCACCAACGTACAGTTGACCGATCTAGGACAATACCACTGTGAAATAACAAAGTTAATTAAGGGGTTCGCCACCTCATCTCGCCTTACGCTCACCTTGTTTCAACTCTCCCTTCCTGAGCCCGCCCGTTGGCAGGGACGACGCCTGCTGGCATCCGACGCCCAGGAATCGCATCGCCCTTACAGTATCACCTGGACAATCCGCGATGCCTTGGGTCAGGTCCTGAATACCTCCTCCTGTTATAGCCCAATTGCATCTTGTTTCCCTACCCTGTATTTTGACTTTGCAGAAATGCTTCTAGGAGTGACAGCCTATAGGAGGCTGGACGGCACCCCAGCGCCCAGCCACTCCATCGTTAAAAGGTATCCCCTGTATGTGTGTCCAGGACATGACACCCGCCCTGATCACGTGCACGACTGCGGAGGCTTAGCAGATTATTTTTGCAAGTCTTGGTCCTGCGTTTCCACCGGCCACATCGACTGGACCCCTCCATATAAGACTGATTACATCACTCTCACTCGGTTGAGAGAGGACATTAGGTGCACCGCAACCAGAAAGGGTGCGGCAGGACAGGGGGGTTGGAATAGATGTAATCCGGTTATTGTACAATTCACTGCTGCAGGGAAAGCTCAGGGGAATGCCTGGGACTCAGGTGTAAAATGGGGAGGTCGTATGTATGCCAGATGGCCCGGGTTTCATCATGGCAACATATTCTACATTCAACGACAGGTCACTCTCCCTCAGTCCCCACCTGTTGGGCCCAATGCCGACGACATTCACTCCACCTTTCTTAAACCCCTCAACAAACAAATAAACCCCCTCGTCTCTCTTCTTAACTCCTCCTTTTCCCTCGTTCACACCGCTTCTAACACATCTCGATGTTGGCTTTGCTTGTCTTCCTCTCCACCATTCTATGAAGCAGTCGGTTCTCCTGACCCTATCCGAAACTCTACCTCAGCCTCCTCCTGCCGCTGGCAAAACACCACGTTGACTATCACCTCTATAATAGGGCAGGGCTGCTGCCTTGGCCGTGTTCCTGCTAACTATACTCAATATTGCCTTAATTCTTCTCATGATCACTGTGCCCTCTATCTCCCAAAAAATCGCTTGAACATCAACGGTTACACCGGCCATGGTGGCTACGGTGTACTCTACACTGCCTCTGGTAATCTCTCTGCCCGATTGACAGGGCAATACTTCATCCCTGGGAACAACTCTGTTTGGGCATGTTCTTCTGGCCTCACCGCATGTGTATATGGCGATACCTTGTTACGAACTAACGCCTTTTGTATTCAGGTGCTCCTACTCCCCAAAATCTCCATCTATTCCCCTGCCGAACTTATCTCCATCCTAGAGCCCCCTCATTACCCCCTCAAGGCTAAGCGCGAAGTAGTGACTGCTGTAACTTTATCAGTCCTACTGGGCTTAGGTGCGGCCGGAGCCGCCACCGGTGTGTCAGCCCTTGTTGTCAATGATCAGAACCTGCGTCACCTTAGTGCTACCATTGACGCTGACCTTCGCGCTATCGAACAATCTATTGTGGCGCTACAAGATTCCCTTACCTCTCTATCCGAAGTGGTTTTGCAAAATCGTAGGGGTCTCGACCTTCTGTTCCTCAAACAAGGGGGACTGTGTGTTGCTCTAAAGGAAGACTGCTGTTTTTATGCCGACAACTCAGGAGTAGTATTGGACTCTATGAAAGAGCTAGATTCCCGTTTAAAAACAAGGGAATCGGAGCGCCAACAATCCATGTCATGGTATCAAAATATGTTTAGCATTTCTCCGTGGCTAACCACACTGCTGTCCACTCTGTTGGGGCCCCTCCTTTTACTGATTCTCGTATGCACCATAGGCCCCTGTGTGCTGGGTCGCGTTCTCCGCTTCTTAAAGCAGAGACTTCATACATTGGACTCAGAGGTATCCGAGACAAAGATTGCTGTTCAACACCTGGTCACTGCTGTAGGTATGGAGAAAACACCACTCTTGGGATGGTCCTCTGATAGTGAATCGGAAATGGACAAGGACCCCCAGTCACACTACCCCCCGGAAGAGGAAGCTGGGATGGGTCTCCTTGGACTGAAGAGTCCCTGGCTCCCCGACTCAGACCCTCTGGGGGGAGGACTAAATTAAATAAAAAAGGTAGAAATGTGACGAACCTGACTCCATTACTGCACAGCTAGATTGCACGTCTCTCACGTAGCCTCAGAATGCTGTATATTCCCTTATAAGGGCATGACTTGTATTTCCCTATTCTCTTTGTACTCACTCCCCCGCCCTGATAGAACTGCTGAATAAAAGGAGGTGGGGGCGTGGCACGCAGGAGGCAGCACCAGCATCCTCCTGAGATGTAGCGTCTCTCACCACAAAAGAATCCTGTACCTACCGTTGTTTTTTCGACCTCACCCTTGCGAGGGAATCGTTGGCTCATTCCCCCCCAGGGAATCCCATAGACCGAAGGGCGAAGGACTGGTCGCGCGACGCGACAGACAGGATGTTATCAAGCTACTTATCTTAGCCAAAAGGCCAAGAAGCTAGAAATACCCAGCCATCAAAAAGCTTTCTCTCTCGCACTCCCCTCTGCAGTATTGAATGGTTAATATTAAAAAGCACCATTGGCTGAAAGATTTTGCCCCTGTGATTCCAGAAAGGTGGAAACTACAGAACATGTTCTTCTTTGTTGCCCCTTCTATGGAGACAATTGAAACAGCTTCATCCTACCTCTGATTGGTAGATGTCCTGGTTGCTCAGACCCAGCCTATGCCCAGATGCTGCTTATAGACAAACTGTCTTTTGTTACAGCATATGTGACTAGGTTTTGTGGGATGGGCCAATTTTCTGCTAGCCAAACGCATTCTCTGTAACTGTAATTCATTTAAATTTTAGATATTATCACTTTTGTAATTTTAGACGTTATTATACTTTATATAATTTTAGTGTCTACTTTATAATTTAAATATAAACTGCATCCTGGATCTCACTCATACAGTAGATGCTAGTTTGGTTGTTTTATAAATGAATTTTAACTTTGTCTTAAATTTCATTTCATTTATTATCTATTAATATATATATATATATTCAAAGAACACTCTGCTTGTACTGGTCTACAACCGTAATGAATTGAATTGAATTGAATTGAATTGAATTGAATTGAATTGAATTGAATTGAATTCTGTCATACTATCAAGCTATTCATTTTCTTGCTTCTTTGTTCTCTGTGTGCTTTTACTGCCTTTGTAAGACTGCTATTCACACTAGAACAGCTTGGAAGTTAGTTTCCCAAGTTGCCCAGTCAAGCTGCTGGCAGTGGCCCGTCACAACCATAAATCTGATCCCAGTATTATGGGGACCAACCTTCCCACGATGGACAATTAATTCAAGTTGGCAAAGTTGGTGGCTTCACCCAGGATGAGGCACTTAGTGCCCAACTTTTCCTCTGCCAGAAAGAGGAGCATCCATCAATCTCCCTTCCAAACAGCAGCCATGTAAAGCCATTTGAATGCACTTAACCACTCAGGACTTTCCAACCAAGTGTATAAGATTTGTCTGATTTCTTTGTCTGTCCTCCTTCAATATTTAGCTGTCGTCATCACCAAAGCAGAAGGAGGCAAATCCACTGCTACAATCAAACCCACTGCATTTTCTCATCCCTGCCTGGAATTCACTTCTCCATAGGCTAAGTTGGTCTTTCCAACCCTAAGAAATGAAGTTAGCTTTGCCACCATAATTTTGATGAAACTGTCCAGTAATAACATCAACAAAGCTACACTGTCATAATAATAAGCAATTATTTTCAACATGGGGAGAACATCTTTGAAATATTGCTGTTGACAGCAAGGGACCAAGATGCCATTTCCATGGAATCTATACTGGGTGGGAGGTGGAATCATGGTCTGTCTCAAAGAGGGGAGGGGACCCATAACTGTTCCCCAAACAGCAGGAAAGATTTCCTTTCTTCTCTTTTTCTGATAGGCATTCCTCCTTTTTAAATCCAGTTGTACATAGGGTCCTTGTGCTCCTTCAGGTTATTGCCAGCCACATCTTTATCCTGAAGGCTACTGCGCAGCTACTCCAGCCTCTTTCATGATGCCTACACAGAGTGAAAAAAACACAGCAAGGTTTCACAAGATGGATGGCACATCATTTTAGCATTAACACCAAAAAAAACCTGGAGAGAGGAAAAAAACAGAAGCACTGAAAGTGTGACACGAGTGGTGGATTCTTTAAACATGCCACAAAACCATCTGTCTTCCAGCTCATGTCACAAGTCTCCAAAGGGCTTGATTATCATATCAAGCATTTGTTTCTTCCCTGAGCTTGTCTATGTTTGGTGTCACTGAGGCCAAGAAAGGTGGGGGGGAAAGCATTCTTATTCCTTTAAGGAAAGCAAAGAAGGCAAACAAATCCCCTTTCAAAGTCCACCTCCCTGTGAAGTTTAAGCTTTGTAATTTCCGTTCAGGGATGCTGGAAATTTGCATCTCCACCCAGTTGAAGAATGTGACAATTACCTCCCTCAACACACAGCTTGTTGAGAATTGAAATTCAAGTGCAGCTAGTTCAGAATTTAAATGCAGAGCTGTTATCTTTGTCCAGAGGTCTGCAGACCTTCCATTTCCCAACATTATTAAAGTTCGTAATCCTAATTATTGTGGAGATACTCAATAGGTTTCATGCTGATCAGGTCTTTTAATTCCATTTATTTATATGTATATCCCTTTCCTCGAGGAGTGCAACGTGGCAAACACACCACACCTTCCACTTATTTCTTTTTTCCTAAAACAACAGCAACCACTATGGGAGGGATGTTGAGTTGAAAGAGAGGGTTTGTCTCAAGACACCCAGTGAGCTTCTGTGGCTAAAGGTAGACTACCTGTCTTTCTCTATCTCTAGTCCGTCACATTCACAATTACACCACACTGGCTTTTCAGTTAAAGACATTTTCAAAACAGCCCCTAGGAGCCCTCACGGCCTTGTATTATTGTAAACATACTTAATGCAAGATGGAATGAAGAGATTCATTTTCTGAAGAAAACAAACTTAGAACATTTCAGAGTAAGTGCTAGTAGATGGATACCAGTTGCACAAACAAGTTCAAAGGAGCACAGTGAACACTGATCAATACACCCCAGATTATTGTCTAAACACCTGTGTGATCCTCATATATTATGCTGATCTAACTCCAAACTATGAATTTCTGTTTATTAGTCTCCTCTGGGAACATCTACTGTACATCACTGGAACAAGGCCATGAAAATGATCTGTATCCAAAAACTTCCTGTTCTATAAAGCCTTAGAAGCCTTCTGCTGAGAATGTTTTTTAATCAAATGTATGAGAAAATCAGTACAGTTGGCAAAGTGTTAATATCTTTGTAGGGTTGTTTCAATGGACAGACAGAGAGAAACTAAGGAAGAGAATCTAAACAATCCCTTCTGAACTGTTTTGTAAGCACTGAAGATTGGGATATTGGCGAAATTCCATGGAAACAGGTCACAAGATTAAGAGGCCTCTAAAGACTCTTGAATTTGTTGAATCCTCCAGTGTTGTGATTATAAAGTGCCAATTCAAAGACTCCACTGTACCATATACAATTGATGTCTGTCAAAAAAAATATTTATTTATTAAATTTATTATTAAATTTATGTCACCGCCCATCTTCCCCAATGGGGGAGGATGTACCTGTCCTTGATTTCTTGATAATGGTTTCCTGTAGTCACAAAGTAGACTTCATCCACTTATCCTACCTAACATCAAAAGTTAGCAGCTTGCTATATGACATTTAAATTCCACAAGCTTCATGGCTTTTTAAGTAGACACTTCAAGTCTCCAATTCCCATCTGTGTCCATGACTTGACATCCTCAAACATCATGCAGAGAAGACAAAACAATGTGTTTTTGGTGCACATTCACATTTTTCCCTTGTTCTACAAAGTTCTGCTGAACTTGAACTCTTTTATCTGACACTTACAAACTATTTGAGCATCAGAGAAGTTATCTTTAATTGCATCATCTAACTTAATTTGTTGGAGAAAGTTAGATTGGAGAAAGAGATACATTGCACAGCTTTGGTGGTTTTTTTCCATGCTAAAAACTGTTGGAATTATCAGGGGTCAACTCAGCATCGTCTCATAAGCATAGTAAGAGGGCTTATCTGGTAGGCGTGTCTCTATTGTGCTTGTGGGATGTCACGTGGGTCACCTGATTTCCTTTTCCTCCTTCTTCTTAGTCTGGGAGACACACAATCTCCACCTTTACCTTATGGGCAGACATTGTCATGAGTACTGATGGTGAGCAGGAGGGGGCCCCTATCCAGGGGGGAAAACGCATGCGTAGTACTGAGGAATTAAGCAGCCATTCAAAGAGACACAGATCAGACCCGCCTTCACTTTGGGGGTTTATCTGTCTGGGTTTTTCCCACGCTTCTTCAGTTTGTTAGGATTTTCTGTCTAATGTAGCAGTAATAAAACACTAGAGACCTACTCCTCGTCTCAGCATGGTTCCTGGCTGTTAGGACAGACATGCAGGCAGGAGGACTGCATAATGCAGGCCTCGTCCTTTAACGTCTCGCTTGCACAAGACTTTCTATTCCACATAGAAAGTGTCTACAAAGAATCTGTGATGAAGTGCCTTTCTACCATGAACCTACCTGTATCCAGATCTGCTGAACAAAAGTAAGCTACCTCTACCTTTCTTGATCTAACTGCTGTGTGAAGACTGAATTTATTTCTGAACATAATTAAGCTTGATGTGCAAGCTCTCTTTTTTTTGGTCCACGCTTCTA
Source organism: Candoia aspera (assembly GCF_035149785.1). NCBI lineage: Eukaryota > Metazoa > Chordata > Lepidosauria > Squamata > Candoiidae > Candoia > Candoia aspera. Next base: position 92,601,232 of record NC_086158.1, on the reverse strand, counting down.
CTCCGCAAGATTGCTGTTAGCTGCTTGGAGTTCTTTTATTAACATTTAAAAACTCCATCAGAAACAACAAATAAACCCAAAATCAGCCTATGAGGATGAGATGCTCAGTTGCCATTAGCCTTCTGGTTGAGTATTATTGGAGAAGGAAAAGGGAGTTCCAAGGTTTGATATAAAAGAAAAGTCTGCTTTGCATAACCATTGAACAGAAGCTCTTCACATGGCAACTGTATATTCTAGGGCTTGGAGACCTTGAGAAGCTCACTCTAGGAATGTGCACTGATGCCAAGGAACAAAGTCCTCTTCTTGTCCCAAGTTCACTTGTAAATCGTGTGCCGATATGCAATGCAAACAGCCCAGCATGAACAGGTAAACGTGACAGATGGAATTCAGGATACAGGAATACCCTCAGATACACTCTGAGAAAATCATAGCACAGTAACAGCAGGGCAAGTAAGCAAAACTATGAGATTTTTGGGGATCTGCTGCAGATCCCTAGCAACAGTCTTCTCCTTATTGGAAGAAGGAAGGAAGGAGGGACTCTGGCTTGAATTAAGCTTCTATTATTTGGCAGAATAATTTATTTATTTATTTATTTATTTATTTATTTATTAATCAAATTTATCACCGCCCATCTCCCAAAAGGGACTCTGGGCGGTTTACAATAAAAGGTAGATAAAAATATAAAACTATAAAACCCTATAATACAGATACAATAAATATAATAAAAACCTTGATGGTTAAAAGTTCTTTATGATTTGCAGGCAGAACTGGGTCCTTCTAAGGAACTAACCATCCCCAGAAATGGCTACTCTCCCTCCCGCCCCAGGCATAATTACAAAACCAGGTCTTTAGCTGTTTCCTAAAGTCCAGGAGGGAGGGAGCTAATCTCATTTCCAGGGGAAGGATATTCCAAAGGGCAGGTGCTATTGCAGAGAAGGCCCACCTCCTGGACCCTGCCAGATGGAATTCTCTTGCAGATGGGGTCCGTAGCATGCCCTCTCTGCACGACCGGGTGGGACGGGCTGATGTAGCGGGGAGGAGACGGTCCCTTAGGTAGCCTGGACCCGTGCCATGCAGGGCTTTAAAGGTGATAACCAACACCTTGAATTGGGCCCGGAAGCATACTAGCAACCAATGCAGCTCGCGGAGCAAAGGAGTGACATGTGTTGATCTTGGGAGACCCAAGATCGCCTGCGCAGCTGCATTTTGCACCAGCTGTAGCTTCCGGATACTCTTCAAGGGTAGCCCCATGTAAAGCGCATTGCAGTAGTCTATATGGGAGATAACCAGGGCATGAGTGACTGTTCGAAGGGACTCTCACTCCAGGAAGGGGCGTAACTGGCGCACAACACGAAGTTGCACAAAGGCCCTCCTAGCCACGGCTGCCACCTGCTCTTCAAGCAGGAGCTGTGAGTCCAGGAGGACCCCCAAGTTACGCACCGGGTCTGTCTGGGGCAGTGCAACCCATCCAGAACTAAAGATGACAATTCAGAAATCAAGGAGCCATTAATCCACAGCCACTCCATCTTCCCCAGGTTCAGCTGCAATCTGTTGTCCCCCATCCAGGCCCCCACAGCCCCCAGGCACTCGGAAAGGGTGGCCACAGCATCACTTACTTCATCCGGGATGGAGATGTATAATTGGGTATCATCTGCATATTGATGATACCTCACCCCGTAGTGACGGATGATCTTGCCCAGTGGTTTCATGTAGATGTTAAAAAGGAGCAGAGAGAGTACCGAACCCTGTGGCACCCCAAAAGGAGGGGTCGAGGGTCGGATCTCTCACTCCCTATCAACACCGACTGGGACCGACCCTGGAGGAAGGAGGTGAAGCAGCGCAGAACTACGCCGCCCACCCCCAACTCCCTAAGGCGGTCCAGAAGGATACCATGGTCAATGGTATCGAAAGCCGCTGAGAGGTCAAGAAGAGCAAGGATGGATGCACTGCCTCCATCTTGCTCCCGCCAAAGGTCATCCATAAGTGCGACCAATGCCGTTTCCGTCCCATAACCGGACCTGAAACCTGACTGAAAGTGGTCTAGATAATCCGTTTCATCCAGAATCCTCTGGAGCTGCAAAGCCACCACTTTCTCAACCACCTTCCCCAAAAAGGTGAGGTGGGAGACTGGGCGAAAATTGTCCAGTATAGTAGGGTCCAGCGATGGTTTCTTGAGGAGGGGGCGCACCAGCGCTTCCTTAAAGGCTGCTGGGAACACCCCCTCTCTCAAGGATGTGTTTACCATCGCCTGGACCCAGCCACATGTCACCTCCTGTGCTGCTTTCACCAGCCAGGAGGGGCATGGATCTAATTGGCACGTGGTAGCACTTATAGTCCGAAGGATCCTGTCCACTTCCTTGAGTTCAATAGGATCGAACCGATCCCAGATAACCTAGTAAGTACGTTCCCTGGGTATCTCCTCAGACTCTGTCTCATGCTTGGAGTCTAACTCAGTCTGGATTCGAGCGATTTTATCCTGCAGGTGCCATGAAAATTCCTCCGCACGGCCCCTGTAGATGGAAGTCTGACTCCCCCTTTCCCTAAAAGGGATCGGGTAGTTATCTATTTCCTAGCAGAAACAGAGGTTGTAGTTATCTTTATCAGAGTGAGGAAAAGGCAATACACAGACAATGAATTTTTAAGAAGTGCCATTTTGAGGCATTAAAAATAATAGTACTTGGTGCGTTTTGATACATACTGTACAGGTAGTCCTCGACTTATGACCATTAGTTCAGCGACTGTTTGAAGTTATGGCAGCACTGAACAAAGGGACTTATGACCCATGCTCACTATGGCCATTGCAGTACCCGCGCAATCCCATGATCAAAATTTGGGTGCTTGGCAGCCAGCCCGCACTTACAACTGCAGCGGTGTTTCAACTCCACCCACCCACCTATCTCCTCCCATCTATGCCCTTTTGGCCCCCTGCCACCCAGCTCTCTGCTACCCCAGCTGACCTTTGCCATCTTCTTGCTCCTGCTGCTGACAAGTCGTGCCCAGCCTGGCCCTTTGTGAGGCAGCTGCTGGCCGCATGATGCTTTCTTCCCCAGTTGCGCACAGTGGTTTCCTTGCAAGACCTGGGGAAGTTTGTTTGTTTGTTTGTTTGTTTGTTTATCACGTTTTACCACCACCCATCTCCCCCACAAAGGAGGGACTCTGGGCAGCTTACAATAAAACAAAATTTAAAATTCAATAACCTTATAAATACAATATAATTTAGATAGACAGTAAAAAATATAAAACATAATAAAAATCCAGATGGCTAAAGTTTGTATCTCAATCCATGAGTATAAAGGCCTTTCTAGGGCACTAGCCATCCCCATGTGTGACTGTCCCCCTTCCTGCTCCAGGCATGATGACAGAACCAGGTTTTTAGTCATTTATGGGAGTCCAGGGGTAAGAGGGCTTGTCTCACCTCTGGGGGAAGCCTGTTCCAGAGAGCGGTAGCTACCGCAGAGAAGCCCGTTTCCTGGACCCCACCAGATGGATTTTTTTTACAGACAGGGTCCGTAACATGCCCTCTCTGCATGACTGGGTGGGGCGGGCCAATGTGATGGCAATGAGGCGGTCCCTCAGGTAACCTGGACCCATGCCATGTAGAGCTTTAAAGGTGATAACCAACACCTTGAATTGGGCTCAGAAGCAAACTGGCACCCAATGCAGCTCACGGAGCAGAGGGGTTATATGTGCTGACCTTGAAGCACTTAAAACTGCCCATGCAGCTGCATTCTGGACCAGTTATAGCTTCCAGAAACTCTTCAAGAGTAGCCCCATGTAAAGCGCGCTACAGTAGTCTATATGGGAGATAACCAGGGCAAGAGTGACTGTTCGAAGGGCCTCTCAATCCAGGTAAGGGTGTAACTGGTGCACAACACGTTGTGCAAAGGCCCTCCTGGCCACGACTGCCACCTGATCCTCAAGCAGGAGTCATGAGTCCAGGAGGACCCCCTAGTTACTCACCAGGTCTGTCTGGGGCAGTGCAACCCCATCCAGAACCAAAGATGACAATTTCCCAGATACCAAGGAGCCATTAATCCATAGCCACTCCATCTTACCAGGGTTCAGCTGAAGCCTGTTGTTCCCCATACAGGCCCCCACAGCCCCCAGGCACCTGGAAAAGGCAGCTACCACATCACTTACTTCCCCAGGGATGGAGATGTATAACTGAGTATCATCGGCATACTGATACCCATGGAGATGGATGATCTCACCCAGCAGTTTCATGTAGATGTTAAAAAGGAGAGGAGAGAGTACTGACCCCTGCGGCACCCCACAAAGGAGGGGCCGTGAGCCTGATCTCTCCTTCCCTATTAACACCGATTGGGACCAGCCCTCGAGGAAGGAGGTGAACCAGCGCAAAACCATGCTGCCTGCCCCCAACTCCCTGAGCCGCCCCAAAAGGATACCATGGTCGATGGTATCAAAAGCTGCTGAGAGGTCAAGGAGAGCAAGGGTGGATGCAATGCCTCCATCTGTCATGAGTGCCGTTGAGCTGAAGACATCAGCACAACGGCACACATGACAATACCTAGGAAGCAGAGGAAGGGACTTAAGATAAGCAAAGCACGCACAACAACAGGCACAGACCCCGAGGAGAAGGGAATGACCCCGGCCGGATGACCCAGCCATCAAGACACAAAAGAGGAAGAAGGAAAGACAAAGACAGGGCGGATCACGAGGCACACCTGAAGCTGTCAGCAAAGCGCAACGGAGATCGCCCAGCTGACAGCAATCACCGGCCGAAGGAAGAAACAGATTATGGGCAATCCCGGGGCACCAGCAGGGGCCCCGCAACCCTTCACCTACCGGCACGAAAGCATGCAGGACAAAGGGGGGATGACGCAACCCAAAGTGAGGGGGCGCTGACTGGCGTGGGGTATTTAAACCCCGCACCGGCACGCTCCCTTCACTCTCAGCTTTTTTCTCGTCCAGCACTACGCCGAAATAAACCTGAACCTGCTTTTCCTGAAACAGTGTCTGTGTTTCACTCAGCGGTAGGCAGCGCATGACACCATCCTGCTCCCACCAGAAATCATCCACAAGTGTGACCAATGCCGTTTCCATCCCATATCTGTGCCTGAAACCTGACTGAAAGGGGTCTAGATAATTCATTTCAACCAGCATCCTCTGGAGCTGCAACGCCACCACTTTCTCAACCACCTTCCCCAGAAAAGGGAGGTGGGAGACCAGATGAAAATTGTCCAGGATAGTAGGGTCCAGCAATGGTTTCTTCAGGAGGGGGCGTACCAGTACCTTCTTAAAGGCTGCTGGAAATGTCCCCTCTCTCAAAGATGTATTTACCATCGCCTGGACCCAACCACACATCACCTCCCGAGCTGCCCTCACTAGCCAGGAGGGACATGGATCTAATAGACAAATGGTGGCATTTACAATCTGGAGGATCCTGTCCACTTCCTCAGGCCCAACAGAATCAAACTGTTCCCAGATAACCGGGTAAGCACATTCCCTGGGCATCTCCACAGACCCTGTCTCATGCTTGGAGTCCAACGTGGAATGGATCCAAGCAATTTTACCCTGCAGATGCCCAGAAAACTCCTCAGCACAGCCCTGTAGGTGGATTTCTGATCCCCCTTTCCCAAGAAGGGATCGAGTGATCTTAAACAGGGCCACCAGGCAGCATTCTGTGGATGCAATAAGAGCAGAAAAATACTGACGTTTTGCTGTTCTTACCGCCACAAGGTAGGCCTTAATAGCGGCTCTAGCTTGTGTTCGGTCAGATTCGGTCCTTATCTTCCTCCAGCGGTGCTCTAGACGTCTCTTAATTTTCTTCAGTAAACCAGAGGGAGTATCAGGTCCAATGGGACAAGAGAGGCCACACAGGTGCGATCCTGTCCAAGGCCCTGGTTGTCTCCCTATTCCAGGCAGCAGCCAGGGCGTCCACTGGACTGTGCAGCAGATCCTCGGGTATAACCCCCAGCTTCCTCTGAAACCCTGTCAGGTCCATCAGTCGCCAGGGGTGGACCAATTGAATGGGTCCTGCATCCTTGCAGAGGGGGGTGGCATAGGAGAATCTCAAGGTCACCAGGGCGTGGTCTGACCATGACAAGGGGGACAGCTGTACCTCTCCCCTCAGATCACATTGCCACTGCTCCGACAAGAACACTAAGTCTGGTGTGAGGCCACTGTCTCGAGTTGGATCCCAAATAATCTGAAACAGGCCCATGGCCGCCATGGTGGCCATGAATTCCCGAGCTGCCTCCGAAGCACATCCCAAGGATGGCAGATTGAAGTCCCCCAGAACCATAAGCCTGGGGAACTCAACCGCCAGCCCCAAGACAGCCTCCAACAGCAGAGGCAGGGAGGTTGCTACGCAGCAGGGAGGCTGGTACAGCATCAACATTCCCAACTGTTCTCGGGCACCCAGCTTGAAGAACAGGGTCTCACACCCGGCCACTTGTGGAGCTGGGCCCCTGAAGGCCACAAGAGACTCTCTGATGACCACTGCCACCCCTCCTCCCCTGCCCTGGCATCTCGGCTGGTGCCATACCATAAACCCAGCAGGGCACATTTCTGAGAAAACTATTCCCCTTCAGGGCCCAGCCAGGTCTCAGTAATACAAGCCAAATCTGCCCCCTACTCAGTGATCAAATCACGTATGAGGGGGGCCTTGTTATTAACTGACCTGACGTTAAGCAGCAGCAGTCAGAGACCAGCACAGAGGGCTGGAACATGCCACTGATAATAAACACTGGGGGCGCCTTCCCTGAAAATGGTCCACCCTCCGGCTCCCATCATAACATCCCCAGCCCATCGCCTGCCCTGGTCTACAACCCCCTGAGTCTCCAAGTCCATTTGCCCCCAATCCTGGACCCCTAAAGTCCCTGGCTCGAGGTGGGGGTGATGTCTTCATCAACACATCTGGAGGACTCCAAGCTAAGAAAGGATATCAAAAAAGGATACACCTCATGGTGATGGGAGAAGGGAGAAGAAAGTGTCTTATGAACATACAAGTTTAAAGCAAATAGGGTTGAGTATTCATTCAACCACATTTAAATCTCAAACTCAAGGCAGCAATTTATGGCCTGTTTTGTTCTGCCTAAGTCAAATAGGAAGTTTTACCATTAGTTTTTGAAGACATAATATTAATCGCACGGGAAGGATGTTTTCCTTGAGGGATTGCACCATCCTTTTCAACAGCATGACCACATCCCCAATCAGCTTCCATGTACTTCATATATAAAGTACTCTTGACAAAATGTAAACCAAATTCCCAACAATCTTCAGCAGGATGTGTATGTTGCGTGCATTCATGAACAAATCAGAAAATTAGAAGAAAAAAGAGGAGGACTGGCAATATTTCATCCTGGCTTAGTGGATTCTGTACCCTTTTGTACACCCTTCCAGCTAAAGACTTCAAACAAACATTCATCTTCCCGTTGGGCATTTCAGCTGTTGAGTCGTGGGACTGCAGAGCCCCCTACTGGATAAAAGCTTGCTTTACATGCTTGGAAATCAAAACTGAGATGCTGATTAAAATTATAAGGATGCAGGATATACCCAAAGACAGGCTAGAATTGAAGAGTATCCCCTCTTAAAGGATACACTTTAAGGAAGAATAATAATAAGTATGGACAAACCCACATACAACACTTGTGACTGATCACTAATTCTCAAGACTCTCCCCTATTAAAGGTATGCATATGATTCACTTGTATATAGTTGTGTGTGTTTACAAACACTTACACATATGCCCTAAGTCACATACCAAAAAAAGGGCAAGACCAGGACCCACCCATACCTATTTATTGGTAAGACCTCTATATTGGTTTATGCTATTAAACTCTAAGTGGGACACTATAGGCCCGTGTTTCTCAACAGCACTATAATGGTGCAGAATAGGGGAAGGATCACCTGGTATCTCACTTTTCATCTCTATTCTTCTGATGGGTACATAAAATATACATAAAAATAACCAAAAGCCACTTCTTGTTTGTTGACTGTCCATGTTAATTCCCCCCAGTATTGTTTCTGAGGTTCTAAAAAGTTCCTTAAGTTCTTTTGGTATGTATAGATACATAGACAGTGTAAGTTCTGGCCTGTTGTTCATGTCTCTCCCTGTTTTTTCCTGCCTTTTATCTCATGTTTGTTAGTGAACTGTTTGGTTGTTTGCAGATATTTAATAAATTATCATCAAGTGATATTTTTGGGTGAGATGAACTGAGCAGCGTGTGAGCTTGCTCTAATCTGGATAGAGGGATGGACTGGGAGCATGCTGGATGTAAACTTAATGGCAAGTGACCCACAGTCATATCTCAACATCCAAAAGAAGCTTCACGCTGGCGTCAAATATGCGTTGCCAGAAGCCAGGCCTATAGCCTGGCTTTCGTATCCCTGCTCTGTTTACCGCAGGTATCTGGGATTCAGATATACAGTATACTTAGCTATTAGGTTGGGAAATACATTTTGATCCTTTCCCCGTCTCTCTCTCTCTCTCTCAGTAACTTCAAGTCTGTGTTGAATCCTGGGAACTCCCTGGAATAGTCCCTGCAGTTTTCTTGGAAGATTTTTGCAGAAATGGTTTGCCCTTACCTCCTTCTTCCTAGGGCTGAGAGAGAGTGACTGGCCCAGGGTCACCCAGCTGGCTTTGTGCCTAAGACTGGACTAGAACTCCCAGTCTCCTGGTCTCTAGCCTGGCGCCTTAACCACTACACCAAACCGGCTCTCCTAAATCTCTTTACCCTGGTCCATATAATTACATCTTTGAAGCATGGCCCAGGGAAAAGGCTTCCTCTGACCTCACTGGTTCCCAGTCTTCAAAGTAACTACAGGTAGTCCTCACTTAACAACCATTTGTTTAATGACAGTTCAGACTTACAACGGTGCTGGAAAAAACCACTTATGACCAGTCCAAACATGTATGACTGCCACAGCATCCCCTCAGTCACACGGTCACATTTTGGGCACTTGGCAACCCGTTTACATTTATAACTGTCGCAGTGTCCCGTGGTCACCTGATCATCATTTTTTACCTTTCTGGTTGGCTTCTGGCAAGCAAAATCAATAAGGAACTATGTGATTCGCTTAATGACCATGTGGTTTGCTTAACACCTGCAGTGATTTGCTTAACGACCACCACAAAAAAAAGATCATAACATCGGGTCAGATTCACTTAATGACTGTTTGATATGGTCAATGGACTAATCAATAAAGTTATTCATTCGTTCACTTAATGACTGCTTTGCTTCGCAACTGAAATTTTGGTCCCAGTTGTGGTAGTTAAGCAAGGACTACCTGTACAGTAAAGGAGGCCGGTTCCTCTCTGTGCCACACTTTGAGCTAAAGGAGAAATAGAGCTGCTGCAGATATTCCTTTGTATTATCTGTGTCACTAATACTGCTGAGCCAGTGACTGCACTTCTTTTAAGAATGCAGGCGCAGCTAAGCAAAACAGAAAAGCAGTTTGCGCTTTGCACAGATGCAGTTTCTTCTTTTGTTGGTTCTTTGGCCTCACAGTGAGCTCGATAGATTTGTTGTTGTTGTTCCAGGTTTATCAAAAACAGTTCACCTGAAACACGAGTTGGAAATTTCTTTTTTCTCCCTGAAATGTCTGCCTTAGCAGACATTTATACAACATGCTGGTTTGAAAGATCTATGTAGTTTCTGGGAGAGGAAAAAAAACAAGTATGAAAATATAAAACCATCAAGGAAGCTGCAAGTCAGTCAGAGGAATATTGACAGCCTCCTTGTTTTTGATGGAGCTTCCTCTAAAGGTAATAGTTTAAACAAAGACAATCAAATAAAAATAGTTAAACATGAAAAACAACCATATATGGTAATACAGAGGCCTGGCCTTGGGAAAAAGGCAGAAGGAAGAATAATTACTATTGCAACCTGTCTTGATAATGGATGGAACAAGGTCAGCAGGAGATGTGAAGGTGTCTTCAGGATGCTGTAGGCATAATATTAAAAGCCTTCAATTCATCAATACCTTCAATATAATTGCTTCACCTCTCACAGGAAAAGGGGTTCCCCACAGTATCTTCACAGTGTGAAGGTTGCACAACACAGCATGATTTTTTTAAAAAAAAATCAGGTTATAAAAGGCTGATGCTTATGTGAGCTTTCTTAAGAAGCAGAGATAGCCTATTGCCTCAATATTTCTAAAGAACACAGATGATTGAAAAGGTGAGGAAATAATGGTTAACAGTTACAGCTGTAGCCATCTAAATTTTCTAAAAAGTACAAAATACTTAGATAACCGCAGCCTAAGATAGGCCTATGGGAACATTTGAGCCCGGCCATCATTTATGTCATTGTCCACTGTATAATATCAATCCTCTGTCGACGCTTACAAAATTATTTCCGATGTACAGATATAAGCAGATCTTGGTCTTTGGCCAATGCTAGCCATATATTCCTTCTTTTCATCCACCATCCTAAGGTAATCTTCAGAATGAAGATAACTTGAGGGTCTTCCTGCATGCACAGCTCTTGCTGAAAGGGTAGGTGGAAAATGTGACCAGGAGGCCTTTGCACAGGTTCATCTTGTACGCCAGTTGTGCCCTTTCCTGGACCAGGATGCCCTTCAGACAGTCACTCACACCCTGATCACCTCATGACTGGACTATTGCAATCTGCTCTACATGGGACTGCCCTTGAAGACCTTCCAGAAACTACAGCTGGTACAAAATACAGCAGCATGAGCAATAACGGGCACTTCGTGGTATGCCCATGTGTCACCACTGCAACATGAGCTGCACTGGGTGACAGTAGGCTTCGGGGTGCAATACAAGGTGCTGCTCATCACCTTTAAAGGCCTTCATGGCATAGGGCCTGACTATCTGAGGGACTGCTTATCTCCAATTGTCTCTGCCCACCCATTCACACAGAGTGGATACATGCCAGGTTCCCCCCAATTAAACACTGCCATCTTGTGAGACCTAGGAAGCCTGCATTCTCTGTTGTGGTCCCCACCTTCTGGAACAACATCTCCCCAGATGTATGGATGATACCCACTGGGGTTCAGGAAGGGCCTTAAGACCTGGCTTTGTTCCCAAACCTGGGATTAATGGATTTACTGAATATCTGTGGAGTCCCTGTCATATCTGTATGATTCATTGTTTGGCTTGTTTTAGTCCTGAGCTGCCTGTATATGTGTGTTAAATTGTTTTCATTGCTTCTAGATTTTGTAAGACGCCCAGAGTCTAATAGAGTGGGTGGCTATAACAAATGTAATAAATTAAACTAAATTAAATTTGATTACATGTGAACATACAGGGGAAAATGAGCCATTCTGTAGCAAGGCAAATATTACCTCAGTGATTCATGGCTTGCTTCCCAAATCAACACCTCTATATTCTCCTAGCAAGGCCACAAGAAACATTGGAGTCATGGTGGGAAGATCTACAAGACAAGAATCTTGGCTGATTGCAAAGAATCTTCATATTGGAAAAGAAACAAACATAATGCAAGGATATTGATTTTGCAAGAGACTTAATTACTGTTGAAGTAGCTGCATTAGGTAGGGAAGCAGATAAAGTTTCCCTCTTCAGGTTTAGAATTCGGCATTCTCTTTTTCAGGCTGAGCAATGTCATTTTTAGTTGCCACTTCCAACTGTCAGTGGGAATGCATTCATTCTGCCTCCCCTTTCCTGATTCTATAAATGGGGGAAAACCCTACTGTAAACCTGCCATACTGAGATCATTTTGTTATCCTGTAACTCCTGATATTAAGAAGCCATATCTTTCTTCCAAGGTGCAGGGCACAGCATTATAGATTCTGTTACGAGATAGATTCTGACTGAAAGTTAGAATACAAAAATGTTATCAGGAAGACAAGTCTGACAGGAAAACCCATTACTCAATGAGGTGGTGGGCTCCCCTATTATCATCAGCCACCTTTTACAGATGCTTTAATATGGATTCCTGAATGAGCAGGCAGTGCAATGACTTAAACGGGGCCTTCCAACTCTACAGTTCTATGGAAAGAATTACAAATGCCATGAGAATTTGTTTTGGTAAAGATTGCGAGAAAGCTCTTTTTTCAGATCGGACCCTAGGCCAAACCCACCTGTTCACTAGAAGAACCAGGAAAAGCTAGAGATGAGTCCTTCTACAGGAGATAGGTGGTCCTTCTCTACAGCACTGAAGTGAAGGTAAAGCTACACCAGATAATTTATCCTCTCAGCAGTAGAAGGGCAATCTGCCAACATAGGTGTTTCAGTGGTATTCTCTGAATCTCCCCCCAACCCCAACACACAGACTTTGGGCAGAGTAATATCGCACTGTTGATAACAAGAGAAAGATCATGCTGGCATTACTGTAACATTTGCTCTTAATTTCTCTCTCTTCCTGGGTCCCGTGTTGTTTTTCTTCTTCGTCTCTTTGTTCTCCACACTGAAGCCACACTGCTAAATCCAAGCTAATTAGAGGACAATACTGCTACTGTCATTCATATGCCATTAAAATAGTTCTACTTAAAATAGTTATCTACTTTGAGAGGCATCAAGCACACATTTCTGAGCGTAAATAGAGATGCGATTTTCAAATGTTTTTCGACAATTCCCTGCTTTCAAAATGTTGCTACTGTGTATCTGTGAAATACTAAAACATTCAGCTTTAAATGAAAGACAGCTAGCCTTTATTTAAAACGTTAAGTGAGACTGTATTACCAAACCGGATGTCTTTTCCAGATTTATTCTAGTAGACCAAGCATGTCTGCAATGGGCATCTTGGACTTCTACTATTGCTATTTTGGCAATGCCCTCTATAGCTGCAGGTAGGTACATCAGGACAGATTTTGATGTAACACAGGTGGAATTCTGTATTTTATAGTTCATTTTTAAAACTTGCCTGCCTTCTTTTCTATTATATTGATTCAAAGCTCCACGTTAGAATCTACAGAAGGCTGCACTTACCAAAAAAGAGGTTAAATCATATGATGTTTCACTAAGCATTCTGAGACCAGTTGGGTCTAGTAGTTAAAGCTTAGTACTACAGTCCTAGCTTAACTAAGCTCATTGGGGCCAGAAACTCCATCGATAAGTGATTCAGTTGTAAGTCAAAAAACCACATGACCGCACTGCTTAGCAACAGCAGTCCCAGTTGCTGTCGTTAAGCGAGGACCATGGGGACCTCACATGACTGCGACTTACGACTTCCTACTGGCTTCCCAGTAGACTCTGCTTGTCGGAAGCTGGCAGGGAAGGCTGCAAATCGTGATCTCATGACCTGGGATGCTGCGCAGGTCCTAAGTACGAGGACGGGATGTAACTACCACTCATTCAGCACCAATGTAAGTTCGAACAGTTGTCAAACAAATGGTCATTAAATGAGAACCACCTGTAAAGTATTACACATACTTTAGAACCAAACAGCTGCAGCAGGAATGCTTCATTCAAGGTGACTATTACTTTGCAAGAGAGCTAGTTTGGTGTAGCGGTTAAAGGGACCAGGCTAGAAACCAGGAGACCATGAGGTCTAGTCACACCGTAGGCCTGAAGTCAGCTGGGTAACCTTGGGCCAGTCCCTCTCTCTCAGCCCTAGGAAGCAGGCAATGGCAAACCAATTCTGAAAATTTGTGCCAAGAAAACTGCATGGACCTGTCCATGTAATTGCCCAGAGTTAAGACTGACTACAAGACACACAAAGAAAGAAAAAGAAAAGTCTAAGTTTAAAAATTCTTAACATCCTGCATGAGGACAGTTAGGTTGCCAGGTTCACGTGGGTTGGATTTGTGACTTTTAAGAGTCACTGAGCCTAAACTACGGCATATTCCCTTAAAGTAACCAGTTTCCTGCAACACTTTGTTTGATTCCAACGTTCATTTAGTCTCTGTTCATTGATGCCCATTAATTCTGCTTCCGCCTACTTCTGCCAGCCAGGGCATGGAGAAGACTTCATTTTCAACTTTTGCAATGGGCTGGCCAGAACAGAAGCAATTCTGGATCCTCCACTCTGTGATTTATGACCTCTAAAAGGGTAAGCTGGTAAAAATGTTTATCGGCAAATAATTTGGCTTTGATAGCCAGATGTTTTATGAACTTGTGAGGGCTATCCATCCCTTTTCCTGCTGTATTGGAATAAATCATAATTCTTCTCTTTTAAATATAAATGACTTTGGAAAAGAATGGGAACTTTGACTGGTTACGAGTACCATAGCTCTTTCTAATGACATCATGAAAGCCAAGGAATTAAGACACAAACCCTGAATAGATATTTTGTGATAGGACACCATAAGAAAATGTTTTTCCCCGTACTGACATCCTGACCACGCTGGAAAACACCTTCCACCATCCCTTATTTTGCGTAATTCATTGTGCAAGTTTTACTCTTGTGATTTATTTCCAGAGCTGCTATCTCCATGGAGGACAAGGTGCCATCCACAACTGGGGTGACGTAATTGCTACAAAGGCACCTATTTTGAACCTCCCTTCTGTGAATAATTCCGTGTGGGTTTCAGAATTACCCTACCTCAGGCATCTTCATCATTTACTAATACGGATATTAATGCATTTATAATGCTTCATAAGGATCTCAAGATAATGTTAAGTAAATTGGAACACTTAAAAATGACTGTTTGTACATCATGCTAAGCCATAATACAGCTTGGGGTTAGTGTGATTTGTGGACCAAGCTTTTGTAGCCTATTCAAGAAACCATGGCTGAGTGCAATACTTGGACCTGGCTTAACTGTAAATGCTAAGCAGTTAGGTAGTATTCTAGGTGTTCCCAATCATCTAGAAGTCTTATGCTAGACTCCAGGACCCCTATATGGCTTTCATAGTTGATAACTTGCCTGCTGACAATGCTGAAAGCTATCATGGGGTCCTGGCTCATCTGATTTTATTTTTTAAACTATTTAACTAAAAATGCACGGGAAGCTAATGTGCTGCAAATCAAAGAACCAACCTCAACCTTTACAGAGGTGGTAGAGAACATTCAAGGGAAGTTAGAAAAGGTGACCAGGGTAACCTCATTGGTTTGCCTTTTGGTACTGGCACATTTGTAAGTATCCAGTAATATTGTTTCAAAATTCCAAATATGCCCCCAGACCCCTTCTAAGCCATGTACCATGCCACATTCTTTTCCAAACAGTCCAATTTCAAAGGTATTTGCAGAACCCTAACACTGCAATTGAAAGATAAATGTCTAGTTGCTTAGGAAGTTGATTTGTGGAATTTTTCAGGCCTTCCATGGAGCAGAAACATCCTGATTATATTCACCTTTCTGTGACACAATTCTGCAGCCACACAATCCAAATTTTCTATACAAGGACCAGGTTCTCCTACCAGTATCATGTACGGGAATGGAATAAGATTGATTACATTTTGTTTCATTTGTCTTTGCAAATCATGGGGCACAACCACCACAATTACTGGAGTACCTTCTCAGCTATCCCCCTTCATGTGTTTTGAGTAAGGGCTTAATTTTATAGAACTCCTAAGTCGGTGTTCTGACATGGACATTTATTTGCAGACCTACACAACTGTGCTTCACTAGGTTGAAAGAATCCGTAGCAGGCTAAGGCAATGGGTGAGGTGGATAGGTAAAGTAAAGGAATTACTGAAATGTCATGGATAGGGTACAAGAAATTACTGAGATGTCCTTGGAAGAGCTACCTGCCCACGCCAGGAGTCAATGAAACTTCGTTGTCCCCTACTTACTCTTACCTGCTGCGAATCTGTTACCAGACTATAAAGGTGCATTTTCTGTTGGAATGTCAGGGTATTGCCTTATGATACAGCGCATCAAATAATAGAAATCCAGTGATACTGGATTCTCTGCTCAGAGAGAAAGGGAAATCCTTTACACACTAGATACTGGAAGTTTCACCATGTTTGCTACAAAGGTCTGAATCTACAAAGGATCTAAATCATTCTAGAAAATGGGCGGAAGTAGATATTTTCTTACTTAGGAAGGTCGTAGCAGAATAATGAAACAAGGACACAAGAGAAAATTAAAAACCTCAGCTTGATCTATTTCATCATATCAGGAGCTAGATGCCTCCGTTTCTATCAGTCTGCCTCCAAAAATGGTTTGTCAGCTTTAACAAAATTTAATATACAAGCATGGGGACCAATGGGTCAAATAGAAATTGTTTCTCTTAGAAAAGTAGCAATTTAGCTCTTTTTTCCCCTTCATTCTCTCTGCAGCAAGAAAGCTACCTCAATGCAAAAGTTAATTTGTTAACGCAAGTGATTGAGAAAGCTTCAGAGATAACACATTGCAAAGCCATTTCCTTGTTAATTAGGCCCCAGAGGCATCATTACCAGATCAGAACTATCAAGTGAAAAGCAATTTCTAAAAATGCTAGAAGTGAGGACTTATGCAGCTGCTG
This sequence comes from Candoia aspera, assembly GCF_035149785.1. Lineage (NCBI taxonomy): Eukaryota > Metazoa > Chordata > Lepidosauria > Squamata > Candoiidae > Candoia > Candoia aspera. Next base: position 92,584,933 of record NC_086158.1, on the reverse strand, counting down.
GAAAGACTACTTGGAAAACACCAAGAAAGTTTCAAGTTGCCCGTGTCATTTTAATTTAAAGAATACAGAATTCTTGCACGTTCCTAGCTTTAGCATTTCTGGTTTTTAAGGACCCGAAATCTGTAACAAGTGACCTGTCAAGAATCCCTAAGTCAACCAAAGAAAAAAGCTGCAGAATTGGGGGGGGGGGGTGACACTATCTTCCACAATTCATGCCAGCACCAGATGGTCCCCACTACCTTACATAACCCAAGGTGCTGATCTCTCTCTCACGTGGAAGGAAGTTCAGAAGTGGCAGAAGTCTTCTTCAATGAGGTTCTTCTACCTACACTGACCTCCACAAAGAACCCCAAGGTTTCTCAAGTAGGTTGAAAGCCTCCACCAAAGGGAATTCTTGGAAACCTAGAGACAAACTGAGAAGAAACTGAAAGAACCATTAATTCTTACAGCATTTATCCAGGGACCTGGTTCCAAGCAGAGGTGCCTTCCAGTTGGTTTTGATTACATGACACCATTGCAAATGCTGCTTCAGACTTTTGGGAGTCTAATCTACCTAGACAACATTACCCACAGCAGATAAGGGTGGAAATGCTAGAAAGGCTGGTCAAGACAAGGCAACAATGAAGAATGTGATATTAATGCCTATACACGGTGATGATGGAATAGATGAAAACAAAATGGAGGACCGGAACAACCTGTCTTTGGAGGCCCAGGAACACTGGGGGAAAAAGCTACAAACTCTTGACTCCAGCAGAGAAATTCTACTAGTTGTGGCTTGGCTGTCTCTGCATCTGATGACCTGAGGACCAAAATGAAACACACACACAGCAGGTAGGGAGAAATTTAGGCACTCACAGTATTGCTCAACCACAGTTCCCATGCCTGTTCATGCTGGTTGCTGCTCCTGGAATTGTGGCTGAAGTACCACAGGGTCCTGTTTCCTGATGTAAGGATTGAATTTCACATTCGGATTTGAGTAGTTATGCCTGCTCTTTGCTTCCAGCATTTACAAACAAACTTAATAAAAAAAAAATACCACTATTTTAAACATGATCTTCTCACTCCCCAGTACCAATTACTCGAATAAATCAAGTTTGCTTTTCTCTTTCTGATACTAAGCACAAATCTGAACAGTCCAACTGCTCAGGAGGACGAGAACACTCAGAAAGCAGGATTTTAGTTTTTATAGAAATTTATTCATAGAACTGACTCAGCAGTACAATCTTCATAAACATGCTGCATTATTTTAGTTTCCCTGTAAGTAAAAAGGAAAATAAGGTCAGTTTTAACATTATGTAGTAAATTATAAATCTTAGTAAGATGTATGTAGATGTATTACAACAAACGGAGAATTGGGGACCACACTTCATTCATTTGTTCATTCATTTGTTCATTCATTTGTTCATTCATTTGTTCATTCATTTGTTCATTCATTTGTTCATTCATTTGTTCATTCATTCATTCATTCATTCATTCATTCATTCAATGTATTGGCTGGCCAACTGCAATGGTGAGCTTATAACTACAACAGTGCTAAAAAGCAGCAACCATCTGAAGGCAGGTGAGGATCTGTAAGATTCCCAAGCCTCTTCTGCGTGCAATGGCTCAAAATAATAACACCAGCCCCCGAGGCATAGTAATTTCAGTCTCATCTTAAATGGTGTGAAAATAATCCTGCCCATTTCCTGCCTGACCACAGCAAGACTCTTGCAAACTGAATACTCTCGCCCTAAAGCGCACAGAATGTGATTGCTAAGAAGCTCCTAGTTGTTTGCACTTCCAATCTAACCAAGTGCTTCACGTGAAGGGAGACTCTGGGGAACCTTCTAACCCTGTTTGCCCTAAGCAAAGGATGGGGGAGATGCACAGCTCCTTGCTCCAAGATCTGGACTAGCTAAATTCCACATTAAACAAATGGTCTAAACCAATCCTAACCATAAAATTTACTAGATAAAAAGTTAAGTTAAAAGGGTGTCATGATCTGTGTATTAGACTATAAAATGAATCTCCATTAAGGTGAGCAGCTAGAAATCAGACTGTAGTAAGCAAGCTGCTGAGCAATGTAGTCGAAGACCACTATACCTGTTTTGTTCCCTGACTGGCTCACTGCAAGAAAAGAAAAAAAAGCTTGTCAGTACATCTTTAAACATACCATATTAACCCTTAAAATGTAAAATACTGCTTTAGCCCACCCAATCTTATGGCTGTCCTTCCACTGGTTACTAACCATTTCCAAAGCTTACAAACCTAGAGAATTTACCCCAACTGTCTTAGAGGACTAGGGAACCAGCCCCTAAACTTTGCTCGATTTCTAGTGATGATCATGTTAAGTTCTGTTTGTGACACAGCAGACCACAGGACAGTGGTAAAACAGAATTAGATGGAAAAAAAGGAAAGATGCAGCAGAATTCTGAAAGTAACAAAAAGCAGTCATAAGTAATTTAGAAGCTGGTAGTGATTGCTTTTGGAGTGAAGTGTTTGAAAAACAAATTCCCATGGCTGAGCTGTTTTTACAACTCAGGGAAAAAAAGGAGATGTTGTGGTTTTTACTATACAAGTCAACTGTAAAAGGTGGGATGTCAAGGTGCTCTGCTAAGCCTGTTTTAACATTCAAGGGCAATAAAACCTTGATTTTAATCGACTGCCAGGGGATACTTGCTAAATACAAATTGATTTTTTTATATGCAACAATGGCATTGAACACGCATAAAGCTATGAATGGGTTCTGTCCACTGCAGCCAAAGTCCACTAAACCAGAGTCCAGTAAATCAAGGGTTTTCTGGTGTATTAAGGATCAGAAATCAAATTTAGAACACGTGATGGCCAATCTGCAGCAGAGTGCCACAAGTGACTAATACAGGCAGCAAGAATTTGATGTATGCTTGAGGGTCTGAGCTGTTATAACCCAGCCCTGGGTTCAGATTAATGGCTGCTTCTACAGTATTGCACTTGTTGGTTTGTTATATACCCCACTCCAAAAGATTCTGGGTGGCCATAAATCAAGTCAAGTCAAGTCAAGTCAAATCAAATATTTTCTTTCAATTTCAGGCAAGTAAGCCAAAACAAGGGAGGAACACAATGCCTGCATACCACAGTACACTGGATGCCCTACTTGTCCTCTGGTTTATTTAGAAAGAAAGGCTGTTGTTCCTAGACCAAAACACCAAGGGAACACAAGTAGGTCGGAGGCTTACCAAACGTCACTCAGTTCTCATCTTTTACTGATAAAATTTGCTGCCAAAGAACTGTATTTTAAGTCTTTACCAGTAATTTATAAGGAAAAAGGGGGGGAAATCTTTCCCATTCTATGAAAAGGAGAGGAATCTAGAGAGTCAATTCTCAATCCTATTAATTATAATTAGCTAACTCAAAGGGATCCTCAAAATAATTTTTACAGAACCTTGGTATTACAGTTCAGCCTAAATATGAAATAAATATGAACAAAGGAACAAGCCTTATGTGCTCCATATTGAGTCTGTAGCACTTGTACCTGGAGCTAATGTGCACAAGATACAGAAACTCTGCTTCAAAGCGAAAACCCATGAACAGAGCAAGTCAGCATCAGAAAGACAAGCCAGGGGTATTCAACTCATGCAATCACAGCCATGCTTATTCTCTGTACCTACCAAACACCTCATTTCTGATCAAGAAGAAATCCAAGAAAGTAGAAAAGAGAAGTGAAAGTAGAAAAGAGAAACAGTTATTAAGCAGACGGAAGAATTTATTTAAAGTACCCCATTCTAGCTGAATGAAACGCTTGAAAACCACAGCCTTTGAAAGGAATTCGATGCATTTAAACTAGGGGTGTGCAAAGCATACTGGCCCAGGATATTCTAATCCTAAATAGGCTATTCCAAGGTCTGAACATTATGTCATTGGTACATAATGGTACATTTGTACATCCCTTCTTAAATGCCAGTTTTAACTGACTCCTGTTAAGAGCTACTGCCTGTGTGTAACTCTTTCTCTATTTAATAAAAATTATATTCAGCATACATTTTCAATCTCATTAAATGCCAGTTAATGCGCATTTTGCTTTTGACCTGCCAACCATTACACAGAAGGAATTATTTCTCAATTTAAAAACCTGAAAATAAAGCAGGATACCATTAAGGTAAGCTAATGAGAAAACCAGATGCAACGCAAGGAAAAGAGAAGGAAAAAGGAGACATGCTCTAAAAAGCCTATGTTTCTACAGAAATTCTAGATATATCCTTTTACCGTTTCGCTTTCTTAACTACAAAAGCAGAACAAAGTGAACAAACTCAGAATTACCTTCTACGAGCCAGTGGTGAGAGATGGAAATTGGAAAAAAAGATTACTTTGTCAATTAAATATGTAAAGTAGCCTCAATTGTATCTGATCAGCATTTCTAATTTTCATGGGTTGTCCTTACCTTCTTGCCAGCCCCCACATTTGCTTTTGCTGTTCCTCTGACTTTCTTCATCCTATTCTTACGCTCTTTGCGCTGTTTCCTTGATGTCTTTTTCTTTTCATACAAGCCATGCTAGTAAAGATAGCAAGAATAAATGAACTGAATCTTTGAGAATGGTTTCCACAGCTCAACCCTGAGCACAAAGGACTCCACTTCGAGAATGGGCCACATTGCTTTGACGTATTTGACATACTGACATACAGTTGCATTGCCAATTAACAGCACATTTAATTTGCACATCTGCATCCCATTCTTCCTTTCTCAAGATCTGAAGGTTTATACAGGGTTATTACAATTTACAGAAATGATGAGCTAATCTCATACAGTGATTACTTTTATGAAAACCAGGGGAACTTGTTCCCAATCCTCAGTGAGCTGCTATTCAAGTACCCAACTCACACAAAGAAACTTACTTTTTGAGGGCAAGTGACATACTTCTAAACAAAGAACTAGACTGCAGCTAGCTTCCATTTGTATTTTCAAGAGATACATGAGAGATAACAGAAGCTAGTGCTTTGCAACATACCACTTACTCTCCTGTTATAAACCATTTCACACAAATCACTGGTAGCACAGAGATCCCAACAGCTTTACGGACATAAAAGCAAAGATCCAAAGTCCAGGGAAAGGGGATACAAATCAAGGAAATCCAACCTCAATTTAGGAGCTCACAAAAGCGGTTGTTTTTTGTCAAAGAAATATGAAAAAAAGTTGGTGTTCATAGGCACATTGGTCATCACAGCCTCTCAATGGTGGAAGTAGTAAACCTCTTTAAGCATGTTAGGAAATCAACATTTTAATCAACATTTAATTGATCACTGAAAATGGAACTACCAAGAGAAAAGACTGCATCTTAACTCCAAACTTCATAAACTGCTACGCAACCAGAACAAATATTCCTTTTAGCACAACATGGTCCATATTCCAAGAAAAGAGATAAAACCACCTACCCTGGCCAGCCTATGCTTTGGTTCATTTTTCTTTGCATAGTCTAGAGAATCATAGATCATGCCAAAGCCTGTGGTTTTCCCACCACCGAAGTGAGTCCTGAAGCCAAAGACAAAAATGACATCTGGTGTTGTCTTATACATTTTTGCCAACTTTTCACGGATTTCTGTTTTGGGTACAGTGGCTTTTCCAGGATGAAGAACATCAATTACCTACAAATACAGGGTTGACAAAGCATTAAACAATTAAAGGTTCTTTATATATTGTGAAAAAGATATTTTAGTAGCAGAAATGGCTCATAAGCTCTTAAAATGCTCTTAAAAAAATTTCAGCAACATGCTTGAAACATAGGCCAGAAACATGCCATGCCTAAATCTTTATCTTTACAGGCTGCCCCAATATGTAGAGTATTTTCAGATTAAGGGTGGGTTGGACTTTTTGGATGTTTTATGGGGGGGAGGGTTGGAAGAAAGTCAGCAGCAGCAGAGGCTACTTGTGCAAACACATAAACAAAAATCCTACAAATGAAACAGGGCAATTGTATGATAAAAAGCTTGCCTGGAAGCCCTCTTAGGCATTTTGATTCTATACTTCAACACACATAGCTTGTGTCAGAACTCATCTGCACACCTAATCTGTGCAAAACATATAGCCTGGTACACCACGTGCAAAGCGCTCAATACAGACACAGCAATAGTGCAATACTTGATTCCTGAAAAAAGGCTCCTTTGCCATATTTTGGAATACTGTACAGCCAGTATTTTATTGAAACTATGTCAGGTAATAATCTGAAATCTTAAATTCTACAGTAATTCTAACCACTACAGTCTTGCTTTAAATAGGATTGTGACAAGCACCCCAGACATTTAGAAGGTCATGAGTATGACAGTGATGCTGTGAAAAACAAATTTACAAATGACAAGTCATCCTTTCATACTTCTATACAGCAACTTTTGCTGCAATACAGAATATAGAATGGTCTCCCAATTGTACCATTATTAAACCATATTAACTGGGGGAAGAATCCACCATTATAACTTATTACATTTAAATCACTGTAATCCTCTTCTCATCCTCTTTAGCCAGCCTTGCTTATAACTGATACAACAAAAAAGATCAACAGGACAGCATTCTAAGAACCACGCTATGTTACTAGCTACATTTACAGTCAACATTTTAACTGTTTTTGTTGACAGCGTTGTGAAATGCCATGAATCTGTGCTGATTAAGTGGCACACATATAAATAATTGCATCTAAGAGAGCAATCAAATGAAGCTTCAGCTTGGAATCAAAGTTAGTCCACAAAATAAAGATCAAAACAGCATCTTACCATCTGCTTACGCTGAAGCAGCCGGTTTGTCATGAACTTCCTCGTTCTGATGGTTACTGTATCGTTCTACAATGGGAAAAGAAAAAAAGTAAAAATTCAGGAACTCATCTTATGTGCCACAGAATTAATCCAAACAATCCCTTTTTTCCAAAACTGGCCCAGAAACAGGTGAGTGTGTACAGCTATCAACCTCTGGGATTGCTGCAGAGTTGAAAAAGAGGGGCAATATAGAGACCCATTTTAGGGCAGGGACCCACTTTTCCCCAACCTGGCGCCCCTCGGGCTGGAGAGCAGCTCAGAGCAATAGGTGGGCGGGGGGCAGGTTGGCCTATGGGAAATGGAATGGGGAGAACGGGGGAGCCCCTGGTCGGCTTCTTCGCCCCCTTTCTTCCAGCCCATAATCCCCCTAAAACACTCAGGAGTCTGGGCTGAAGGGAAGGCAGGCGCCCCAGAGGCCGCAGGACAAAGGATGGCGCCGGGGCAGAACGGATTGAAGGGACCTCTCCGCCCCGCAAATCTCCAGCAGCACCACTCACCATCTTGGCGGCCTCTCCTGCAGCCGAAAAGGGAGAAAAGAAGGAAGGAACGCTTGGCAGCCAATCACACGCCGGTGAGCAAAGGAAAAGGAAGCGCTCTAACGGAAGGGGAGGGATTTCCGTGCCGAAAGGGCGGGGCCTTCCGGGAAACCAAAGAGAGGAGGGAAAGAGAGACACAATTCTTATTATTCCCCTGGCGGAATGCTGTTGAGAAAGCAGCATGAAGCTCTCATTGCTAACCTACATGGAGAAAGATGGAAATGGGTATTATGGGATGTAAGCATAAAATAAAGACTCTTATGGGATGTATATGCATTCCGACTTGGAGACAACCATGCTGGCAATCCACCAACAATTTAAGGCATAATCCACCCATCACTGCCTGTAATGAATGAAGTATCTAGGCAGCAGTGCTGAATAAAGCTCAGCATTTCCAGTATCGATGGTCACAGTCTCTGCAACATCCATGGAGTCACCACCACCTGGATAGCAATGGGTCGTGGTCCAAATGGTGGATGAAATGCTGTGCCTTTCGAGGAATCAGTTTCACAGTTCTAATTTAAAAAACACATCTATACACAGCTAAAAAAAGTATCAGTGTTCCACTTCCATACCATCGCCAAGAAAAGCTACATGCCCACGGACCCAGCGTCACCAGGTGATGAACTCAGCTTGAGGTGTTACCCTTATAGAGTATATATAGAGTCTATATATTTTCATATATGCTATATAGCTCTATGTAGCCCATCTAAGATACCCATGTATTTTATACAGAAAGTAAAATCTCTTTCAAGTGAAGCCAAACTCCTGAAAACGTGGGCTAGATCCATGCATTTTTCCTGCCAAGCATACCGTCTGCCAAAACATTTCCCAACATTGCATGTGCAGCAGCCATGAAAATCAAGCACCAGTTACTGAAAGGTCTTTCGCCACCGCGACATACTTTTCATACCAATGGATCACAACTGCCTGTGTTACTCTACTTTCTATTGTTTTCAGTCACCTCTTTTATCTCTGGCCTTTGGCTGGAATATTCATTCATTCAACCCTGGCATCTCCTGGTGGCTTCCTATCCAAATGCTAACCAGATTAAACCCCCTACTTAATTTCTTAAGGTGAGTAGGAGCTGCCACTTGCTGAGAGTCACCCTTTGCCTGGTTGCCCACAATCTTCCTTGCTCTTTTTTTGTTCAGACTTCTGTCCCTACATACACTTTATTTACACTAATCAATTCTATACAGCTTCCCTATCTTTGTACTGTTGTGTAGTTATATGTAGTTATAGACTACATATATCAATACCCCTCTATTTATTTATCTATCAGATAGATTCTCTATCTATTGACTATCCATCAAGAGACTTTCTATCTCTCTATAACTCTATCAGTCAGGAGACTCCTTTATCTATCAATTATTTCTATTACTTTTTAACTATCATCTATCTACCCACTATCTAACTATTCACTATCTATCCATCCAGTCTATTTATCTATCCAACCAAGAGACTTTCTATCTCTATATATCTCAATCAATTAATCAATTAAGAGACTCCTTTATCTATTAAGAGTCTTTCTATTTTTTAATTTATTTATTTGATTTATCGTATTTTTATCACCGCCCATCTCCCTCATATGGGGGACTCTGGGCAGTTCACAATAAAACAGTTTAAAATTCAATAAAATCATAAATAATATCCTTAATCCATAAATATCAATATCAATAAATAAATATAAAATGTAATGAGATCCAAGTAATGGCAGATCTCATACCACCCAAAGGGGAACAAGACCAGCCTCGGCAGGACTAGGGAGCCAACCAACCCCAAGAACGGCTCTTCCTCTCCCCCCTCCAGGCATGGTGACAAAGCCAGGTCTTCAATCGTTTCCTGAAGCCCAAAAGAGAGGAGGCTAGCCTTACTTCACTTATTACTTTTTTAGCTATCATCTATCAATCCATCTATCCACCTTCTACCTATCTACAGCATCTATATATCCTGTCGTTCTATCCATCCATCCATCCATTTATCTATCAAGAGACTCCTTTATCTATCAAGAGTCTATCTGTTTTTAATTCTCATCCACCCATTAAGAGACTCCTTCCCACTGACCCTCAGCACTTCCGGTTTCCTAGGGCTGCCCGTCGCCTTGCGCATGACGTCACCGGGGAAGCGACGGCGGTCGCTGTGCCGGCGACGTCACTCCGGTAAGCCGCCCGCCCGCGTGGGCTCCTCTTCTCGCCTGGGCTCTGGTCCCAGCCGCGTCTCCTCGCCTTGCCTTGCTCGCCGCGGGCTGGACGCCGCCATGGTGAAGCAGCAGTTCCGCGAGACGGACGTGGCGAAGAAAATGTGAGGGCCGGGGAGGCCAGTCTGGGGGCGGGGGGCGTTGTCCATGCGGGGGGGGGGTTGTGTGCGCGCGCAGATAGGGGAAGACTTGCCCCTCCAGGCTGAGGAAGCCGTGCGACTGGAGCCCAGTGGCTCAGGCAAACCGTCCCCCGATTTTTTTCTCCTCTGAAAAAGCATCTCTCCGTACACGCTTCCCTTTTTGGACACCCGCCCCCCCCCCGCGAAACACCCCAAAAGGCATCACCAGCTATGCGAAATTATGCTTCCCATGGGAGTTTTGCAGGAGTGATGCAAATTCAGAAATCCACAGGTTCAGACAAGCGTATCTCGTGCTGGATGGCCGGGGCACGTAAGCCTCAGTAAACCTGCCAGATAAAAATGAATCAATCTAATGTATCGATGTGGTCGCTGGGAGTCAAAACGACTTGATGGGACATCGTCAGTCAATCAGAGTATAACATGTATGCAGGGGTGTGCACGGATTTCTAAATTTGTTTTCTTTCAGACAGTAACCTCCTGTTGCAAACTATACATATGTAGAACATTTTTAGGCATTTCTTTAAAATAAAAAAGGCATCAGATTTAGAGTGGTGGAAAAAATGGATCTTCATGCCAGGTCCAAGAGCAATCTACTGGTTCAGACACATGTTGATATTTGTGTGGATTTCTAAGTTTAATTTCCCTCACACCTCTCATTGTAAAATATGCATCTGTAACATTTTAATACTGTTTTGGGTCTGAGTGTCTTGTCTTGTTGAATTGCCCTGCTGAGCAAGTGCCAAGCTAGGCTGCAATCTAGGCTGCTCAGGACATGGTGCTGAGGATCAAATAAGCTATCGATTTGACAAGGAAATGTTGTTTTTTGAGAACTTTTCCTTAATACTGCTGACATGTAAAATTTCTGTGGCTGCTTTTAGTTCTTCCTTTTGTTGTGCACCAAGATGCAACGGATTAATCTTAATTGATATTCATTTGGGGCTATAATAACAGGATGGTATTTTTTCAATAACAGGGTAGCAACTATTCAGTTGAATTAACAGCTGGGACTTTTAATGAAAGTTATACTTGTTCTTTAAGGCTAGTTTTATTTCTTGTGTGTTATTGTAGAACAGATTACGTGTGAGTAGACTCTCCCCCCCACTTGCTTGATGCATGATTCTGCTCATCCCAAACTTTGACAATTTTTTGTAGGAGGAAAGACATTAAGAGAAAGCTTTGATAGTACCTAATTCAAGTATTGTATTGATTGTGTAAAAGATAAATTATTTTGCAATTCAAAATGGAAATGTTTCATCTTGTTTTTAATCAGCTTTTGAGCTTTTAATCTTATTCACTGAAAAACAGCCAAATAAGATTTCAGGATATGCTTAAAGGAAAAGTTTTGGTTGATATTACAGATTGGAATAGTATATGGAAGACTTAAGTATCTTTTTTTAGTTGCATCTGTAGCTTTACACATTAAGGGCAGGATTGTAACTTATGCTTAGAAGTCTATCACGTACTACATAGATGGTTTGCACACTTTTTTTAATTTTCTTCATGTTGGAGGAAGCACCCTATTCCGCACCAGTTGAGATTTGAGAATAGTCACAAAGGTATTTGTTTTAGGATATTCTGTGGTGTCTTTCTGTTCTAGAAGCCACATCTGTTTTGGGATGAAGTCTCCTGAAGAAATGCGGCAGCAGGCTCACATCCAGGTGGTTAGTAAAAATTTGTACAGCCAGGATAACAATCACTCTCCTCTTCTGTATGGTGTGTTGGACCATCGTATGGTAAGCCTTTTAGGTGCTCTGTCTGATTGAGGCATGTCAGAAGCAACATTGAGGGAGTAAATATCTGAAGAGTTTCAGAATAAACCAGTTCATGCTAAACTAAAACCTAGGACTTATTCTGCTGAATGGAACTGGGAAATCAATAAAGCTCATGATGGCAGCTCTAAAATAGAAAGGGTAGGATTTGTCTCCTATGTGGCTGTTGAGATTAAAGTATACCAGCTCAACCAATTAGTATTTGATACTCCATTTAGCAAGTTATATAATATTAATTTTTGTTTCTTTATCATATGTCTCTGTGCAAGCTTAATATTCACATCATGCATATTTTCATGAAGGTTGCATTGCATTCTGGGGTTATCGTATCCTTACCTTCCCATTATCCTGCCCTTCAATTTAGGTTTGTGCAAGATTTATGAATCTGAGAGTAGACTATTCTGGAGCAAAATGAAATGTTTCATTTTCCTTCAGACCCAGCTTTTCTGGAGAGCAGTTCGGCATCTGTTGGAAGTAAATTCTTTGTACTGTAAGTGACTTGAGGTATTCCAGACATACCATTCCAGATAAAGCAGGCTGGTTTCAGGGCCAGGCCACCTCAAACCATTTTTGGTTTGGAGCATTCATTTCCTGAAACCCTCAACTCCAAAAAGAACAGCATGGTCAAGAGGAAGTTTGATATGGTCTTGAGCAGCGGTTCCCAGCTTTTTTGGCACCAGGGACCGTTTTCGTGGAAGACCATTTTTCCAGGGACCGGGGAGGGGGGGAATGGTTTCAGGGTGGTTCAAGCACTTCCTCTTTTTCCCGACCTTTTATTCTTTTTCCTTTGCACCTTTTGGAGATAGCAGCCAATGGGCTTGCTTTCCCTGACAGGAGGCAGAGCTCAGGTGGTAATGCGAGTGATGGGGAGCGGCTGTAAATACTCAGGCTGTAAATTCGCTCGCTTGCCCACTGCTCACCTCCTGCTGTGCAGCCCGGTTCCTAACAGCCCACGGACTGGGACCAGTCTGCAGCACAGGGGTTGGGGACTGGAATGGTCTGTTCCTAAATCAATTATTTTTAGACCTCGCTGCTTCAGGCCATGGAAAGATTGTAAGGCTATAGAGTACTAGGTATCTTATTTCTGTTTCTGAAATGCTGTGCTTAATTGGAGGAGGCAGTCTGATTCATCTAATAGCAGCTTGACAAACACTAATCTTCATCCACTCTTTTTATTTTATCCGTTTCTACACCCAAGGGTACAAGTGAAAAGGATCGTCCATGTGAAACCTGTGGAAAAAATCTGGCAGAATGTTTGGGGCATTATGGCTACATTGATCTGGAGTTACCTTGTTTTCATGTGGGATACTTCAAAGCTGTGATAGGCATTCTCCAGGTAAGGTCAGTCAGAAACAGTAGCAGAAGCATTTTTCATTTGAACTGCTTTCAGGCTACACAGTGCTTTGCATTCAGTTTGGAAGAGGTGCATCGTAATGTGCAGGAGTAGCACCTATCTGGCTCATTAAAGCAGCCACATCTCTTTCCACAATGGCACAATTACAGCAGAAACTTCCTCCTAGAACCCTTCACTCCTGGAAAGTGATTCAGTGACTTTAATGAGTTGCATTTAGGATGCATTTACACCCTTGTGTGTTCCAAATTTAATCTGAACTATTGCCCATAGTTAAGATACTATGGGAACAGCTAAGATACTGTGCAGAAACCTCAAAATCCCAGGCCTCTGGTGGACGACCCGAGGTTGAGGAAGACACGTACCACCCCCATAGGAGTGAGAAGGGAATTTTTAAAATTATTTTTAGTAAAATACGTTGTGTGATTGGCAAAACAGTAATTTTGCTTTTGAAATAGCATCAAGAGATTCTTGATATAGTACAGAGTTTTCATTGAAGAGAAGAAATGCAGTAACTTAAGGGTACGCCAAGAGAGATGCCTTAGCACAGATATCCTCTTTGCCTCAGCAGACATAAACTTTTAGTTGACTTGTTTGGGCTTAGAAGCTACCAAGGCATTTATTTTATTCTGTTGTTTTTATGTTGTTTACACTGTGAATGCTCAGAGTCGGTTGGAGTTGGGTGGCATCAAAAATCAAATAAATATCAGGGTGGTAGGCTTGACTCAGAGGGTAAAAACATACCCTGGAAGAACGAATGACAAACCCTTCACTTCCCAATAAAATTATATGGCGGTGTCTACTAAGTGACCTGGCATCAAGTCTAACTCAAATATGACAAACCTGTACCTTTATGAACACTTAATGATCTGGAGCAAACTGTGTTCTCTCTCTTAGTCCTAAGGTTTCTTTCTGTATCGATCTTCAATATGTGGAAGAGAAATACTGAGATTAATTTGCATATTTGTTGCAGGGAAGGTTGTGAACTGCTCTGAGTACTTTCAGATTGCTGACCTATATTCACTTGCCTGAGAAAAATTCCCATTGAACTTAGGGGAACTTTTGTTGTTTATTTGTTTATTCGCTTCCGACTCTTCATGACTTCATGAACCAGCCCACGCCAGAGCTTCCTGTCGGTCGTCAACACCCCCAGCTCCCCCAGGGATGAGTCCGTCACCTCTAGAATATCATCCATCCACCTTGCCCTTGGTCGGCCCCTCTTCCTTTTGCCCTCCACTCTCCCTAGCATCAGCATCTTCTCCAGGGTGTCCTGTCTTCTCATGATGTGGCCAAAGTATTTCAGTTTTGCCTTTAATATCATTCCCTCAAGTGAGCAGTCTGGCTTTATTTCCTGGAGGATGGACTGGTTTGATCTTCTTGCAGTCCAAGGCAGTCTCAGAATTTTCCTCCAACACCACAGTTCCAAAGCATCTATCTTCCTTCTCTCAGCCTTCCTTATGGTCCAGCTCTCACAGCCATATGTTACTATGGGGAACACCATTGCTTTAACTATGCGGACCTTTGTTGTCAGTGTGATGTCTCTGCTCTTAACTCTTTTATCGAGATTGGTCATTGCTCTTCTCCCAAGGATTAAGCGTCTTCTGATTTCCTGACTGCAGTCAGCATCTGCAGTAATCTTAGCACCTAGAAATACAAAGTCTTTCACTGCTTCTACATTTTCCCCCTCTATTTGCCAGTTATCAATCAAGCTGGTTGCCATAATCTTGGTTTTTTTGAGGTTGAGCTGCAAGCCAGCTTTTGCACTTTCTTCTTCCACCTTCATCATAAGGCTCCTCAGTTCCTCTTCGCTTTCAGCCATCAAAGTGGTATCATCTGCATATCTGAGATTGTTAATGTTTCTTCCAGCGACTTTAACTCCAGCCTTGGATTCCTCAAGCCCAGCATGTCGCATGATGTATTCTGCGTATAAGTTGAATAGGTAGGGTGAGAGTATACAGCCCTGCTGTACTGCTTTCCCAATCTTAAACCAGTCCGTTGTTCCGTGGTCTGTTCTTACTGTTGCTACTTGGTCGTTATACAGATTCTTCAGGAGGCATACAAGATGACTTGGTATCCCCATACCACTAAGAACTTGCCACAACTTGTTATGGTCCACACAGTCAAAGGCTTTAGAATAGTCAATAAAACAGAAATAGATGTTTTTCTGAAACTCCCTGGCTTTTTCCATTATCCAGCGGATATTGGCAATTTGGTCCCTAGTTCCTCTGCCTTTTCGAAACCCAGCTTGTACATCTGGCAATTCTCGCTCCATGAATTGCTGAAGTCTGCCTTGCAGGATCTTGAGCATTACCTTACTGGCATGTGAAATGAGTGCCACTATTCAATAGTTTGAACATTCTTTAGTGTTTCCCGTTTTTGGTATGGGGATATAAGTTGATTTTTTCCAATCTGATGGCCATTCCTGTGCTTTCCAAATTTGCTGGCATATAGCATGCATTACCTTGACAGCATAATCTTACAAGATTTTGAACAGTTCAGCTGGGATGCCGTCGTCTCCTGCTGCCTTGTTATTAGCAATGCTTCTTAAGGCCCATTCAACCTCACTCTTCAGGATGTCTGGCTCTAGCTCCCTGACCACACCGTCAAACCTATCCTCGATATTGTTATCCTTCCTATACAGGTCTTCTGTATATTCTTGCCACCTTTTCTTGATCTCTTCTTCTTCTGTTAGGTCCTTGCCATCTTTGTTTTTGATCATACCCATTTTGGCCTGGAATTTACCTCTGATGTTTCTAATTTTCTGGAAGAGGTCTCTTGTCCTTCCTATTCTATTGTCTTCTTCCACTTCCGTGCATTGCTTGTTTAAAAATAGTTCCTTATTATCTTCTGGCTAACCTCTGGAATTTTGCATTTAATTGGGCATATCTCCCCCTATCACTGTTGCCTTTTGCTTTCCTTCTTTCTTGGGCTACTTCTAGTGTCTCAGCAGACAGCCATTTTGCCTTCTTGGTTTTCTCTTTCTTTGGGATGTATTTTGTTGCCGCCTCCTGAACAATGTTGCGAACTTCTGTCCATAGTTCTTCCGGGACCCTATCTACTAAGTCCAGTCCCTTAAATCTATTCTTCACCTCCACTGCATATTCCTTAGGAATATTAGTGAGCTCATATCTAGCTGATCTGTGGGTCTTCCCTAATCTCTTTAGTCTGATCCTAAATTGTGCAATAAGAAGATCGGAACTACAGTCACCTCCAGGTCTTGTTTTTACCGACTGTATAGATGTCCTCCACCTTTGGCTGCAAAGGATGTAGTCAATCTGATTTCGCTGTTGTCCATCTGGTGAAGTCCATGTATAAAGGCGTCTCTTAGGTTGTTGGAAGAGAGTGTGTCCTAACAACCAGGAAACACACTGAGACAAGGAACTGGTCTCTAATATTTATTGCTAGTACTTAACAGGAATCCTAACAAACTGAAGAAGCGTGGGGAAAACCCAGCCATATAACCCCCAAGGGTTAAGGCGGTCCCGATCTGTGTCTCTTCGAATGGCTGAACAATGCATCAGTGCTACGCATGCGCTTGACAGTCTGGATGGGAGCCCCCTGCTCGCCATCCTTACTCATGACAGAGTGTTTGTTATGCAGAGTGAGTTGTCTTGGCAAAATTCTATCAGCCTATGTCCTGCTTCATTTTGTTTTCCCAGGCCATGCTTACCTGTAATTCCAGGTGTCACTTGACTGCCCACCTTAGCATTCCAGTCTCCCGTGATGAAAATAACATCTCTTTTAGGTGTGTTGTCCAGTAGGTGCTGCAGATCCTCATAGAACTGCTCTACTTCAGCTTCTTCAGAATCTGTGGTTGGGGCGTATATTTGGATCACTGTGATGTTAGATGGCTTGCCCTGAATTCGAATTGAGATCATTCTGTCATTTTTTGGATTGTATCCAAGCACTGCTTTAGCCACTTGACTATTAATTATGAAGGCTACTCCATTTCTTCTGTGGTCCTCTTGTCCACAGTAGTAGATCTGGTGGTCATTTGATGTGAAGTGGCCCATTCCAGTCCATTTCAGTTCACTGACATCCAAAACGTCTATCTTCAATCTTGACATCTCACCAATAACCCCATCCAATTTGCTCTGGCTCATAGATCTTACATTCCAGGTTCCAATGGTGTGTTGATCCTTAGAACATCGGATTCGCCGTTCACCATCAGCACCGTCAGCCGCTAGCCGTCCTTTCGGCTTTGAGCTGGCTGCGTCATCACGTCTGGGGCTAGTTGAACTCATCCTCTGTTCCTCCCCAGTAGCATTTTGACCATCTTCCGACCTGGGGGTCTCATCCTCCGATGGTATACCAACATATCTCTGGTTGTACTGATCCATTTAGTTTTCACGGCAAGAATACTGGGGTGGGTTGCCATTACCTTCCCCAGGGATCGCATTTAGTCTGACCTCTCTGTCATGACCTTCCCGTCTTGGGTGGCCCTTCACGGTTTAGCTCATGGCATCATTGAGGTGCTCAAGCCACGACAAGGTAACGATCCTTTGCTGAAGGGGAACTTACTTTGGATAAAACATGGATGTGCTCAGATCCCTTAGTGAGATGCTATATCAAGACTACTGTTCTGTATCATATCAGTGAAATTTTATATGAAATAAAATTATTTTGTAAATTATTAATATTTGCTAAGATTAATGAAATCTTCTGTAAGCCTGGGGTTTTCTCCAAATATTTGTAGGTATTTAGAAATAAGTTTTGTTTAGAGCTTTTGCCATTTCCTAAGAAATGAACATCAAGGAACTCATTTCATTCAGCCTTTGGCCTTGCACAAAGTTATGTGTATGTATTTATCAAGGGCAGGAGGTTAGCTGTATATTTTGCTATAGGAAAGCTGAGTTTTAAGCTTTTCCACTCCTCTTTTAGATGATTTGCAAGACTTGTTGCCGTATCTTGCTAACCTCTGAAGAACAGAAACAGTTTTTGGATTATCTGAAGAGACCTGGGTTGACCTACCTCCAGAAAAGAGGCTTGAAAAAAAAGGTCTCTGAAAAGTGCAGGAAGAAGAACACTTGCCCACATTGTGGCGCTTTCAACGGTAAGTGCAAGAAACTAGGTTTGGTTCTAACCCCCTTCTGCACCTTGACCAGTCAGTTGGAATTTACATTTGTTTTTTAGTCTGTATTCAGCAGATAATCATTTGCTAGGGAAACTTGTCAGATTCAAGCTGTGAACCCTTTCAAAAGGGTCCTTAGAAGAAAACCTGGGAAAGTTTACATTGCATTGTGTCAGCCTTGCCAGGTGGACCAAACAGGAAAGACGACCAGATGGGCTAATTCTACTTTATTGTAAGGTTATATTAACAGAATCTTGCAAGTCGGAAAGTACATTTCTCCCCTTGTCTCCTGTATACCCTGAGAAATTGGGCAGGGGGGGTCTCTTCTGAGCCTCTTGCCTCACCCACTATCCAGCTGTGGACTATGCTGTCTCTTATCTGACCGTTCCCTAGGCGGTGTCTTTGGGCCCAGTCTCCCAAGGTCATTCCCACAAACCATTACACATTGCTTTTGGCTGTCATCAATCTTTCAAGCAGCTCAATACCATAAATTTTATTTCTCTCCTTTTATCTTCCTAGCAGTTGGGTGACCTTGGTGGGTGAGAGATTGTGACTGACCCAGGATAATCTTTGTGGTTGTGGTGTATGTCCAATGTACTAACAGATCATAATGTAATAGTTAAATATATGTTCACTGATGGAAGCTTACATACTTTAAGCAAGCAATAATGGAAATGGATGTATATGAAATTGATTTAAAGGCCATGTGTTATTATTTTTTACCCTTCAAATGCATCTGCATCTTCAAGAAAAATAAATTTTTAATGTTATGGGGATTTGCAAGGTTGTTTGTTTGCTCGGTACATTTGAGTCAGTCTTGACAAGTCCCTGGAGTTTTCTTGGCAACATTTTTCAGCAGTGGTTTGCCCTTGCTGTCTTCCTAAGGCTGAGAGAGAATGACTGGCCCAAAGTCACCCAGTTGGCTTCCCCAGTTCCTAGCCAGTGTCTTTAACCACCTCACCAGACTGGCTCTTTGCAGACTAATGGTCATCTTGAATATTAGCATTCCTGCTGTGACTGTTCGGTTCTAATGTATGTCTAATACTTTTATTCCTGACAAAACCAAACTTGAATTGAACGTGCTTATTCTTTGCATATCGGAAATCAGAGCATCTGCATCATCACTATACGTTTTTGGTGGTATCTCTCCAGAACTCCTTATGGCAGAAGACCCTTTTGTTACTCTTCGGGCTAAGCAGCAAATGCAATTAAAGAGTGGATTAATGTAAACCATTGTTTGCAACCTTGTTAACTTATAGGTACTGTAAAGAAGTGTGGCTTGCTAAAGATAATCCATGAGAAGTATAAGACCACCAAAAAGGTGGTGGATCCCATTGTGTCTAACTTCATTCAGTCTTTCGACACTGCGATAGAACATAACAAAGAGATTGAATCTTTACTGGGAAAAGCCCAGGTGAGTGAAAAACAGATCAAACCATATGTTAGCTCAGTGCATCTTCTTTTACAATAATCAAGGTTTCTGTTGGAGTGAGACTACCATGGATGCTTATGTGTCTGCATTGACTTATATTGAAGCATCAGAGGAGAGTGAATTATCTCAATCATTCTTTTTTACTTTTTTGTAAGATTAGGCAGTGTAGTATCTTATGCTTACACAACCTAAAATTACTGTTTCGCTCTCATTGAAAATGTGGCTTATGTGTATGATAATTAGATTAGAAGGTGGGCAATCATTTCTGGAGAATGTCTCCTTTTCCCTTTTGAGTGACAGGTCAGGGAATGCAGTCAGGGGAAAAAATGGATGGACGTTTAAGGAACTTCAGAAGAGAGAATTACAGACTTTAAGGAATAACACTACAAACTTTAAAACTGTATTGTGAATTTCAGTGGCAAGACGAAGGATCAAATTTCAACAGATCAGTGTTTCCTGAAGGCCACGTAATGACATTGTGAGGAGACTCTGTGGAAAACTCATCCCTGAGTTAAAAGCTGTTCCATTTCAGAAAAGTTGGATGAGAAGAGCTTAGTTTCAGAGATTTTAGATTCAGAATTTGTGGTTAGTTGTTTCTAAAATAATTTGTCTAAATTGTTGGGGCATTTCTGTACCAAATAAATCTTTGTCATGTTTATGTAATGATAAGCAGGGTGTTGACAAAAAGGTAGCAATGCTTATTTTTGAGAGGGAAAGTGACATATTAATGGTGTTCCTGTGGAAAAAAGAAACAATAATATGTCTCCAGAAACACTCAGTTATAAGATGTCCTGGTATAACTGGACCATAGCTTGAAGAGCTGAATATTTATTTTTCCCCATAGGTGCTCTTTGAAAAATTAGACAAGAGCAACCATTTTAAAGCTGTTGATTCAGTGAAGAAAAGCATCATAAGCTTCCAATTTATGTCTCCCTGTTGATTGCATGGTCTGCCTGCTTCATGTGCTGAAAACTGTTGCAACTGGCCATCAAACAAAGCCTTCATATGCCTACAATTGGCACTTGGGGTTCCTCAAAGTCTGGGCAATGCTCTAATGGCAGTTGCCAACATGGACAACTCTTGTGAATGATTGCCTTGGAGTGCAGATGAAATAGGGGAGTGAGGAGGTTGAGCAAACATAGAGAAGAGGAGGTATGGAATGGAAAGAAAGTGGTAGAGATCTGCTGTAGGGTGGGGATGCAGGCACTAAATAAGGAGACCCACTGAAACTTCTAGATCTAATCAAATTATAGTAAAAGAGGATTTCATGATGTTTGGGAGATTCCATTTTAATGTATGATATCCCAATATTTTCTGTTGTGTCTGATAATTGACAGGACACACAACTATTAAGCTGCTTATACAGTATGGTGATTTGAAATAGCAGACATAGTGACCATATTAATAGTATTAATGCTATTGAAATATATTATTAATTATATTAATCTACTATTATTAAGACTATATAGTAATACATTCTTCCTTGTAGCTTTAAAGCTATGGGACAAACCAGTAGCTACTAACATGTAGGTTGATTTAGTGAAAACATGTGACCTTACTATTTTGAATCTTACAGGAGAACTTGAATCCCTTAGTGGTTTTGAACATCTTAAAGAGAATTCCTGCAGAAGACATTCCCCTCCTTCTGATGAACCCTGAATCAGGGAAGCCTTCTGACCTGATCCTGACTCGCCTCTTAGTTCCCCCACTGTGCATTCGACCATCTGTGGTCAGCGACTTGAAATCTGGCACCAACGAGGATGATTTAACAATGAAGCTGACAGAAATCATTTTCCTTAATGATGTGATCAAGAAGGTAGCTTTGCTTTTTGCTTCTTGCAGCTACAGAGGGATGAAGGGGGCGGAAAATGGGGAAAAGGTTTTTTTTCCCCCTTCAATTTTTTGGTTTTCATTTATCTTTTTTCCTGAAAATTTGAAAAAAAAAATGAAATAACTCCACTTTGTTTCTTTTATAAATGATATCTAAATGATAAAGGTGATCATTATTACAACATTCATTTTATCCTCCCCCTCCTTAAAAATATGATTTGTAAAAACTGTAATAGGAAGGCTTTATTTAAAACTGTTTAAATATCAGGTCATTCCAGCTGTTTTGCAGAATGTGCTACCTGTAGAGTGCAATTTTTGTTATATGCAGTTTAGCCTTATCTATTTCACAGTTTCAAGCGAAACTAATTGATCAAATCTGTATGGAGCAAAATACTTGGCAATCCAAATGAAAGACCACCAGTACATCATTGTTTACTTTTTTAGCAGCTTCTTGTCATGTGTACTGATGGTGAGCCAGGATAGGGGCCCCCTCCTGCTCACCATCAGTACTCATGACGCTTCTACGGTTAAAGATAAAGCATAGAAAGAGCTGGATGAAGAAATGAACCAGGTGGCAACAAATATGAAGTACAAGCAGAATTCCTTATAATCTTAAATTCCTACTCAGTCATTCATGCTTAATGTAGTTTGGGCAGTTAGCCTCAAACAAACATGAAAGGGGGTAGAATATGTGCAGAAGATGTCTCATTGTACCTAGAGTCCTTTCTCTTGGGTTGGTGAACTCCCCGCAGCTGTCTCTGTTTTTTTTTTAAATATATCTTTGAAGTGATATTTGTTTCTTCCTGAAGACTTTGTAAGATTCTTTGCTGCAAGAAAGTTTTCTCAATTTGTTGTTAAAGACCTGTCCTTCTACAGATAATGGAGAAGGGCCTTTTCTTTGGCCCTACATAGGCTAAGGTAGTTGAATTTTCTTCCCACTGAAAGCCCTGATTTCCTAAAGGTCCACTGATAACTTCTTCCACTGATTTCAACATGTCTTAATTTGGATCCAACCCTGCAACTTTTCAGATATATTTGAAAGTACTGTGAGTACACATTTGTTTAACAAGCCACAAGTTATCATTGCTTTGCCATGATCTTTAGCAATCAAATATGTTCTCTTAAGGAATCCATGAGCCCTGTTCTTTAAAAATGTGAAGTTCTCTGTGTTGCAGGCAACTGGTTTTTATTTGTTTTTGTTTGTTTGTTTGTTTGGTTGGTTTAATTCTGGGTTTTTTGGTTGGGTTTTGTTTGTTCAGCATAGAATATCAGGAGCCAAAACTCAGATGATAATGGAAGACTGGGATTTTCTGCAGCTGCAGTGTGCCCTATATATTAACAGTGAACTTTCTGGCATTCCTCTCAACATGGCCCCCAAGAAATGGACAAGAGGCTTTGTTCAAAGACTCAAGGGAAAGCAAGGTTGGTGTTTCAGTTTTATTTGTCTCCATCATTGTGGCCCCATTGTAAGGCATTCAGCTGCCTTAAGCAAATTAGGCAAATTGGTCTAAATCTGGAGTCTCATTGTCATCTCTGGTTACCTTGCTGCCTATGTACATTATTGGCCTTCCAGACCGAAAACAGTAAGCGCAGTACCCTGACTTCTTTTGACCAACAAAAGTTGTCTTCAGAGGCCCAGTCAAAGATTCGCAAATTGGAAACTATCCTCTTTCCTCGGGGCCTGGACTTGTATCAACAGTCTGTTTCCATGAGAGAACCAGTAGTGCCCTTAATATGTTTCATCCAGCTGGAGGTGTGGGACTCTGACTCTTTTTCTTCTTTCAAATACCTCCTATGTACATGCCATAAAACCACAGCTTTAATCATATTTTCATCTGTACAATAAGGCTAAATGCTTAGTCTTCCTCTGTTATCCTGGCTTTTACCCAGCTGTTGCTTTTTCCTGTGTCAGCTTAAGTTATTTAATTTATATAGATGAGGGCTCTGCAAAATGTCTTAGTTCGAACAAGGCATCCCTTCCTGGAAGTGTAAGAGCAGCCATGTCCATTGGAAGGACCACTCAGCTAATTTGAAGGCAGCCTTAGTGTAAACATCTGTGGATGATGTTGCATGGTCTTGTACTACCCTGACTGTTTAGAATGTAATCTGGGGGCAAGGCTGCATCTTGCTTGCATCCTTGGAAGGTGTAAGTACACTAATTGGGAATTTCAAGCATTCTGTCATTTTTTAACTGAAACGTCAATCAGGTTTTAGCTCATTGAGGTCGACTTACTTTCCCTTTTTCTTTCTTTTTCTTTTTTTAGGTCGGTTTAGGGGAAACTTGTCTGGAAAGCGAGTTGATTTCTCGGGCAGAACGGTTATCTCTCCTGACCCAAACTTGCGGATTGATGAAGTGGCTGTACCTGTTCATGTGGCAAAGATTCTCACCTTTCCTGAGAAGGTGGCGAGAATGAGTTCTTCTCCTCTTCCCTCTATGGTGTGGCCCTTTTGTGTAGAAGCCCTCAGGCTGCCTCTCCAAGATGCCCTCAATTAGCAATTCCAAACTTAGTTTGAATAATCTTGTTGGGTAAAATCCACACGGAGCTAACCATGCTTTTTTTTATCCTATATGTGCAAGCTAATTGGGAGGGGATGTAAATGTCCAACCTGTTCCTGATCTCATTAGGCGCAGAGATTTGAGGCAAGAACAGTCTTACAGGGGAATTGTCCTGATTACCAGGAAACACACTGAGGCGAGGACTTGGTCTCTAATATTTATTAGTAGTACTTAACAAGAATCCTAACAAACTGAGAAAGCGTGGGAAAACCCAGCCATATAAACCCCAAAGGTTAAGGCGGTCCCGATCTGTGTCTCTTTGAATGGCTGAACAGTTCCTCAGTGCTACGCATGCGCTTGACAGTCTGGGTGAGAGCCCCCTGCTCGCCATCCTTACTCATGACAGGAATGATTGTCAAGCCTCTCGTTCCCTATAAAAAATCTAAGAGCAGACCTTATTGCTCTCCGGTATTTCATGGCACTTGTTGTGTAACTTCTTGCATGGATAGGAAGTTCTTCACAGTGCTCAGTCAACTGCAACCCAACAGGACTTCCAAAAAAAAAAGGAAAAAAAAAAGCCAGAATTGTAATAGTTGGAATGGTGGGGAGCATTATGGTTGTTCCTGTTTCAGGAATGATGATGATGATGTATTAAGCTTTATTTATTAAAGTTGACATAATATTGATATATTTATCATATTTTACCAACGCCCAGCACATTTTCCATATATCATGTTATTCAAGTCATTGCAAATGTTCACTTTTCCATTAGTCTCCACACTCTGGACATTTGGAGGAGTGTTTCCTTTCAACTTGCTCTTCCTGCTGCAGGTAAACAAAGCCAACATCGGCTTGATGAGGAAACTTGTTCGGAATGGTCCGGAACTTCATCCCGGTGCCAACTTCATTCAGCAGAGGGATACACAAATGAAACGGTGTGGTCTTTGATCATAAATGGCATTTTTCTACTTTACGGTCCCTTGATCCTGCAGTTTCAGTTCTTGCTCCAAGCATACGTAACTCTAGAGTCCTGAACATAACTCAAATGATCTGGATGGTTTCTTCCTGTCTGTTTTATTTCACTTACTTTTGCTAAGGTCCTTCTGTTTTTGAATGTAGGCAAAATTAACTCCTTTAAACATACTTGTCATGGAAAGCAAGGGTGTGCCTTACATGTAAAAACCTTGGAAACCTGGATTCCAGTTCAGCTGCTAGAAGCATGTACAATTTTAATTTAGTTTAATTTAATTCAAAATTAAAAATGATAATATTACTGATCATCACTTTAGACAAAGGGTGTTACTTTTTCTCTTCCTGAACAATTGAAGAGTGTAATGCCTGCACTGCCGCCTTTAATTGGTTAGATGAAGTTTTAGGGGAATCATTTTTATTAATAAGGCGTTTCCAAGGTATAAGAGGCCATGCTTTTTGGGGGGGTGTTAGAAGAGTTAATCATTTCAATATAAGTATGCTATATAAAATATGCTGTATTTTCCTGCCATTAGGAAATGCTGTCCTTACACAGGAGGGAATATCTTTCCTGAGAGGTTCCTTATAACACCAGGCAGCTTCTAAAACCAAAGCAGATAGGCATTTTTTGTCCTTCAAAATATTTACGTGCAAGTTTGAATCAACTTCTGTATTCTCTTTCTCTGTTCCTGCCCCTACATAGGTTTTTGAAATACGGAAACCGTGAGAAGATGGCTCAGGAGCTGAAATATGGTGACACTGTAGAGAGGCACCTTATAGATGGAGACATAGTCCTGTTTAACCGACAGCCCTCTTTGCACAAGCTCAGCATCATGGCTCATATAGTAAGGACAAAAGTATTTTAGGTTCCTCATTGTTTCATGATCCTTAGGACTTCCGGACAAGATACAGTAGGTTTTAGTAAGAGAATGAGAAGGCTGAGGTAGCGGGGTGTCTGTGGCAGACTTCAAATACAATCTGGGCATTTGGCTTTGTGACTCTTCTGGGAACCAAGTAGCAGACAAGTATTTTAATACCAGTAATGTACTAAATTATGTACTAATGTACTAAGGGACACGGTGGCACTGTAGGTTAAACCGCTGAGCTGCTGAGCTTGCTGATAAGAAGGTCGACGGTTCGAATCCGTGTGACGGGGTGAGCTCCCGTTGCCAGTCCCAGCTCCTGCCAACCTAGCAGTTCGAAAACATGCCAATGTGAGTAGATTAATAGGTACCACTTTGGCGGGCAGGTAACAGCGTTCCATGTAGTCATGCCGGCCACATAACCACGGAAGTGTCTATGGACAAACGCCGGCTCTTCAGCTTTGGAACGGAGATGAGCACCGCCCCCTAGAGTCGGACACGACTGGACTTAATGTCAAGGGAAACCTTTACCTTTACCTAATGTACTAAATAGATAACTATTCCATCGTTTCTGTAGAAAGTATAACCAGACTTGAGCAGGCAAAGATTCTAACAAATGTATGCATCCAACTGCATGTACCAAGTAAAAGTCCAGTGTAGTAGAATTAACTGCATCACTTTGAACTGCAGAGGAAGAAGAAATTAATGTTATAATATTCCTCCTGGTTTTTTTTTTAAGCCCAAATTTTCCTGTGTGTTAAGGAGAATTGGTTTCTAGCCCAGTTTTTAACTCACAGGGATTCTTTTATGAAGGAAAGCATTCAAATATTGGTTATTTGCCACTGGTTATTCTGAAATGTTCAGGTGGGATAGAAAGTACTTCCAGAAGGCCAATGGTTGCTATGGGATTCAGCAGCAACACCTACAGGCTGTAGGCTTCTCATTTATATTCCAACTCCTCATTTTGCTGCCATCCATAAATCCAGTCTGTATTTGAAATAACTAGGTTTTTCTAGAATTTTTCCCCAAGGTAGTGCACTGTGTGTGGATCTAGGTATCCTTTTAATGTAATGCTCCATCCTGTTGAGATTTTGGGTAAAGCTGTAACTTGTAGAATTAAAGAACTTTAAATAGCTACACTATGGTTTCATTTTAAGCAGGATGTGCAAAACCTTCTCTGAAACTTTCCACTTCTGTTCCTGATCATGTTCGTCTGGCCATTCCAAGTGTGCTCCAGTAGTTTTCCAGGTGTTACTCTTCTGAACCTGAAGTGGTTTGTGGTGTTCTGGATTTCTGGATGAAATCAGGAACATCTGGAAGATCATGAAGCATTTCTGGTTTAAGAAAACTACCAGGGCATCCCTGGAATGGCTGGATTGATGCAGTCTAGAGGAGAAACAGATTGTTCTGCTCCAGAATAGTAGGCTTTACACATAGCTAATTTTAAGCCTGCAGCATTGTCTGCAAACAACAATTAGGGTTGAAGTTGTGTTCCAGAACAAATAGGTCATTCTCTTTTTGTTGAAACAGACCTATTCAAAAACAAAGGCACACGTTTCCCATGATCACCACTGGCATATTTCGAAATCCTTGGGTATTTGTTTTCTTTCTTACTTTGGTTTAATGATGCGTTTCAGGCTAGAGTAAAACCGCACCGGACTTTCAGGTTCAACGAGTGTGTTTGCACACCATACAACGCTGATTTTGACGGCGATGAGATGAATCTTCATCTACCTCAAACCGAAGAGGCCAAAGCAGAAGCACTTGTCCTAATGGGGGTAAGTAGAGACCTCTGTTCCACTGGTGTGTGGGATGAGATAGACTGAGAGGCTGCTGTTGAATTCCCCTTGTTAGTTACAGCCTTCGTGAGTGGAAGGTTTTTCAGTGGTGCAAAGTTATCTGCAGGATCTCATCTTCCCACTGGAATCAGGCCAGCCAATTTGATCTACCCAGAGCAAACTAGTAGTGGTTCCCTGCTGCATTGGGGGGTGGGGCAGGGGGGGGCTGAGGCTTGGTGGTGCTGCTTTTTAGTGGCAGCGCCAATTCTTTGGAACAGCCTCACAGTGGACATCCAGTAGATCCAGTAGATTCCTACCTTGACAACTTCCCAACTGAGCTCTTTTAGCGGGCATTAGGGCCATGAATACATTATAGTTTAGCTTTGTTATTTAATTTTATGCCATGTTTTTAATTGCTTTTTTTTCCTCCTTAGAGATACTGTTTGCCATATCTTTTTGGAACTCTGTAACATCCTTTTTATTACCCCCTCTGAAACCACCTCGCTGATCACTCCAACCCCAATTAAATTTTAAGCTAGTTAAGTCCACCAGTTCCAGTGCTGGAGCTGGGGCTATTTTGCTAGCTCGTTGGAAAAACAGTCTATTTATTGGTTCCTGTGCTTGCTACTAATCAGATTCTGAACCAACAAAGCGCCCCTTCTCTTATCCCATGGCTGCTGTTCCTTTAGGTGAAGGATTTTGTCCGTTTTTTCCCCTTTTTGCTCTGTTTTGTTTCTGAAGTCTGGATATACAGTACAGTACTGTATAAACATGCAGATGGTAGTTCTCTTTTCTTTAGTTCTCCACCATCTGTATGTTTTTATAGATAACTCCATATCTAAATAGTTAGTGAAGCAAGACTTAATTGGTCATTCTTAATTGGTCATTCTTTAGGAAGGCTTGTTCTTGGGTACGCTTGGTGTTAATTTTGTTTTAATGATACTTTCCATAGTCTACTCGAAACCAACATTAAGTGCCTCCACTCTCAACCTTTGCAGTGTCCAGTTCTCCACATTTGCCTTGTCAAAGACCTACTTCAGACACTGATACCTGCCCCAAATTCTCTGCAGTGAAGATAGAGGAAATAAATCATTACGCTCAGCTGCCACTTCCTGAATCTTCTTTAGCATATATTTGAAGCCCCTGTTCTCTAACAATCCAACTTGCTGCCTTAAACCTAGTTTATGGTTCTTTGTTCTTATTTGGGGAAGACTTCAGTTGCATCAAGAAAGCCTGAGATTTCTATAAAGGCCAGGCCCTCCAAGCTTTCAACTTCCTTATTACTGATTTTTTTTCATTTTGGAGAAGGTTGATATATAAAACCTTATTAGAGAGAAATACCCACTGGGATAAATTTTGAGTAAACGCACATACTGTTTTGCTGTCAACAGTCTAAACCTGTGCCTTGGCAACTTTAAGATGTGTGGACCTCAACTGCCATGCTGGCTGGGGAATTCTGGGAATTAAAGTCTTCACGTCTTCAAACTGCAGAGGTTGAGAAATAATGATCTAAATGATTGATCTGCAGTATTGGAAACCAATATAATAGAATTTGATGCTCTTATGTGCACAGAAAAGAAGGATATGTAAAATGTGTCATGGCTTAAAAGTCATGATTATGTATTTAAACACATAAAAAAACCTTATCTTACAGTATATACTTGACCAAGAAAGTTAAGTAATTAACTATAAATGTGAAGTTATGCAACATGCTATTAAGTGATGTGATTTCTTTTCTGGGAGGAAGACCACTGTAGAATAAAATATTTTCTCTTCTCAGACCAAAGCAAACTTGATAACACCAAGGAACGGAGAGCCCCTCATCGCCGCCATTCAAGATTTTCTAACAGGTTTGTATTTGAAATTATGTTATCAAAGGTAAGGGCATTTTATTAACTTCAAAAGAGTCTCAGATGGGTCTTTGTAGAAATTTGGGATGTAACTGGAAGAGGGGAATGCATCTCGCTGTGTTGGTGAACTGTACTGAACTGATCGTTACAGGCAGGAATTTATTGTTAGATGGAACTTATTGTTAGATCAGTGCTTTGAAATAACTTCTCCTCCTAAACTAAGAAATTAAACTAAGAAATTCCTCCTAAACTAAGAAATACAGTTTCACAGATTTTTTTCCCCCCAATTAAGAAGGCTAGTATTGAGGTATGTCTGCAGTAGTTATATACGAACTGGAGGATTGATCCACTTTTGCAGCAAATCTTTCCCTAAAAGTGACTGCTTTTGACACAGCCTTAACAACTTTATTAAGATGAAAGAACATTTATATACAGTATATAAAGAAGGAAAGTGCCAAGTGATAAAATATATATTTTTTTTATAACCCTTTTGCCCTTTTATCTTCTTATCACGTAAATTATCTTTGTTAAATAAATATATAGGGTTTTTATTTTTGGTTGTTTTACATCACTATTATGCACAGTGTTGTTGTATGAAAACTTGGTAGCTGGTAAAATGCACATTGCTTAATGCTTTTCTTTCCACTGCACAACGTACATTTTGTTCTGCATTTTTTATTTTATATTTTAGGTGCTTATCTCCTCACACTGAAAGACACTTTCTTTGACCGAGCAAAAGCATGTCAGTTGATTGCCTCTATTCTGGTTGGCAAGGATGAAAAAATTAAAGTTCGCCTCCCACCTCCAGCAATTCTTAAGGTATGGCTGTCAGAGAGAGAGAATGCTCAAGTTCAGGAACTAATCGCTAGGATTTTTCTGGAATGGGCTCATTTCTTACAGGCATAGATCAGCAGGCTTCATTGGTGCTGTTGTGCCATGTAGCAAAATGAATTTTTGAAGGGGAGGATGCTATCTAAGGCCCCTTGTTTATCATAAATCATATTGCAATAAATAAATCAGAGTGAAATACAGGAGAAACTTCATTTTAATGACTAGTTGGGGAGGGGATGTCT
Source organism: Candoia aspera (assembly GCF_035149785.1). Classification (NCBI taxonomy): domain Eukaryota; kingdom Metazoa; phylum Chordata; class Lepidosauria; order Squamata; family Candoiidae; genus Candoia; species Candoia aspera. The sequence goes on along the minus strand of NC_086158.1, from coordinate 92,554,821 downwards.
GTTATCCCTCCAGCCAGAAATCTTTGAGTTTGGAATGCTATTGGGACGGTTGAAACAGTATTAGAACAGTTCCAGTATAGTTGAAACAATCCATTTTAACTCAGGTTGGCCGTTTTCAGGTCGCGGCATTTTGCACATCCCTCGTCAGAGGGCGGGAATGGTTAGGAAAGAAGCCAGACTCACCCAGAGCTAATGGGCGAAGACAGTGCTGTTTGATACTATACAAACATTCTGCAAAGTGTATTTACGAGACTTCATGTGTATAAATGTCTGTTCACGCGTATATCTAGCTTAAATATATATTCTAACACCTACTTAACTTAAAAGTCAGAACTTAACTAAACGACTTAAATTTCTAATACTTTGCTTAAAGGACACACAGCTTCACTGCTAGTTTCTTCCTCCTTTACCTTACCTACAGGCTTAGGAATGCTAACAGCTTCTCCCCTGAATGCTTTCTTGCCAGTTATCCAGGACCTGAACCACGTGGAACTCGCTCTGCTACTCCCTAATGTCCAGGGCTCTGTCTTTTTCGCTGGCTCTTTTATGCCCGCTCTTCTTCGGTTTCAGCTCCATCAGGCACCTTCCTGGATCTTCTCCCTGGCCGTGGGTCCTCTGGTGTCTGGCTGTCCCAGCCCTTGCCGCCTCTGCGCCACACCTTGTCTAGTCTCTTCTCACGCCGGCAGCATCTCCTTTCAAACCTAGAAGAAAACCCTCTCCTCCTGTCTACTTGCTCTAGCTTCTTTTATACTTCTGTGTTTTTAAACCCTATGTGCCAGCTTGCGGGTGCTTCTACGGCGTTTGAAAGCTGCCCCCCTTCTCTGCAAGGGCCTGCATACCTTAGTTGGGCAGCTGACAGTCAGACCACTGCAGAGTAAAAACCTGTAACCTTGATAATCACCTGTAACGTTTCTGTTTCAGGGCAGTTCGTCCTTCCGCACCCTGATTTGTAAGCCTTTCTTCTTGCCTGTTTTTTTAGCCCGTCACCTTGTGGACAGGAAAACAAGTGTTTAGTATCATTCTGAAGCCTGGCGACAGTTGTCCAGTCAAGGCCAATCTCAGAACCAAAGGCAAACAGTACTGTGGCAAAGGAGAGGACTTGTGCAGTAATGATTCCTGTAAGTGGTGTGGCTACCCTGATTTTTTATCACGCTCGTTGGCTGCTAGGGTTTATTGAAAAGACGCTTCTGAGCTAATGCGCTTTCATAAAACGGTGGTGTTGTATGTCAGAATGTTTTCTTCAGAAGGTGTGTCGGTTTAAGACAGATGAAAGAAAAGCTACTTAACTCTTCATGTATAACTCACTAGTAGAATTCACTTTTGCCAGATGTGGTGAAGGCTCTTTTCCAGATGTCTAGCAAGCAGTTAGAAAAAGGGCCTGCAGGGTAGTATGGTCAGTGGCATTTAACCCTGATCGTGCAAACAGTTTCAAACATGGTAGGCTTAATCACGGTAGGAGTAATCAAGGTAGGCAGTAAAAATATACTCCAGCCTTTACTTCTGTGGAAGGTTGAGGACAGTGTTAAGCTGAAGGATTCATTGAAACAACACCATCATGTTTTGCAGTCCAAACAGGGCAAATGCAGAATGTGGAGTCTGGGTAGACCCTCACGCACAGCGAACTTTGAATTTCATAGGTTTGTTTTCTCTAGACAATTTGGTCTAACAGTTTCCAGATTCAGAAAATACATTGCTTAAGACCCTCTGGTTCTAATGAGATTTCTAACTGTGTTAATACTTCCGACTTTTTTTATTAGGTTGGGCATCAAGGAAAGCTCAGTCAATCCTATTTGTCACGTAGTTTGGTTTTGGCTATGGTAGCAGATGAATCAGAAGCTTATCTGTCCAAATCAGAAGATTTGGTCCAAATCAAGATGTCAAACTGCCCCTAAGTTATTCTAAATTGTGATTCCAAGGGGATGTTGCTAAGGAACGTGTCCGCGCCTGCAGTACAAAGCAGTTTGTTCCTGGAGCAGAAAGTCCAATGAAGGAAGGATGTTAAAGGATCTTATAAAGTCACCTTCCAATTAAACTCAAGTCAGGTGATTTACACGGACACATTCGTGCAATTTTCTTGGCGTGATATAAAAGTGATTTCCCATTGTCTTCTGCCAAAGTGTTTGGTCTATGCAGCATCCACAGACTTCCCAAATCCCTACCCATGTATTAACCAATGCCAATTGTCCTAACAGCCAGGAAACACGCTGAGACAAGGAACTGGTCTCTAATGTTTTATTGCTTGTACATAACAGGAATCCTAACAAACTGAAGAAGCATGAGAAAAACCCAGCCATATAAACCCCAAAGGTTAAGGCGGTTCCAATCTGTGTCTCTTTGAATGGCTGACCAATTCCTCAGTGCTACGCATGCGCTTGACAGTCTGGATGGAAGCCCCCTGCTCGCCATCCTTACTCACGACACCAATCCTACCTAATTTTTTAGATCATTATTATAGCTACACTGTAAGCAGGGGGCAGTTTTCACTCTCTGTTGTCCAAGAAATTAGCAAAGCCCAATTTGGTTTTGCAGTTCTTAATCTGTTTGAATTGGGAAATAACTTAGCTTTAAAACCTGCAAAGTCTGACATTCTAGGTTCTGCTGTGTTTCTATCCTTGGCTTACTCTTTTGGCACGCTTTTAATTAGCTTTTAATCCTCTTGGACTTTAATGAACATACTCCTTTGAATATGTCCTATTCGGTTTCAGTTGTCAAAAAAATAAATTGTTTGATTCCTCCCACCCTTCTTATAGTTCCAGTTCTAATAATTTCTTCATCTATCAGATAAATTGCTGTCTGTTAATGTGAGAGTATTTTGAATGGATGAGCCAGGGACTTTACTATTAGTTTTGCTATTTTTTTTTGACAAGCTGTGAAAAATAGGAAAGAAAAATAAAGTTAAAATAGATATTGTATTGTAAATTTGGCCAGAGATTACTTCTAATTTTTAATGTGGTTGTAGGATTATATCCATGATGTACCATATCAGACTATAAATCGTTCCCAAGGTAGGAAGTTCCTCCATTCAAGAAATCATTTGCATAAAAAACTAGCATGCTAGTTTTATTCTATGTTGAGCGCTTTTCCAAGGTGATGGTTTTCAGTTTATATAGAGAACTTCTCACTTTGTTAGACCTTATATGATAGGTAAAGAGGTCCAGGTAAATTAACATGCTTAAGTAATCTTTGCATAAAACAAGCAAATGAAAGCAAAAGGCTGTGCAACCGTTTTTTATTTGATTCCAAAAATGCGCTATAGACTGTGTAACAAAAGGTGCTTTGGAGCACACAAGATCAGAAGCAACAGATATACGTAGCGTCCTGTATGTTACCTGTACATAGTTAATTTTTTAAGACAGCCGTGTCCCCTCCCAGGATCATGCAGCTGCTGCACAATACCATAAAAAGATGCAGCTGCATTAAAGAATTGTGGACAGGTGCTGTTTCTGCCCTTGTGTGCTCCAAAGGAAAGAAGGATAAAAGCTGCCTTCTCTGGAATGTTTATTTGGCCAACTGAATGAATTTGTGTTTCAGATGTCACAATCCACAACAGTGAGTTGATGTCTGGCAGCATGGACAAGGGAACTTTGGGGTCTGGATCCAAGAATAATATATTCTACATTTTGCTGAGAGACTGGGGCCAAGTTGAGGCAGCTGACGCTATGTCACGACTAGCTAGGCTTGCTCCTGTCTACCTCTGTAAGTATCTTGAACCATGCTTTATTCTTCATTTATGTTACATTTTAATTTCCCTTTGTTCTTTCTACTGCTTATTTTACCTTCATAGTGATGCAGTAAAAGAGGTTGGTTTGAGAGAGATTGACCCAATATCCCTAACAAGCTGGGGTTTGGGGAAGAGTGCAGACACAAGCTGTTATGGCATCCTAGGACTAATAACGATAATTCCAGCGGAGCTGCTGTTGTGCCTTTGTCCAGCAGCGAAATAAGGATCTTATGCTGAGAGTGAGGAAAGCACAATGCAGTGACCTTTTAATGGTCTTCTTGCTCTGCCTTATGGAAGGACCCCTAGCTCTTCATATATTAATAAATTCCAAATTGTTGGTACGTAAAACCACATTCAGAACCACATTCACACCTTTAAGCCATTTTACTCTTCCCAACATCATATGCACAAACTTACAAATATTAAATCAAGATGTGGCAATGGTAGGACAATGTGTGAGTGCCTCCTCCACTGTATACATCCAGCATAGAGTGCTTGAGAGCCGACTCTTTTGAAACATTCGCTTGGGTGTCCCGTGAACACGAACAAAAAATAGCTCTTTAAATTAGTCACATAGTAAGATCATAAGAAATACCGGTAATATTCTTTAAGAGCCTGAACAATTTGTCAGAATGGGGTAGTCCAATTCTACACTGAAAAGTATTCGAAAGTCTTGGCAGCCAAAGCCAGCAAAAAGACCGTCTCATGTAAAATGTCCTCTCTTGCACCAGTGTCCTAATGCATACACTTGATCTTGCTTTGCAACCACATAGCTAATCGTGGGTTTTCCATTGGAATTGGTGATGTCACCCCTGGGCAAGGGTTGCTGAAGGCAAAATATGAACTTCTGAATGCCGGCTACAAGAAATGTGATGACTATATTGAAGCACTGAAGACTGGTAAGCTACAGCAACAGCCTGGCTGCACAGCAGAAGAGACACTAGAGGTTAGTCGTATCCCATTTGCAAAGGAGTGAGTAATGTGCACGCCAAGTTCAGAAATTGGGCTTATACCCGCTTTACCTTCAAGAGCATTACAAGTCTACAGCGGGTGCTGCGTAGCCATTAAAATCTGAATTTCTGCTTTATGATGATTTGAAATTGAAGAATGAGGCAGCTCCTCTTGAGTTCTCTTGCCAAAGAAGCTATGTCCTCTTTAGTTCTGAAAGGACCCCTGCGGGATAAATTTTTACAATTAGTAACCACGATTAGTCTTGTCAACTGAGGAAGTTCAAAGCGATCGGTCTTTTGTCCATTATTGTCGGGGCACTTTATTCTATTCCAAACAATATGTATTGGATTGCTTTCTTAGGAATAACGTCAACTTCTGATTAGAATCAGTTGTGATGAAATGAAAACGGGCATTTTCTTGTAAGGATTGCTTGTTAATTGAGTGTTCTCCTAGGCACTGATTCTGAAAGAGCTGTCTGTCATCCGAGACCATGCTGGCAGTGCCTGTCTTAGAGAACTAGACAAGAGTAACAGCCCCCTCACCATGGCTCTTTGTGGTTCAAAAGGTAGGATTGACCATTCAAATTGCTACCTATCTCTGTGGCCAATAAATAGATGTTTGCGGCTGCATTCTGCTAAGGCACAGTTATTGTATATTCCTGGCAGTAGGAATCAGCGGCGTCCAATATAGAGGCAAAGTTCTATCCAAGAGAGATCAGTCTAGTTTAGCCTGAAAATAGGATCTCAGATAACTCTGCATGCATTCTATTGGTTGAAATTCTTCCTAGTTAAACAATAGCGGTTGCAGCTCCATTCCAAAGTCAACTGGAGCCTTAGGCATAGCCATGGTCTATAATGTGGACCGTTTTGCTTTATCCCCACTGAAGGGGTTGTGTGGACCATTTTGCTGGAGAGATGGAAGTTCAGCCGGGAGATACAAGGTGGAATATGATTCACTGGGCCATATCTCATGGCTTGAATGGCCCTGACTACATAACTGACTATCCTTCCCTTTTATTAGGGGTCTGGACATCATTTTCTACAGGTTTATTATATTATACAGACTTCCTATTGCCTTCTCCGTACCCCCCGCTAAAGGTTTTTGGGTCCAGAGCAGCACAATCAGCAATACATTTATATCAGGGCATGTTACTATAATATGAATGCTATTCCTGTGCCTTAGATATAGTACCATTGTTCAGAGAATAGACAACCCTATCTTAGTTTTACTTTAATTTGAGTTCTGTTCAATTTGCTCTCCATCTAGGTCTAAGTCAGCAGGATGTAATTCATGCTACTTATGCATGTATGAAGTAGGCAGCTTGCCTGCATTTGCCCACAGAAATTTGCAGTTTGCTTTTTCAGATCTGTTTGGTGCATCCTTACCATGGATCATTTAAACCAGATATTCTGCATGTGCAAACTTAGTAAGAATGGCTTTGGAAGGATTTGCTTTAGTTAAAAGGTAAAATCTCTTTTGAGTAGACTTGGGGGATTCATGGATACATCCATGTGAGCTTTTTCAGCAGGGATACAGAAGTGGTTAGCCATTGCCCTCTTCCTGGATGATTTTCAACCTCCCAGTTCACCCTAAAGGCCTGAGATTCCTGGTAGGCTCCCATCCAACCACTAACCAGATATGGTTATACTTTGTTTTGTTTTTTAAACCTCAGGTTTTGCTTCACAGCCAGGCAGACAATAAGTTCTAAAGAGCTTCAAAACAAGAAGCACTTACTCATAATAAGCGCAACATTATAGGATAATGGAACAAACTTTCTATAGTGACTTTTGAGAGGTTATTCATCCTAGTAAAGTAGAATAGGAATAAAACTCTGTGATAACATGTTGCTTTCAGTCATGAGAGAAAGATGTTGCTGACCTTTGCTGTGGTTGTTTTTTCTAATAGGATCTTTTATTAATATATCCCAGATGATTGCTTGTGTAGGGCAACAAGCTATCAGTGGGTCGCGAGTGCCCGATGGCTTTGAAAATCGTTCCTTGCCTCATTTTGAGAAGCATTCCAAGGTAAGGAGCCCGGGATTTAGGTAGGACATTGGCAGTATTGTGAAACAAGGCAGTGTGGATGAGAATAGGTGGTGCTCAGCAGCAGGAAGGGACAATGAATCTTGGGGAGTTTAGCTCCCTCTGCCAGAGACCACTAGTTGAAGACCTTGGTGTTGGTGAGGTGGTGACTTCTTATAGTCTCAGACCCCACCCCAGAGCCCCATGGATGCGGAGTGGGGTCTGTAGATTCCAACAGCACAGGGAATCCAGCCGACGCAACAGGCCTCGGAGTGGGGGGAGGCGCGTTGGAGTGGAGTGCTGGTCATCCCCTCCCAACACACCCAGAGGCAGGGGAGCGTCATCAGGGTCCTTCCAGTGTGAGTGTTGGACTCCCTCCTGGGTGTGAGAGACGCGGGGGAGTCCAGGATGGTATGGTGGTATGTAAGAGTACCCACCCCTGAGTGAGAGACAGGAGGTGGGTAGGAATGGATGTGGTGCCCCCCTGTGGACCAGTGAGAGAGGCAGAGGAGGGACACAGGGAGTGTGGGGTGAGGGTTAGGCCCTAACAGCGCCGAGAGCTGGTGCGCTGGGGGTCCTGCCATCCCCTGTGTCTGTCTGTCTCTGTGTGGAAGGATGTGTGTGTGGGGGAGGGGACCCTTATTTCAATCCAGGGACTCTGGAGGTCTAGGAACAGTTAAAAAACATTATCAGAATGATAACTGCTGCTGATTGGTGCTCTTTGAATAAAGAACCAGAACACTTAGCACAGGGCTTTTCTGTTGGGCAACTTGTCCAGTTCTCATCATCTGGGAAATGTAGAGGATTGTGGGACTTCTGGTTCTGCCCCGAACATGGAATCCTGCAGAGCCCACCAGGCAGTGGAAGATGCTGTTGGAATGGAATAAAGCTGGAAGGACTTTTTGTATTGGGAGATGGCCCCAGACTGACTATGGTTCTGAAAAACAATTGAAATCACACTAAATTGCTATTGTTGCCCTGGAGAAATATTGGATAATCTTGAGTATTTCTCTAGGGGGTATATTGTGGTGTGCAAAATGGCCCTCAGTTTGCTGCTTCTCATCCTTGCTGCTTCTTCTAGGATGCGTCTTCTCCCATGTTGCTTTCTATAGATTGTCCACATGTTCATGTGGTGCTTCTTAAAAATTCATAAAGCTACACAAAGATTTTGGATAGCTCACCAGTCCTGATAACAAGCATGTGCTCTTTTAATTATATTTTACCTTCTTCCAAGGAATATGTGATCAGACGGCTTCTGATTTGGCCCTCATGACAATCGTGTGAGGCAAACTGGATCAGTGTGTTTCATTGCCAAATGGCGATTTGAACCTGTCTTGCCAGTACTATTCCAATATATTAACCACACTGACTGTGAAAGTAAATTCTAGAGCAATATATTTCAGAAGTCTTTTTCTTTTCAGCTTCCAGCCGCTAAAGGTTTTGTTGCCAACAGCTTCTATTCTGGGTTGACTCCCTCTGAATTTTTCTTCCACACCATGGCTGGTCGGGAAGGTCTTGTTGATACAGCTGTAAAAACAGCTGAAACAGGATATATGCAGGTAATTGGAGGCACTTTTCTATAGTAGGACCATCAGTGTAGCCAACTATAAGTATTTATTCTCCTTTAAGTCAAGAGTTATTTCCCTGCCAACTTCTGGTCTCTGTCTCCTTTCTGGTTTCAGTTCTGAGGACAAAGAAAGAAAAGAAATATCGAAAGAATGAACCATTATGTCTGCAGATCTCTGCTATGATAAATAGACAGACAGATGTACATACGCACACAGACATATACACATGTATATTGCATGTGTATAGTTAGCAAGGAAGAGAATGAACTGTTTTAAAGTTTTAAGAAAACATTTTGTCTGGTTCTTTGGAACAGATTGATTACTTGTTTACTTAGCAGCCAAATGCATTCATTATTGTTTCATATGGGAAAAACTCCCACTTGGGAGAGAAATCCAAAATACTAATTGCTCCAGACTGTTATTTTTTCTATCTTCCGGTCATCATACTTTACAGTTGTTTCTGTTCCTCTTTCACCCTTCCTAGATATTGTCACTGGAAGGAGCAGGCAACATGATTGACCTATAAAAATACTGTGGTACCTCTTGTGTCTATTGACCCCTCCCTCCAAGTTTTCAGCTAAGAAACAGCCACCACAACTTGTTCAGGGATTACTACGTCATCTACAAAGAAAATGTGCCTAGTTAACTTTGGGTTTTTTATTTCTTTAATGGGGACACTCAAGTTAATTTCTTCTAGAAGTACCTATAGATGGCTCAGTAAGTGCTATATGTAGAATATGGTATGCTAATTAAACTTTTGATTAAAAAAGTTAACTATGGATATAGCCAAGCTAATTAACAACACCCTGGGTTTTTCTTTAATTACTTTGGTCCATTAAGGATCCTGAATAGAAGGTTATCTTTATAGTTACATTTCAGTGTAGTAGGCTTAAAAAGATTGCCTTTTCCACAAATGGTTGACATATTTCCAGATATATACTTACTTTTGCTATGCAGCTGTATAACTGAATAAACATTCTCCTGGATATCCAAAAGTAGGAAGTAGACCTCAACTCCTTTTATTGGTAGTTAGTGGGAATTGGTTGCCGCCCCCTGTCTTGAATAATATCTTGAGTCTGTAGCTGTGTATCTCCCTTAAAGAGGGTATTTCTCTACCTTCCCCCAGAGACGATTGGTGAAATCCCTTGAAGATCTATGTTCACAGTATGACTTGACCGTCAGGAGTTCTACAGGGGACATTATACAGTTCATTTATGGTGGGGATGGTTTAGATCCTGCAGCCATGGAAGGGAAGGATGAACCTTTGGAGTTCAAGCGTGTTCTGGACAATGTCAGAGTAAGTATTAGTACAGGGTATCTTTTTAAATAAAAGTAATTGTCAGGATGCTCTAGCAAGCTTGAAGGCCTTGGAGTTTAATTCCTGGTTGGCCCAGTCATAGTTTAAGTTTCTGCAAGATTCTTAATCTTGCAAGGTTTTATCTGGCATTATTTTGTAAAACTACTTTGAAAAACACATCTCCAGCTGCAGTAGAGAACTTCGAAGGACCTGGATAAGAATTTTTGTTTCATATGGTTATATTTGTACAAGAAACTTGAGCAGCATTCATTTGGAATGCATATTGAATTTTCTGAAGAACCCAAGCATAAAATGGCGCTGTAATTGATCTGTATTCTTTGTTGTTGCTTTAGGCTGTGTATCCAAGCCGAAGTGAGCCTGCTCTTAGTAAAAATGAATTGGTGCTAACAGCTGAATCCATCATGAAGAAAAATGAATTCCTTTGTTGCCAGGACAGCTTCCTGCAGGTATTGTTTTATTTAGATTCCTTTTCCACACAAAGATTATTCTTTGTAAAAGGAGCTGCCATCTTTAGAACTCAAAATGAATTCCCTGTATTCTGTCTGATTGGTCCCATCTTGATCATTTAATCGATAGAATTGAGGTTAATGTACGTTCCTCTCCACAAGCCCAGGCTTCTCAGAGATTGCAAGCTTGGAATTGATAAGATTCCTAAATCTTCACTTTTAAGGCCACGTATTGTTTTAAGACAAGATAGGACTTGATTGTTTTGGTGTCTTTGCCGGATGTGGTGTTGATATCCAATACCAGAGGTTTGCTTCAAAAAATAAACTAAGGTGTAAAAACATGTTTGTTTTTGTAAAAGTTGGGTGGGAATGTTTCTTCAAGGACATCAAAATACTGCTTTGTTTTTCCTGTTCATTCTTGAAGGCATTAACTGAAAGTGGCTATGTGGCCTATAATAAGGTAATTGTAGCATGTGTGTGTGTCTGTGTGTGTCTGTGCACACATTATGCAGAGGCTCATAATGCACTAAAGTCAGTTGACTATTGGAGCAGCATATCACCCTATTAAAATACTAAATAAATCAGTATCATACTGGAACCTACCCAGTTTATTTGTGTTGTCACTTAGTTTGCCTAGTGGAGATTTAAGCACATCCTCTTTACCACACAGATGATATTTTGCATAAACTGGATACTCCCAACAATATGATGTTCTTTCCCAGTGTACCATGGACAGTCTCAGAATCTTCAGTATCTCCTTTTTTTGGGTCCAGCTTCAGACTTTTCTGGAAGGAAGACCAAGACCAGATTCTGCATTGGCAATTTCTACTCTTGTTCATCCCTCCCTCCCCTCTTCTTTCCTTTATAGACATTATTTCCTTAGCCAGAGGTTATCTTTGGTGGCTTCGTTTATACAACAATACGAAAAAGAGGCAATAATAGCTAATTTTTCTGCATATCCGATGTTTGCCTGGGCCATTGATTCTTTCAGGCAACTACATAAGTTTCTTTCTTTCTTCCTCTTCCGTCTTGGCAAAGAGAGTTGCGATGCAAAGATACCAGAATGCCACACTGAGATTGCAGTTGCCCTCTGAGCATAACTGTTGAACACATTATTGGATTCGTCCACCACTGTGTGCAGCTGGAAGTGCACTCCAAACTGCTGTCAAGCATGATTAATTCCTCCAACAGTTCTTGGTTCAGAGGCTTAAACAATCAAGGCCACCTAGATATTCCACCGATCCCTTCTAATAAAAGGAAGGAAAAGTGACAGACATTAGCGCACTTTCTTCCTATATAAAAGAAGTCTGAAGTAATGTATCATGATGTAACATATTCACAAGGGGCATTGCAGGCTTATTGGATTTATTTTAGCACAAGACATGGTCACTACAAGGGAGTACCTCAACTAGAGGCTCTTCAGGCTTATGTAACCTTGTCCTTATTCCCCCCAGAAGGGAAATTTGATCAGCTAGATCTTCTCTGAGCCATTAAGTTCATCAAACAAGAACTTCAAATCTTGAGTTTGAAATAGGCCTGCTAGTTAGTTATCAAAAGGTTTAAAACTCTACTGCCTGTGGAAATAACCAGTGGGCTGGGAGGATGCTGTGAATTTCATACCCATCGTCAGAAGCATTCCTTGAGCAGCCAAAGTCATAAATGCCTACAGGCACTATTCTCCCCTCTGGTTCTTGTTCCTGTAATTTGTAGAATATGTCCCTCAAGAAGGAATCCCACCCCCCAAAAATTTTCTGAATTTGAACCATAAACTTAGCAGTCATGGAAAAAGAGAAATCCTCCATGGATGGATTATATCCATCTGGAATTAGAAGAGATCAGGGAGCTGGCCAGGTTTGATCACCATATCAAATCCTTTTGGGGAGCTCAAATAAAAGAGGAAGCAAAAAGCACCGTTCTGAGAAGAGTATTAAATGCCCCCTGAAGTTCATTGTAATCAAAGGTAAGGTGAGTCTCATTAGAAACAAGGAATTCTAAGTTCATATATAAGCTGAAGGGACCTGAGCTAATAGGGAAAAAAGATTTGCGATTATGGTATAAACTGCTAGTGCAACTGCTTTGGGGGGGAAAAAACCAGATTTCATTCAGGGGACATTTAGGAAGTCAGTAAAAAAAACCCCAAACTTCTAATTGTAATGCCTTTCTAAAAAATTGTGATGCGATCACACATTAAATGCTATGTACAGTACATGCTGATGAGGTTCCTGAAAAAAGAAATTGAACACCACTAAGATGCCAGCTTAGTTCTGTGACTCTTGTTATACTTTCCCACTCTGTGTTCCTTCCCAGCAACAAAACTGCTTTTCCAATAGTGACAGCTTTTTGCATGAAGTCTAAATTGAGATCTATAACCATGGTTTTTCTAGCTGAAATTGCAAGTCTAACTGCTTGGAATGTTTTTTTTTTTAACTTTTAAAATGTGTCTGATTGTTTTGCTGTTCATAGAATCTTACACTGCAGTCCTACGCATGTTTGTTCAGAAGGATGTCCTGTTATATTCAGTGAGGCTTACATTGTATTCAGTTTGTTTCAGGCTGCAATCTTCATCCCACAGTAGCAGAGAGAAAGATCCTTCTCTCATTCCTGAAAACCCTTCCTGTATTGTCTTCATAAAATCTTTTTTCTGTTGTAAATATTATTTGCTTGTTTGGTTCACCAAGTTTCCAGTTTCAGACCTGTTTGAAGAGTGCATACATCCAGTTCTCAACAAACTAAAATAACAAATGTATTAAAAGCACAGTGTTGTTCCTCAAACAGAACCCATATAAGATCTAGGAAAGTAAATTGAATCGAAGTGTCTGTATTGTATATCTTCTTAGTCTACTTTTGATCTGGGGGATTGTGTTGGAAGAAAGAGAAGGAGGTAACATCACTCAGGTTTAATGTTGCAGTAGCAAGCAGGCATGAGCTTCAGGTTTTGTACTCCTATCCAACGTGGATGGAGAAAAATTAACACTGCTGATTGCTCTTGAACAAGCCACAGTTTCCTGTTGCATCCAGATAAGTAAAACTAACTTTTTTTAATGCCACAGTTCTGATACCTTCATAATTGAATTAACCCTAGATGCAGCAATTGCTGTTACTCAGATATAGACGTAGTAAGAGAAGAGCTATGTTAAGTCTATGGTGGCAAAACATCAAGAAGAGTCTAGTAACAACTTTTCCAACTAACAAATGTTATTTAAAGGCAGAAGATTCATCAGATGCATAGAGTGGCTGGACTGATGAAGGTACGTAGGTAGATGCATAACCACTCTGCATCTGATGAGATGAGCAGCTGCTCACAAAAGCTTCAGCCTTTTAATAATATTTCTTAGTGAGAAAAGGTGCTACCAGACTCCTCCTGATTTTTTATTCAGATATAATAAGTGAACTGTGGTCTGTTCAAAACCCCTGGAAGAAGAGGGCTCCCTGCAGGATATTATACTTAAAACCATCAAGTACTTGTGATGCTATAGCTAAGTTACTGTCTGAAGAAGATCATCTTCCTTGTAGCCATGTTTGTGCCTGAAAGTTCTTGGATTTGAAAATTGTCAGCTACAAATGTAGCCTTTCAAATGACTCCATAGAAGTTATTAGCTCATACTTAACTAATATTCCCCAGCAAGCTGGCTGGGGAGTTCTGGGAGTTGAAGTTCACACTTTTTAAAGTGGCCAAGGTTGAGAAACACCGCCCTATCTGATTAAATTGATTGAAAAGATTTCAAATGGTTTCAGACAGCATCCCTGTTGTGTTGATTACAGGCAATTCTTAATTGCTAGAGGCTGGTTACCAGCATAGACTCTTAACCTGAGTTGTTTTTTGTCATTTATGACATATGTGCATATGAGTTGGATTTTATTTAAAACTCTTCAGCAGTTGTTTGGGCACTGTCAGTGCTTGGCCCATCCTTTAATGGAATATTTGAACGTAATCCAAAGATATTGTCCAAGTTGTACCATGTTTTTGTACTTTTCTGTAGCTTGATATGAATTAATTTAAACCAAGCCCTCTGATTGTTAGAGTCATATAATGTTTTTCACCTTTTTGGTAAACAGAGATAAGTAAGCAGAAATGTTATCACACCCTTACTTTGATTAAGCATAGATTTTGAAATCACTTAGTTTGAATTCCTGCAGTTTGGCACTAGATGGCTTTTCCAAAGACTTCTATTGCTACTATTGGAAATGGGTTAATGCTAATCAGTTGGGTGATCCAAGGCAGGTCACACACTACTGGTGCAATTCATTTTCTTGTTTTGATAGAAAGATGGAAGGGAGGAGAAGAGGGAAAAAGACTGTTAAATATGGTAAAAGAATATTTATATGGCCATGTGTTGCACATTCATATTAAAGATGTATCCTGGTTCTGGAAAAACATAATAAGAATGCTACTGTACTTACTTGGATGAAACAGTATGATTTAAATACCTTCACTGAGTATCATTAAATATTAGTTATCCCACAGTTGGGGCAGTTTGGAAAGTCACCTTAACAATAACCAGAAGTGCTTTATTTTCCGTAAAAATACCGTGATTTGTTTCATAGATCAGCATTTTGTCTCAAAGAAAATCTTATTTCAAGTCACTGGCAAAATTAATTAAAAGAACTATGATTTGCTTCTTAATGCAAGATGATGGTCTTCTGCTACGTGTCAGAAGCTTGCTCTCCTCTTGCAGCACTTGCTTATTGAGAGGAAGGCTACAAAGGCCAGAGTTGTCACAAAATGTTCACATGTTCCTTAAGCATTATGTTTTCATAGCAGACTTGCATTTTCATGGCAGATTTCCCTGTAACCTTCAGGATTCTTGACTTACAATTAATGCAGTATTTTTACCCACTTCACAGTTTGATTAATGTTTGTCTTGCATATTAGCTCAGAACAAAAGAAGTGCAAATCCGTATAATTCATTACAATTTTAACTGGCTTTTGACTACCTTTTTGCCCTGTCTTTAAGCCTAAACTACTTACTGTCTGCAATCTGGCATAGGACAAATAGCCTAATTTACCATAGAATGACATATTGGGAGAAAATACATGAACTTCTTTGTGCGCATTACATGAAGCCTTCCTTTTTAATGCCTATTTTGTAGACTTTAATTAAAATGGAAATTAGCATAGATTGTAATAATAGTGGAAGTAGAATTGGTCTGCTTAATTTGGCTATAAAAGCATAAGAACATTATATGAAAGATGCTGCCAAACTGGACCTGAATTGGACTTCCCCTAATCTCCTGTTTGGACTATGCTGCCTGGGAGCATGGTCATTGAAATCATGGCACCTGGCTGGGGAAAGCTGTCTGTCTTCCCTTGTGGTTGACCAAATGTCTCTGGAACGCAGAATTGGAAACCACAGTCTTTTCTTTGAATTCCCCAGAAATTGCTATTTGAAGGAATACTGTCACCAACTATCTAGAGATGCCTTTGCAACTGAGTGGGCAAACACAGTGATTAAATCAATAAGTAATAAGCAAACCGTGGTTAGTAGCATTTACTCATTGTCCAAAATTAAACTAGGGAGGTTTTGTTCCATCCATTTCATTGGGTGCTTCCCAATTCTATCAATGTTAGTTTTCGGGGAAGGGGGTGTCCCCATATCCACTGAATTTTGTGCACACGTTCCTTTCCTTTTGTTAATATAAATTCTCAAATCTCAAAAATGTTGGAAACGTATTATCATATGAGAAATATTCCAGAACCCCTTTCTCTGTCTCTCACTACTTGAAAAATGTAGGAAAAAGATAGAAAATCCCAAAACATCTGAAGGAGACAACTATAATTTGTTTACTTCTGCTTGCCAAGTAGATTTTGAATCCTGCATCTCAGATGCTTTCTAAAACCAATGTAAAAATTGGCTGTTGTGGCATGAAAGGTCTTTGAGAGAACTTTTTAATTGCTTTTTTATGTATGACTCAGTAGATGGCAGCACTTCACTGACTTGACTCAGGGTTACAAAGCTAAGCAGGGTCAACCCCAGTAGTACTTGGGTGGGAGACCAAGGTTGTAGGCATAACTGAGAAGTAGAAGAAGAATCCTGTACACAGTCAGAAGGCAATGGCAAACCACTTCCATCTTGCTGGCAAGAAAACTGTATGTGCCTAGAAAGTCAACAGGGGCTGAGTTTGATTTGAAGGACACCTTACGTTTTGTTTTGGTCTTTTTTCCTCCTCACTACTTTTTTTCCCCCTTAGTATAAAGTACTGCTAAATGTGGAAGCCGCTGGTGACTTTTCATCATTAACTTGCAGAAATGAAACACAAAGCTGAACATATGAATTCTTTATTGCAGGAAATTAAAAAATTCATCAAAAGCATGTCTGAAAAGATCAAGAAAACCAGGGACAAGTATGGCATTAATGACAATGGTACAACAGAGGTAATGCGCATAATAGGTGCTTTCTAACGGCTTATAGTTTTGGGGATGGAAAGGGGGGCACCCTCTGGGTGACTTTTTCTTTCATATACAGTATATCAAGGAAGCCAGCATAGTGTAGAGGTAAGGTGTTGGACTAGCAGCAGGGAGACCCAGCTTCAAGTCCACCTGCAGCCACAGATGTGGCCAGTCCTTCTCAGCACAGCTTCCTTGCAGAATTCTTCTTGTGGGGATAAAATGAGAGGATGTACCCTGCCATCAGCTTCTGAATGAAAGGCAGGATAGACTTCTAACTAAATATATTAAGGGTCCCTGCCCCTGTCCTTTTCACCCTGCTGAAGGATTTTCTCTACCTGCAGCAATCTGTTCTGCAGTGACCTTCTGAAACAGATCAGTTTTAAAACCAAATATGTTTTTAAAATGTTAAGAATGTTGGATAGAATCTCATATTTAGCCTTCCCATTGTATTTACCAAATGCAGGTGTTTTTACTCCTAAATTTCTCTCTTCATCTTAAATTCTCTGCATGTGCCCAATGTATGTATGTGCCCTTCAGGGGTTCAACATGAAGAGAGCTGGAGGAAATGAAAAACCTGTAGTGCTTGTATATGAACGCAGATATTTTTAACAGGCAATTCCTAGCCTTTTTTCAAAGGGTAAAAAACAAGTGGTGATTTTGCAAAGGAAAATAGGTTGAATCATTGATCTTCCAAGAACAGCAAGTACCATAAAATAGGGACTGTGTCTGGGAAATAGAGGGAAATGTAGTGTGTGTGATAGTAGTACTCTGATCAATGCAGAGAACTTGCTCAGAATATTTTCAGAGCTGACCTCCCCAATTTTCTGACCTCTGTATATGTGGAACTTCAATTCCTATAGTCCCTATTCAGCACAGCTGGATTCAGAAAGGCTCTTCTGGATCTTCAGTATATCCAAGTTCAGATGCCAGAGAAATCTACACTTAACTTTACAATCACAACTTAACTGTCTTAATGTTTTAAAACTGTTTTTGCATCTACAAAATAACAGGAGTGAGAAAGACAGTGTGTCTGAAGCTGGGGCCTTAAGATTCAGTGTAGTTCATTCCCACAGCAGGAAACTATGGTTTTTTCCAGGTCATAGTTTGACACCATCATGTTTATGAAGAGTAGAAGCAAAGCAAAGGGATAAATGTTTGGTGCCCCTTTGAGCCATATGTAGGGAACACAACACCAATTGTTGACTACTCTATTGAATATACTTCTAATCATTCTGGGTCTTCATCACTTTAGCCATATGTTTTATACCAATTGGACCGAATCACTCCAACCCAGCTGGAAAAGTTTCTGGAGATCTGTAGGGAGAAGTATATGAGGTATGAAAAATTATTGTTTCCTGATTCTTTTTTCTGATGCATGAGATGCCAAGTTCGTCCTAAATAGGATGTACGTGTCTTGGGGCTATTATTGCTCTGTGATTTGATTTGATTTGATTTGATTTGATTCAGAGAAGGTCCATCTTTCTGTAGGGTAGTTTCATTGGGATTTAATGGAGGGTGACAGCTATCATCTGATCTCCTGTCTTCCTTGTTGCGTAAGGTCTCTTGCTAAAGATACCATTTATATTCTGGGGCACTAGCTTCCCTCTGTTGCATAGGTTGGTTAAGAAATGGTGTTTGAGACTGACTTCATCAGCTCAGATCATTTAGCCTGTACATAATAAACAACCACTGCTGATGAGTATTGTATATATTTGAAAAATTTGCATTAACCCTGACCCAGACTCCTTGGTAGGAGCACTGACTCTTGTCCCCTTTTTATGCACATAAACAAGGGTGTGTAGTGTTGACTTATTTGAACAAGAAAGTTAAAATATAAAAACAATGACTAAGTTTATCCAGTGTTACCGATACAAGAGATGGGAAACTTGACTCTGAGCCATATTGGAGTCCTCTGTGCACTGGTGGTGTTTGTGCAATCAAGTGAGCACATGAAGGCCACATGTTCAGTGTGTGGGAATTCCTTTTCTTGACAATCTCAGCTTTTACTTTTTTGAAGAGGAGAGGAATGATTATTTTATTTAGAGACTTTATAAACTTTGACAATATACTTTGAGTATGGACATATATGGGACATATCTGTCCTATATATGTCCGTGCTAAAAGTGTATTGTCAAAGTCTATGAAGTCTCTAAATAAACATTGTTTGGAAAAGTATACACCATGGTCGTGCCGCAGAACTTCTAGATTCCATGCAGCTGTTTATTCCACATTATAGGAAGCATAGACGTGATTTAAGAGAAGAGGTTATGGATCACACCATGAGGAATGGGAAACTGCAAATATATCTTGTGAGATTACACAGGCTGCCAATTTAAACTGCCTTCAGTGCCTAGTTTTGATTTCTTCTCCCAAAGATTCGTACATTTGTCTACATTTTTTGACATGCAGGTTTAATTGAGCTTCAGGCAAATAATGAGTCTTGAATGCCACACTGAGAATTTTCATTTAATTCAGAGAATGTGAATCTGGGTCCTTAGAGAACTTGGGTGTGTTTTCTATGCAGCCATGAACTATCAAGGTGATTGATAGCTGTGAAATGAATGAAAACAAATGTTTCTTTGATCTTACAACCTAGAGCACAGATGGAGCCTGGCTCTGCAGTGGGAGCCCTTTGCGCTCAAAGCATTGGTGAGCCTGGCACGCAGATGACTTTGAAGACGTTCCATTTTGCTGGTGTGGCCTCAATGAACATTACCTTAGGAGTGCCAAGGATCAAAGAGATTATCAATGCCTCTAAAGCAATCAGGTACATTGACTCTGAAGTGATCAGAAGGTAGTTCTGGATGATTTGCAATAGGTCTCACTTCCAATTTTTGCCTTAATTATAGTAGAACTTTATGGAGACCACATTGAGATTTTTAGTAGGAAGTGGTAATTATTTTTTATTTGTTTATTGTTATATCCCACTTTTATTACAAATATTTCAAATGACAGAACAAAAATGTGGAAGAACCATGAATTCAGTTTCGTGCTCCAAAAATTTTAACAAAGGTCTTTTGCACCAAGTTTCGAGGAATTTAGTAAGAAACAAAATAAATGTTATGAATCATCAACTAGATTTGATTATCACTCAGATCTATGAAGGATAAACTTGGTTAGCATGGTCATTGGTGCCTTTCTCAGTTACCTGCTGGTACCTTGGCTGTCAATTAAAGTTAATTTAGTCTCCTCTTGAATTACCTGTAGAGATGGTAATAGACCAGGTTTTGATAGAAATGTGAAAAGTCCCAGTGTACCGTTTACTATTCCAGCCTAACTCTGGAAGATGAAAGGAAATACTTGATTGAATTACAATGATTAGTCCCAAAGTTGGTGGGAGTTTGGTGATTGCACCAAAATGATCAAGGAATTTGGTTTGCAAGAACAAACTTTATTTGTATTTCATTACTCTTTTCTGAACAATCTTTGTATTAAAAACAGTTAATGTTATCTATTAATAAAGGTTGTAATCCTAGACAAATTCTTGAATTTAGTGGGATTGCATGTATAGGATTATACTATAAAGCATGTAGGTACATTTCCATAGTGCTATATCTTTCTGTCTGCTCACTTCTCATATTTGACCTGGTTTGGGAGGCTATGACATAAAATTAAAATGGAGCAACCTTCAAGCTACTGCAATATTTTCTGCCCATCTTTTCTGCTAGTTCTTTTCAATTTCAGATGAGGCTGAAAAGAATCACTAATTTTTAAAACTCAATGATAGGTTGGTCTTAGAGGATACCTGCCAAAAGTGGTCATTTTTAGTACTGTTAGGTGATAGTTGGAGCACCTAATTAAAGTTATATGTAATGTATTTATAACATTAATATTTGAATATACGGAGAGCATATATTGTTTCCTGCTGGGTTTTACACTTCGTGCCGTGTGAATTATAAAACGTCTGCTAATAACTATAAAAAAACCCTAAGCTAGACCGTTTTTCACAGTTATGCTTTTCTTGCTTATATATAGTACACCAATTATCACCGCACATCTTGACATCGATGATGATCCTGATTTTGCCCGTTTGGTCAAAGGAAGAATAGAGAAGACACTTCTGGGAGAGGTACAGTGTGTTCTTTAATGGATAATACTGCACTTTATGTATTATGCTGTTGGTATAATGAATATTCAGAAATAAACTGGGGCTTGGGGGGCGTTTTTGAATTGCAGATTTCAGAGTACATTGAAGAAGTTTTCCTTCCTGATGACTGTTTTATTCTTGTCAAGCTTTCATTAGAGCGGATTAGGCTGTTGAGGCTGGAAGTGAGTATTTGCCTGAGGGAGTAACCTGTAACTTAGTATAAGATGTAGGTCTTGAAGATTACTGTATTTCAGGAAGAAGGTAAATATGTCTTTGGTGCCCTTTTCCATTGTTCCAGTTACATGATTTTCCTCAATAAGAAACATACAGCTACAAATACCTGTAAATTTTCAGTAGCGTATTCATGATGTACGCCGAGAACCATACTGTATATTATGCAGAAGAAGATGGTAGGATTTCTGAATTCTACCCTTCAGGGTACAAAAAGGCATGAATCTATATTTTACCCTCCCCCCCAAAAAAATCTCAAATTGGCCTACTGCCTTCATCCCTTTTATCTTCCCCAAAATGATTGGCCAAGGATGATCTTGGAATGTCATGGCACTGAGTGAATCTAAACCTGGGGGTTCTACATTAGTTATCTGCTGTACCACACCAGTTCTTACAGTGTTAGCAAATTATAATATAAATCAGGTAGAATCCACATATGTAATGGAATCCTGAAACATTAAATTGGATGGTAACATCCCATGTGCTTGACTTGAAGGATCAGGTGGAATTTTGAAAATTACTGCTTTAGATGTTAAATTGGAAATGTAAGAAGCTGTTGGCTTTTCATGCCTTACATTTCCTTCAGTCCTTTTTGATGCAAAGTTCTAGTAGCTGTACACCTCACTTGGCACAT
Organism: Candoia aspera; assembly: GCF_035149785.1. Taxonomy (NCBI): domain Eukaryota; kingdom Metazoa; phylum Chordata; class Lepidosauria; order Squamata; family Candoiidae; genus Candoia; species Candoia aspera. The sequence continues at coordinate 92,533,456 of NC_086158.1, read as the reverse complement.
AACTGAGTATTTCTAAGATTCTAGGTTCAAAGCATATATTCCATAGGTGAATAGAATGATGCTTTGTGTTGGTGTTGGTGTCAGGTCATCCCATCAGAGGCATTTGGCCAGACTAGTATTTTGAGCAGAAGGCTGAGAGAAGGAAGATAGATGCTTTTGAACTGTGGTGTTGGAGGAAAATTCTGAGAGTGCCTTGGACTGCAAGAAGATCAAACCAGTCCATCCTCCAGGAAATAAAGCCAGACTGCTCACTTGAGGGAATGATATTAAAGGCAAAACTGAAATACTTTGGCCACATAATGAGAAGACAGGACACCCTGGAGAAGATGCTGATGCTAGGGAGAGTGGAGGGCAAAAGGAAGAGGGGCCGACCAAGGGCAAGATGGATGGATGATATTCTAGAGGTGATGGACTCATCCCTGGGGGACCTGGGGGTGTTGATGACCGACAGGAAGCTCTGGCGTGGGCTGGTCCATGAAGTCATGAAGAGTCGGAAGCAACTGAATAAATAAACAACAACAAGAAGTATTTTGAGCATCTTGTCTAATAGCAATTATATGCTTGTAGAACCAGACCTGATGCCAAACAATGATGCAGATAATAAAATGACATTTCCCCGCACAGGTTAATGCAGAGACTGTGAGATACTCTATTTGCATCTCAAAGCTCAGAGTGAAGCCTGGGGATGTGGTTGTCCATGGCGAAGCAGTTGTCTGTGTTACTCCCCGAGAGAATAGCAAGAGCTCAATGTATTATGTGTTGCAGTCCTTGAAAGAAGAACTACCAAAGGTGAGGATTCTTGACTTTATTGTCACTGAAGCGTAAGTGAAACTGTTCAAGTTCTTTCTGAAAAGGATTGCCTTCAAAGTCTTCCAAATAGGAAAAGAATTCTTAAGAGTCTATTGCTGCTGCTGCTGCTATTATTATTATTATTATTACTACTACTACTACTACTACTACTATTATTTTCTTTCTGTTTGCTTGCCATGTTTTGGTATACACATTTCCCCAGAAGATCTTGCAGTTCAGGACATTTACTTATCTGTATCTATATTTACAAAGATAGATCTTCTTGTTCTTAGACTTGGAGAGTTTTTATGTTAATCATGTTGATCTATTCAGCTTGGACGTGTTAAACTTTCTCCCTTTTTTTCTGAGGTGGGCATTTCCAAATTTCTTCAAATTTTCTTCTTGTTGCTAGGTGTGACAACTCCTTCTTGTAATCTGGATAGAATCATTCAGTTCAGCAGGGTTTGATGTTTAAAGTCAATTTCCATGGGTCTACCCAAAGGCCAACTAGGTCTGGCTCCTTCTCTGAAAAGAGAAGCTTTTGACCCTGGTTAGCTGGGTAGTGATGATGTCACAAACTGAGCAACAGGAAGACTCTCAGAACTGAATTTCCTGGAGGGCAAAGGAAAACAGCTGACTAACGAACAGGAATTCCATAGGATAGGTAGGTGGCAAGAAAGGGAGAAGGAAATACAGGATACTGGAAAAGATGGGCAGAGGAATAGCAAGTCAAGAAAAGGGGTGGGGGGCATTGGAGTGGACAAATTGAGAGATGAAACCATAAACCAGAAGGAGGAGGATGGAGGGAGATTGCTTACCACCGCAGGAACTTTATTGAAGGTGTCCTGACATTTAAAACCCATTTTCTGTGAAAGCCAAATGAAGTTCCTTTGCAACAAATAAGTAAAATCAGAACTAAGATGTAGTACAAATTTAATCTCTTACCCTGTCCCAAAACGAAGTTGACGACTGACAGGAAGCTCTGGCGTGGGCTGGTCCACAAAGTCACAAAGAGTCGGAAGCGACTAAACGAATAAACAACAACAACCCTGTCCCAACATATTCAAGGCCAATAGCAAATGATAAAAGAATGGTCTAATAAAGACTGAAAACAGAATAACTATAATAAATCACAAATCAGAACAACAGAACAAAGGCAAGAAAAACCATTCTAAAATGCCTGGATGGTAAGATTTTATTGGCCTGGTGTGAAAACAGTCGTAAGGCTGGCACAAGCTGAACTTTCTTAAAACAGCGGTTCCAACCTGGGCGGGTGCAGCTGAGAAAAACTTCTCCTTTTTGTGTTGATTAGAACGTTTCATCAGAAATCATAGTGAAGATGCAGGAATGGAAACAGAAGACCCTTCCTCGGGCATTTTGTTTCCAACACACGTAGGACTTTTAAAAGAAGGAACAGTGCCTTAGATGGGCAACAACTGGTATAATATGGCTGTCCCTGATGAAGCTAAAATTCTAGTCACTGGACTAAGAACTAACTGAAAGTTCTTGATCCTTCTCAAAGACATCCCCAACTTTATAGTAATCCAGGCCAGGGTTTACCAAATCATGGATCATTTTAGCTGCAGGGGAACATCATACGCTCTGCCCTGATTAAAAAGCAAATTTGGATCATGCAGAATGTATTTATTTGCAAAATAAATTGCCCCCCAGGAAATTCATTTTTATAAAGCGTCTCACTCCAGGGGCTGTAGATGATGTACAGAATCAAAATGAAGCATAAGGAACAATATCATATTTAAATAATCACAAACAATAATAAACGGTCATGGTGTGATTTTCCTCCAGCTGCTTGATCAGCAAAGAAATGAGATTCCTAACTCTCTGAGATCCTTATTCATTCATGTTCTGCCCATTTCCCTTCATGGAGATCATTCAAATGAATTCTTGCTGACAGTCTTTGGACTCCCAAATCTTAGTAAAAAAAGGTGAAGGAGGCTTTTAGTTGTATTTTTACACTATTTACTTTATTTTTCCTGAGAAAAATCAAAAGCTTCTGCTTTCGTTTGATTCTCTTTCAAACCTCTAGATCGTAGTTCAAGGTATCCCGGAAGTATCTCGTGCTGTCATTCATATTGATGAACAGAGTGGGAAGGAAAGGTACAAATTGTTGGTAGAAGGTGACAACCTGAGATCTGTCATGGCCACTCATGGTGTCAAAGGAACAAGAACAACATCGAACAACACTTATGAGGTAATCAGTGAGAAGCGATAAATCGCTGCATCATAGCAGTTAAGAGAGGGTTTCTCAGCATGTGACATTATTCCTTGGTTCAAATCTTGCCTCTGCCACAAACTGACTTAAGTACTAAAGTAAAGCCTTCATTTAAGCTTGGTGCCTTGTCTGCAATATAGGGCTAATACATATTTTGTAGGGTCTTTGTGAGGATTATAGCAAGGTAATTCAGTGAAAGACTCTGAACGTAATGATGGAGAAAAACAAGACTTTGAGTTTTTTTGTATGAAGGCATAACAGTTCATATATAAGCCATGGAAATGTGTAAAGAAGTGGGTATAATGGGGTCGGAGAACAGAGTAAACAGAATAAGCGGTTTGCCATTTCATTAAGGCAGCATAACTTAAATCTTCCAGGTTGAGAAAACCTTGGGCATTGAGGCTGCACGAACCACTATTATCAGTGAAATTCAATATACTATGGTGAACCATGGAATGAGTATTGATCGGAGACATGTCATGTTGTTGTCGGACCTGATGACATACAAGGTTTGTTTGTTTTTTTCATTACTGTATTCCTTCACCTCTCTCTCTCCCCCCCCCCAAAAAAAAAATAAATGAAAAAAATACTAAGTTTAACAGTATTATCAGCATGAGCATAAGATTTGGGCAGCTTTATATTTATGTTATGGACTTTATATTAGTGTTCATTCAGAAATTGAGGTCAGTTCTGGTTAGTACTTAGGTGAGAAATCAGAGGGCATACTACAACTAGTATTCCTAGGGTTACAGGCTAGATGGGGAACTTGAAAAAGAAAGTCCCAGAAGAAGGCAGTGGCAAGTCACTTCTGTACTGCTGTCAAGAAAACAACACAGATGAATCCATAGAGTCACCAAAGGTGTGCTTGTATTGAAGGAGACTTTACCTTGAAAAATCAGTATCCCAAAAGGAAAGCCAGTTCTTGCACTGTCATACCAAAATTAAGACAAAAAAAATCATAAGAGGCAAAAATAGAATTCCTGTTTGGTTCATGTGCTAGTAATGAACTCTTACTCAGACAGCCCGCTGACTACATCCAAAGCTTGTCTGTATGATATTTTAAATCGTTGAGGATCATCTCACATTCCTCTAAGTTACCTGCTCAGCTTTTGGAATTGCTTCATGGTCACTTCTGCAGGGAAGGCCATGTAGTTTTGGGCAGAAGGACAGAAGAGTAACAACCAGCAGTTAAACTCTCTTTCAATGTAACACAGAGCAAAAAAAAGTTCTCCCCAGAAAGGAAGAATCGTTCAACACTGAAGTTGTCTCAGTTGCTTTTCACCAGCCATCGATATGCCTTTTGTTCTACTTCACTCTCTTCTTTTCTCTTCCCTTTTTTTCCTCCATTCTTCTCACACCTACCATTTCTAGTTAGGATGATCAGGGAGGTTCTGTAACCAGTTCCTGTCCTCCTCCTTACGGTAACCCATCTACAAAGATCACACAATTGTTTTCTTTTTATCCAGACTGTTTGAGAGTAGGGCAGTTGTTTCTTTGCACACTGGGTGGAGTAAACAGTTGCACTCCACGTGGATTTGGTAGCCAAGCTGCCTCCACCCGTAGGTAATCTTACATGGTGAGATTGCCCGAAGGGATGAAAGCGTGCTTAGGAACAATTTAATGGATTTTAAAATATGATTTAGGCGAAATGTCATGAAGGACTTCTGCTATTTTAGTTTGGGGATAAGTATCATTGGTATTTATAAATCCTTGCCCTGTGTCCACTAGTTTGATGGCCCTCCCCATTGTGTCCTCCAGCCACCAGGTAATTCTAAGTATCTACCAAATATTCATTCCCAAAGTTAACTCTGTTTTCCAGAGATCAGAGAATTATTCTTACTCAGCCACATCTCCCACCCCAGGCCTGTCTGGAGAAGCTGTGGCAGAAACTCAGATATTCAAATTTGTCATGTCTTTGCACTAGTCTTCAGAGCAGACATTCAGACAGGCTCTTTTACAACTCACATGACGGATAAGCCATCCAGATCCAAGATTGCCAAAGACTGAGATAAACTAATAACCTAATGTAACTGCTAGCAGAATCCAGCTGAAACTAAAGCAGGGACAGCCCCATTTAGTACTTAGATGGAAATCCAGGGCTGTAGGCTAAATTCAGAAGTTGAAAAAACATCCTAGAAAAAAAAACTTTTGTAAGCAAACTGCCACCAGTTGACTCAACAGGAGTCAAGTTTGAATTTGGAGGCACCTTTACCATTTTACAAGACCAAGGATTGTTTCCCCCAGCTGAGCTGATGTATAGGATAACCATTCCAGCCTGTCTAAAATATTTGTTGTGGAAATGATACATTCACATCCTAGCCAAAGGAGATGCTAGTAATAAGTTTTGGAATAGGTATTGAAGATCACTTTGTTATTTTCCTCCTGCTGATGAAGACTGGCCATGTGTCAGGGATGTGTTTCCAGTTATACAGTTCCTTGCTTTAGGTTTCATAAGCCCTTCAGAAGTTCCTCATCTGCAACTTCACTATTAGCCACTTGGCTAAGGTTCATCAACATCTGAAGGACTGTACTGTAGATTCACTGTATCTGATTTAGGATATCTAAGAGAATCTCTCCTATATCCTTGTGGCTTCCTACTCCCGTCCGTTATTCTTCATGGCTTTTGGCAAAATGGCTCTGTTTTGTTTTTGCTTTGATAACTAATTTCACAGTGAGTCAAGTCCTGCGGTTGGGAGGGTGCTTTTTTCAGAGAGGGAGATTGTATTTATAATTCTTCTTTCAACTGATGAGAAATAAAATAATCCCCTGTTGATTCTATTTATCTGGTTTTCATCCCAAAATGAAAAAGTTGGCCTCTGTGTACCACTATAATATAAAGTTTGGGACGGAGCATTGCACGTCTTGCCATTTTTTTCTGTCTGCCCATTTGGCAACTCTCCACTAATCTTAACAGCTTTTGCTTTCCCACTATTTTTCCTTTTGGGACTAGGGCGAAGTTCTGGGAATTACTAGATTTGGCCTGGCAAAAATGAAGGAGAGTGTATTGATGCTTGCTTCATTTGAAAAGACTGCAGATCATCTCTTTGATGCTGCATACTTTGGGCAGAAGGATTCAGTGTGCGGTAAGTATTCTAGGTTAATTTATAGCCCAGTCAAGATGACTACTTGCCATTAGGTACATGTCTATAAATCAGGTGTGTTATTTATGTAAAATCAATTGAAGCCTTGGATAGAGTGAAATGAATGAATGAATGAATGAATGAACGAACGAATGAACGAGCAAGCAAGGCTTTTCTGCTCAGCCCCCCAAATATATTATGTTCTGTCCCTTGAATTTTCAAACATGGTACAACAAGGTAGCAGGTTGGTGTTTTTTTAAAAAAAAAAAATCTAGCTCTGGATTTATTTTATTGACATGTTGTGATATTTTTTGTGGGGGCAGTTAATATGGTATTGTTTGAAGGGTTTGCAGGCCCAGGAAAGGGTTACAGGTTAGATCCACAATCCACAGGCCATTGTTAATTAATCCATTGAATCCCTAGTTCAAAATAGGGACCAAACTGGTGAAGATCTCTCCCAGACACCTTGTGAAATATGTACCAATCAGGAAATGATAATAGGCTGAAGAGCCTCATATGTTCCTGCATGTGAACATTAAATTCTTGACAGCATGTTCAGAACATTTGCTGAATTAGGTTAGATGAATCTCTTCCAGGTTTCTAATTTATAATTGTGACATTCCCCTAGCTCTGCCCTGTGATTTCTTGATAGTGGAGTTGACCTGCAGATAAATCTCTACATTGAACCATGATGCACATAGTTTCTTAAACACCTGGGTTTTCTCCATGTCTAATGCAGGTGGAAAGTGAGAAGAGGTGGGAGGTGTGAAACATTGTTACTGTTGTTGTTTTCTTGATCTTCTACAGGAGTTTCTGAATGTATTATTATGGGTATTCCAATGAACATTGGAACAGGACTTTTCAAGCTGCTGCATAAAGCTGATAAGGAAGCAGTGCCACCAAGACAACCCTTGATTTTTGATAATCCTGATTTCCATCTCTCTCTTCCAACATAGCAGCTGGACAGCACCAAGAATAACTTGATGGTATTTTTTTTAACTAACATGTAATTTGGTGTGTGCTCTCAAACAGGGTTAGGTGGCTGGATAGACGTAAGGTACGTGCACCTGACCAGCCACTGGAACAGCAAGTTGGACTTATATTTGTTAGAGAGATGGGTTAAGCTGTAAATGTGTTACAAGCAAATAGATATTTAAGAGTCAAAGTAAGGTGGAAACCTGCATGATCCTCAATCCAGAAGTAGAGATAATTTATTTTTTTTCCTCCAAAAATGTGAAAGTTTTATGGAGCATGAAATCTAGGTTTCTAACGCTGTAGATGTGAATAAAGAGACATTTTTTTCAAGATGAAATGGGGGTACAGATGTAATTTACTGAATAAAACTTATATTCTTTTATAAAGTTATTTATTATGAAGTTACTTAATAGAAGACCACACACACACACACACACACACAGCAGTGATGACAAAATAAAAATTAATAACTGTGATAATTAAAAAGGAAGAAAAGGTGAGGAAAACAGTAAAATTAAAAGAGGTGTACTGTTTATTCGGTGTTTTAAAATTGTAATTATCCCATATCAAGCTTTTCCTGGGAACTGGGTCAAAATTATATTTGTGACTTTTCTTTTTCCTCACTGCTTTTAGAAGCACAGCAGAGGCATACATTTTACCACTCACCCCCTATGTAGCTATAATAACTCCAAATTTGTAACTAATTCACATAGTCTGACAATGACTTTTAATCTACTTTAAAAGGTCTAAAGTTACTATTACACCAATGCAGGGATGTGGATTAAATCATGTATTGTAGTAGAAGGACCTCAAAATAAATATATGGCAGAGGTGAGCAACCTTTAGAGGTGGCAGGGACCCAATAAATTGATTTGAAAATATCACAAAATCTCATGTATTGGCTTTTTTTTTTTAAGAGTAGAATAATCTAAATGCAGTTCTCTGGAATCTTATTTTGGTAATCCTTCAATTAATCCTTTGAGGTAAGCCATATAATTACGGTAATGGAGATGAGGAGGAGGACTAAGGCTGTGCAAGTTTTCAAAAGACACAGTCCTTGGCTGAGAGGGCTTCAACCGATTGCCATGCTGCCAGCTTTCTTATTTTACATTAGGGCCCTTCAGCCTTTTGGACATTATGGGCATTCTCATCAAATGACTATATTTACAGAGGGAAACTAGTGAAATGGCTTTCAACTGTCCTCTTTTGCCTTACAGGATCTCTCTGCCATGTCCATTTCCCTGTCCATTTTTTTAGGCAAGTGAATATACTGTATATACTTTTAAAAGTATTGGGCTGCATCCACCTATCATTTGGATTTTTTAAGGGTGCCTGTGGGATAACTGTGGAGATTAAGATGCATTCTTAGTTCTAAAGATGACCTTGGTCTCAAATTGCTGATAGTAAACCCCAGATCCACTTCGTTGACCCATAGGTTGGCAGTGTGATGAACAGGCAAATCTAGCTGGGTGAGGGTAGCAACGTCAGCATCAAAGCTGGTGGGGGAAATGGCATTAATCTACAGAGACATCGGACTTGTGACTAGGGTGCTGCTATGGAGCTGCTAGGGTATGAGTGCTTTGTGTTACACTGATCCACAAAAACAAGCTGGATGTTCTACTTGTGTACTGGCTGTCTTCTACATAGCGGCATCCTTACATGAGCTGATCTCAGGGTTAACATTGGGATTTTCCACTCCTTTTGATGTTGGATGACTTTAGCCTTGCATGTCTTAAGGGTGGAGTCCAGGAAGGCTTGGGATTTCATGGCCTCCATAGTGACTATGGGAGCCAGTCTGGTGTAGTGATGAAGGCATCAGGCTAGAAACCAGGAGACCAGGAGTTCTAGTCCTGCCTTACGCACAAAGCCAGCTGGGAGACCTTGGGCCAGTCCCTCTCTCTCAGTCCTAGGAAGCAGACAATGCAAACTATTTCTGAAATCTTGCCAGGAAAACTGCATGGACTCATCCAGGCAGTTGCCAAGAGTCAACACTGACTCGAAGGCACTATATAGATATATAGATATAGATACACACATACACATATATATATATATATATACATACACACACACGCATACCGCGTGTGTCTGTGTATCCTCGTATTTGCAGTTCCTAGATCATACGTATATTAGATCGTCTCCCTCTCCCTACAATCTTCTTGCACAGTATAGTTTCCAAATAATTTTGCCTTCATTTGCTAGACAGAAAGCAATTCTAATACTGTTCAAAAGAAAGGTGAAAGTAGGACATTTCTGATAGGATAAACTCAAGAATGTCTCTTCATCATCATTGCATCGTTATACTCTTGCTGTTTAAGATTGTCTAATGAAAAGTCAGTAAACCAACATCCTTTTGTGGTGTATTTTTGCATCATTAGCTAACCAATGGTGTATGTTTCCTAAGGAACCTTTTGAACCTTCGACTTTCCTTTGGCCAAGAAATGGAAGTATCTTAGGTCTCTCCATGTGTCTTGTCTTTTGTCTTTTAAGAACCTCTCAAATATGTCTCCTTCATTAGCTTATAAGGCCATTTCAGAACATGCATGAATATTGGAGGAAGAATTACTGTTCTCCTATGGATCTAACAGCTGGTCCACCTGTGAGAACTTTTCATTTTTACCCTGTGGTGACATCAAACGATGACTTGTACATCCACATGAGCGAACAGATGCCCAATCTTTTTTTTTTTTCTTTTTTTTTGTATTCAAGTTTTACTTCAAGTGGCTGTTTCTTTTCAGTGACAGACTCCCATGCAGGTATAAATAATTACTGCCCTAATTCATAATTATTTCTGAACAATTAAATTAGGTGCAAATTAGCATATTTATCTAGAAAGGTAGGATAATTATATTTTAAATTAAATGAATGTATGACTTGGAAGTTCACCCTCCTCTGGTAGATCTTTGGTTTCATGTTGCTGCCTTGGGATTTAGAAGAAATTATGACATCCCCATCTTCACCTCTGAATGAAAGGTACTGACGTGGAGAAGAGCAGTCTATGGGCTCCATCGAAATTGTTCAGTTCTGTAGATCTGTGGAAGACTTCAGAAATTCTTCAACCCAGAAAGATGTGCTTACTGCAGAATTTTGTCTCTGGATGAGGCCTATGGAAATACAAGAGAAATTAAACTTCAAAATAATTGTCTTTAGATTCAAAGGATTGCATAGCCAAAATGTGTTATTTTTTGAACGTGCTAAGATTTTACAAAACGTTCAGGTTTGCTTGGTTTCTCCACCAACTTGCTTACTGAACTTAGAGGAGCTGCCAGTATTTGTCTTCTAATTCTGCAAAACGAAATTACTCCTTTGCTTGTGCTAAAGGTACCAAGGCTGAACAAAAATGCTGTTAGCAACCAGCTGCTCTGTTCTGGTTTGTGGCACTGCAGCTTCTCCTGGACCATTTGCATACATTTCTTCCTTTTCTACCCAAATCTTTTGATCCCCTGCACAACTGGTTAGTATCATTTTGCTTGTATAATATAGGATTGACTTGATATTTCCATCTAAATTTTTGCTTGCTTATCTCCTACTGTTATATTTAGCATCCCTTTCCAAATCCTTATTCCTCAAAATGAACTTTTCCACCCTCTGAATCCAAAGTTGCTGGCATGGTAGAGACAACAATTCCCCACAGCAATTACATCAAACATACTGTAGTGTGCCAATGGCTGACTTTAATTCAGCCATACACTAAATTTGTTCCCTTTAAGACAATCTATCCCTGCACTTGGGGGAAAATCTCTGCATCATGAGCTGGAATTTGACAGCCATCACAGTGATGACCTTGGGCGTTTGGGTAGAAGCAGCCGCCTCTGCTCTGGAAGCAAGAACTGTCCTTTGTTCTAACATTTCTGGATCCATGTGATATATGGAGAAGGGGGGTTAATAAGAGAGCCAGTTTGGTCTGGTGGTTCAGGTGCTGGGCTAGAAACCAGGAGTCTGTGAGTTCTAGGCCCGCCTTAGGCACAAAAGCCAGCTGGGTGACCTTGGGCCAGTCCCTCTCTCTCAGCCCAAGAGCCAATCAGGTGTGGCATGAGAGTTCTAGTCCCGCCTTAGGCAAGGAAGCCGGCTGGGTGACCTTGGGCCAGTCCCTCTCTCTCAGCCCAACCCACCTCACAGGGTGGTTGTTGTGGGGAAAAGAGGAGGAAGGAGTATGAGGTATGTTTGCCACCTTGAGTTATTTATAAAAATAATAAAGGTGGGATAAAAATAAAATAAACAAGACAAACTGGCTAAGCCACCTGAGATTCACTGGTGGAACAGCCATAAAATCTGCAATCCCAGTTAACTGATGCAGGCTATGGGAAAGGGGGCAGGGAGGAAGAGTTTCTGGGAGTTCGTACGTGGGGTTTCCTTGTTTATTTTGTTCACTGTCGCTTGATTTTGAGCATGTTATAGCTCACGCCAATCCCTTGGGCAAGAGCTGGATCAAGCTTTAAGGAAAAGATAAGCACAACTGCTGGTAGATAATTTTGAACGTTTTAGCATGACTTTGGGGCCTTGGTTCAAATTAATCTGTCGTCCCCAAGGTGTTGCTGGTGTTGCCTGCCAACAATCTTTGCAACACTGTGCACATTTGAATTCTTTTTCTTGCTTCCACAGATGACTTTCCTATTTAATCATGTCAGCTTATTACTCTGTGCCAAAGTATCTCTGGAAGAGGAGCAACTGCTAATCCTTCTTCTAATTCTGCTCATATTTATTTGCGTAGCAGTTGCCCTGAATTTTTACAACACAAGCAATTTATTTATCAGCAGATAAAATGGTATTTTCCCAGAGAATTCTGAGAAAAAAAGAAAAAATCTCTACTTGACCTTTACTGTTACATTCTGATGGTCCTAGAGCTGACACCAGAGTCTGTCCTACAATGTGTATCTGTTTGCCAGCAGCTCAGTTTCCAGTGGCTTTAGTGGGCAGCACAACCCAGAATGAGACATGTGGCATGATCCATTACAAGCAGTTCCTACAGTCTTTAAATTGGGATGAGCTGAGCTGCTGAGCATGCCAATCGGAAGGTCGGCGGTTTGAATCCGCGTGACGAGGTGAGCTCCCATTGCCAGTCCCAGCTCCTGCCAACCTAGCAGTTCGAAAACATGCCAATGTGAGTAGATTAATAGGTACCGCTTTGGCGGGCAGGTAACGGCGTTCCGTTTAGTCATGCCGGCCACGTGACCACGGAAGTGTCTATGGACAAACGCCGGCTCTTCGGCTTTGAAATGGAGATGAGCACCGCCCCCTAGAGTCGGACACAACTGGACTTAATGTCAAGGGAAAACTTTACCTTTTAACTAGGGTCTACAGGTAGTCCTTGCTTAACAACCACAGCTGGGATCAGAATTTTGGTTGCTAAGTGAAGTGGTCATTAAGCAAATCTGACCTGATTTTACGACCTTTCTTGTGGCGGTCATTACGTGAATCACTGCAGGCGTTAAGCAAACCACGTGGTTGTTAAGCAAATCACGCAGTTCCCCATTGATTTACTTTGCCAGAAGCCAGCCAGGAAGGTCAAAAATGGTGATCACTTGACTATGGGACACTGTGATGGTCATAAATGCAAACCAGTTGCCAAGTGCCCAAATTGTGATCACATGACTGGGGGAACACTGCAACGGTCATGTGAGGACAGGTCGAAAGTTGGTTCTTTTTCAGCACCGTCATAAGTCTGAACCATCATTAAACTCTGCAAATGTTTTCTAAGAAGCTCAGCCATGGTTAATACCTACAGCCACGAGACTGGATTAATCACCAAGATCCAAGTCTGTGCATTCTTTGGTCGCACCTAAAACAGAAGTGGCCAAAAGCAAAAATCAGACTTTCTAAATTATTTCCTTTAATCGTTTATACTAATAAAGTTATATAATATTTATATAATATGTTATTTATATGGGACACTAGAACATTTCTTTCTTATATATAATTTAAATGGAAGTTTTAAAAAGGAAGATTAAAACTAACACAAACTAAAAAAAAGAAAAAGAAAAGAAAAACAGTACACTAAAACATTTCAGGAAAACAGCCATGTCAAGTTCTCCTTTACCTCTGATCAATTTACATAACAATTACATAATAAGCTATTTATGTAAGAGACACCAAATCATTTCAAAGTAATGTATGGAGGAGTCTTTGAGTTTAAAATTGAGAACTACAGTACAGGGGTTTTCAAATTTTTTCAGACTGGAAACATTCCTGTCTCTCTGGCTCAATGGTTCCCCTTGCTGGTTTCTAAGGGAAAGAAAAAGGGAAAAGCTCAGGGGAGGTGGCGTAACAAGGATCAGGAAAGGAGAATGAAGCGTCACAAAGACACGTCCACTTGCCTGAAAACGGAAGTCCACATTGCATGGAAAATACATCGCATGTTAATAGGTATTGAAACAGAAATAAATCACCCCTATTTTGCAATTGTAATTTTAAAAAAGTTTAAAAACTCCTTCAAGTTCAACTTGCTTTCCAGTGTATCCAAGCTCATGTGGTGGTTAGGGCCACACTACACAGTAAAAATGGTTTCCTGCCACCATCTTCAACTTCCATTCTTCCCTATGGTTCTGGGATCTCTTGATGCAAACAGCTGCAGACTTTGAAGATGAGTCAGTCCTTGTTTGGAAGATCTGCTTGCAAGGATGTCCCTTGGAGGTGGGGTGGCAGTCAAAAAAAGTCAAGATGGTGGCTGTGTCCCTGCTATTGAAACCCATCGTTTTTTATAAGCAGATGCCATTGTGATTTTTTTGACAACCCCCACCCCACCCCCACAGGCAGCTCTGTTAGCTGACTTGAATTTTAATTCCTGCTTTCTGCATCCATTGTATTTTTCCCCTTCCTTTTCCCCATCTTCCTTCATGCTGGACAGGTATGTATCTGTCTATCTGCATATTTGTTTGTGTGAGAGGGAATGGTCGCCATAGACAAATGGGGATCAATTTGGTAAACAGTAGGCTTTTTTTGTATAGGCAATTAACGTTAATTAGTGGTTCCTACTTTACTTAGTATAGTTTGGCATTACCCAGGATTTTTATCTATGTTTTTCTTTGGTTCTGTCCTTTCTTCCCTTTCTGGAGGGAGGGGGATGTTTTAAATTCACAGTCTGCCTTTTGTATAAATATTAAGACTTTTGAGTACTTTGTATTCAAATGGAAAAGGTGCTTAGGAGCATGGTGGGGCAGTCTGCTCCACCTTTTCCTGGTACTGTGCAGCTGCTCTTGGCAAATTCTGGGAAAAGAGACCCTTGGTTTAAGGAGTAGCTGACAGGCACCATGTCCATCTTTTCCCCTTTGATACTGAAGCCCTGCACAGCCCCAATCCAGACAGGAGGCGAGGAAAAGAACAGAAGGAGATATGCTATATTGCATCATGTGACTTGAGGGAAGTGATGTGCATTTGTGGACCTGCATAGAAGCCAGGCAATGTCATCATCGATTTGCATCTATCTGTTGTGTCTTGAAAATGCAACCTTGAAACGCTTTTAGTTTCCACAAACGCAGCTCAAACAGGGAATGGCTTCTAGTCACAGTTGAGGCAATAATGAGAACAGGACAGGACTACGTGGTGTATGATAGAAGTCATTCAAAGACCATTTGGGGGCAGGGGAGACTGATAGCAATTAATAAGCCAGGCATTTGTTGTTGTTATTTCCATGCTCAGCCTTCAGTTTTTAGGAGACCAGTGTAAGCCTTCAGTCCTGATCCATCTGGACTTGCCCCAGTGAACATCATGACATCCATTCCATGATATCCATTTACTTAAAAGTCCTGATCAAAATGGGGTTAGTTCTTCTTGTACCAACTTTTAGGAAAAGTAGAATTCCAGTTTGCAACCCAGGACTCCCCTTTTGCTTCTTAAATTTCCCTCTGAATGAGAAGCAAGGCCACTATGGGTTTTCCTGTCTAGAAGACTACGCAAGATCATCAGGCATCTTTTTTGCCTAGGTAAAAAACCAGGATTTTATTTTTTTATTTTTTAGCAGAAGGGAACACAGGCAATCTTCTGCTAAAAAGCTGAGATGTCACAAAAATAATTATGATGTGACATCGTCTGCCCCTTACAGACAAGTGTATGATATTGCAATGGAAGAACAAAAGGATCAAAATTTGTGTTACATTACATTTGTCCCCTCTCTCCTCAGCCACAGATGTCCATGAAAGAGAGAACAGATAGCAGGTTGGAGGAGAAAGGTATGTAGGTAAAACCATGACATGCATGTCTTCATGGAGAGCACAGTGACAATAATATATCTTTTCAAAAACCAATCCCAATAACTGAGATCCAGACTTAGTCAATGAGAGTCATAACTCCATACCATGACAATTTGTATTGTGACCATAATAAAGGATCCAATGCTCTATGTTTACTGCTAAGTAGGTACATATATGGTCTGAAGCTTAAAATACCTTCTCAACATCAGCTGTATCACAGTGCTTAGCCAACCTTGACTGATCTTGAAAGGCTAAGTAGGGTCAGGCTTGGTTAGCATTAGGATGGGAGACTAGTATAAAACTCCAGCGTTATAAGCTGGACTGGGAAGCTGAAAAAACATCCCAGAAGCTGGGGGTGGCAACGACCAACAGGAAGCTCTGGCGTGGGCTGGTCCATGAAGTCACGAAGAGTCGGAAGCGGCTGAACAAATAACAACGCTGTTGCTAAGAAAACTACTCAGATATTGACCATAAGTTACCAAGAGTTGAGCTTGATTTGACATACTTAATCTTTGAAGTTATAACCTGGATACTCCAGAGAAGAAGAAACTTGTACAAATAGGTTAGAAATATTTACATGCTTTGTCATGGAGAATATTGCTCAGGTACTGTTTTTAAAGGGACGCGGTGGCGCTGCAGGTTAAACCACTGAGCTGCTGAGCTTGCTGATCAGAAGGTCGGCGGTTCGAATCCATGTGACGGGGTGAGCTCCCGTTGCTAGTCCCAGCTCCTGCCAACCTAGCAGTTCAAAAACATGCCAATGTGAGTAGATTAATACATACCGCTTCGGCGGGCAGGTAACGGCATTCTGTGTAGTCATGCCGGCCACATGACCACGGAAGTGTCTACAGACAAACGCCGGCTCTTCAGCTTCGAAACAGAGATGAGCACCGCCCCCTAGAGTCGGACACGACGACTTAATGTCAAGGGAAACCTTTACCTTTACTACTGTTTTCTTACCTGCTTGCTATCTTGTTTAAACCTGGTCTTGGTCCTATCCAGATTCTTGAGCTACAGTAGATGCTGCTTGCTTGCCCTGGGTTGAGAAAGCAGTTACACTGTTCTTAAGTGCTGAGTATTTTAAAGGAGTCCAGAGCAGAGAAAATTCTAATGCCCCTAATACAACAGTAAGACCATCAGGTTGGGTATAATTAACTCAGCCTGCTTGCTGGCTTGCAATTCAGTGCAGCAACATATAAGGAAATAGCAATTATGACTGCAAGAGGCGTTAATTCGGTAGCAGAAACATTAGTGAAATCCTGCATAAATAATTGGGTTTATTGATATCAAGAATATGAGCAAATGTTAAGTGTGAACAGCACTTAGATAATAAAATAAAGTTGCTCTCCATATGAACAGGGATGGCACCCTTTCCAGCAGATGGCAATGCTTTAGTCCCAAGATGTGAACTTTCTCTCTTACTGAATGTCTGCATCTCTCTTTTTTCCTCCGTTAATACTCAACAAAACTTCTCATAGAGTTGCAGCAGACATTTTCTTTCCTTGCCAATATCAGCTGGGAAAAAGAACAGGGAATTCAGAGCACATTGTTGCAATTAGAGGTGGGCAAGAGTTGTAAAGTTTCCAGAAGTATGAAAGCAATAAAAACATTGGGGAGAGGGGGAAAAAGAGACATTAAAATATATCTAAAGCACATAGCTTACCTTGGCTGATCTTGAAAAAGCAAAGGTGCGTTGGACCACTAGAACATACTTAGGAAATCTCCAGGAAATCACAGAGCTGTAACCTAGACTGGGATGTTAATTTCCTAGAAGGAACATCAAACCACTTCCATACTGTTGTCAAGAAAATGGTATGGGTGCATCCTTAAATCACCAAAAGATAGGCTCAGCCTGAATGAGATTTCATTTTATGTAGTAATGCTAGCATTAAAATGGATGTCACAAAGTCCTCTGTCTAGTTAACAGTGTCTTCCTAGCTGACATTGGATGATTACAGAAAGCTAAGCTGGGTTGGACGTGGATAATATTTGAATGGGGGACCACCAGAAGAAATTCCAGAGATACAGACTAGACTGGGAAGTCAAAAGAAGCCCAGAAAGTAGGTAGCAGCAAACCATTTCCATATTATTTGTCACCCCCCTGCATGTATCCATGAAATCACCAGAACTCTTTTTATTTACATTTGAGCATTCTTTAGAAATATAAATAAATGAGATTTTCAGGGAAGGTATGGTTTATTGAAGACAGCTCTGCAAGAGTGGAGCCGATGACCACAGCAAAGACCAGGGAACTGGTGAGTAGACTAGTTGCTTGGAACCTGTCCAGATAGGAGAGGATGGGAGATTGCCCAGGTGTCCTTCGGATGGCTGCTCCTCATAAGGAGACCACAGGACAATGGTTTTCCATGGTTTTGAGTGCTGGGAGACAATGGGATTAGCCATCTTGCTTGCAACCATGGCAGAGACTTTTAAAGGACACTAAGTTCACAAACCTCACTTTCTAATCACTTCTGAAAACTGCTCATTAATTGCTTCTAAGCTATTCGAAACATTTGAAATGACAAGTTTGAAAATGCCGGGTGAGTCTGCCTTCAATTCTGAATGAAAGAAAATTTTAATCATAAGCTTAAAAATTTAATCCGAAATAAACAGCAAAAAGCTAAATAAGATTTTGATCTTAGAAAGTTATGAACGGACTAAGGGTCCGGATAAAATGGGAATATTGAAACTTTTACAGTAAGATTTTGGAATTAATTATAAAGAAGAAACAACTTTTCTTGAGAAATAGATCCTGTTTTGGTTTTGATAAGACATTAAAAAGATAAGCAATTTTATTTCAAAAACTGGACACTACAGGGGACTAAAGTTTTTAGGTAGCGGAAAGATATTTAACCCTATAAAAGGATGCAAAACATAATAATAATAAAAATACTGAAGGAGACTTTTGAAGAATGGAATCAGAAAATAGCCACAATATCAACAATGTCAGTAATGATGTCTGTTTCTATGGATAGACTCTGTCCAAAAGATGTTATTGAAGAAATGTCAGATGTAGAATAAATTTTATCTGACAAGATAGAGATGGTATCAAAAGTGGATTTACAACTGACAGACCAAGAGAATAACTTGGAAAAGGATGTTTCACTAGATCTACAAAAGAAACTGGCTGAGGTTTTAAAATTTAAAAGGGAAATACAAATGACAAACCAAGAGAGTGACCTGGATAATCTTTTTCCTACTGGATTTACAAAGGAGGCTTGTTAAAGCCTTGAAGAACTCTGTGCAATGGGATAAAGAAGAAATAAAGAGAAATCAAACCCTACGAGAATATATGAATAAACTAAAGATTAAGACTGTTAGACATAAAAGGAAGGAATATAAAGTTGGTTTATTTGGTTAAAACAAAATATTTTGTTACTTCTGGCACCCCTTTACAGAATTTCTGATGACACCAGGACTGAAAATACAATGTTTTATTGACTTGTTTATAGATAAGAGGTGGAATATGGGATGAAGAGATAAATGTAACTTTAGAGGGGGTGAAGAGTCACTAAATTTATTTATACCTCTGATGAAGTTTGGAAATCACTTCTTTATATATTTTTCCTCTTTCTCTATTCTTACTTTTCTCTTTTTTTTCTTTCTCCTTGCACTTTTTATTTTTTTTTAATTTTCTTTCCTTAAATTTAGTTTGTACTAGATTTTACTATTATATTCTTAATACAAATAATATACAATATACATATACATATATGAAATATAAATAAATGGGGGTTACTGCCAAGATCTTCCCACTTCCAGTGTCTTGAAGCCCAGGGGAGGACAGGAATGATAAGATACTGCAGTAGTCTTATATTAAAAATATTCCTACTTTGTAGATTTTACAGGCTGGGTGGCAATATATAAACAGGATGTTGTTGTTTTTGGTTATGTAACATTTAAAAGAAAATATTAAGAATCCTTTTTCTAATTCTTTTCCTCCCCAGGAATTTCCCAGAAGGGAAATTTTAAGGGTTGGGGAAATAGTTCCCCGTTTTGCGTGAAATCTATTTTGTGAACTTGGGATTTTTGGCTCTCTTGTGGAAGAGAAATTTCCATGCCTCTTGCTACCATCTGTGGCAGAAGATGCCAACAGGCCAGTGTGACCAGTAAGACATCCAATAAATGAGTTAGAACAGGTCATCATGACCCAGTATTTTCAAGCAACTGTCAAGTCATGACCAACCATGCAAATGCATGTCTGCCCAGAGTGAGGAAAAATTGGTATTTTTAATTTTTCCCAAAGCCCTATCATATTGTTACACTGAAGGCATTGTAAGAACATTTAAACAGCAGTCCAGAGTTTTCACTAGGACTCCAAAATAATTACTGTCATTGACCTGAGATGGTATAGAGGGTGCTAACCTAGTCTATGCCAAAGAATATCACCTGTGAAGCCATGGTCCCAGTCTGGCACATCACCAAGGTACTTGCAACGAAAAGATTTTGGTTTGTGTAATGCGATGTCATATAGTTTGATTTGTGTTATATACCATCAAGTCAGTGTCCACTCTGCCCCTAACCTGGTCCTTCAGCTCTTCCAATGGTGTTCCCATTGCCACTGTAGTTAAGTCCATCCCCCTTGCTGCTGGTCCTCCTCTTCTTCTCTTTCCTTCCACCTTTCCCAGCATCAGAGTCTTCTCCAGAGAGCTGGGTCTTTGCATAATGTGTCCAAAGTAGGATAATTTGAGCCTAGTCATTTGTGCCTTGAGTGAGAACTATAGATGGATTTGTTCAATGATCCATTTGTTTGTTTTCTTGGCTGTCCATGGTGTTCTTATGAGTCTTCTCCAACACAGAAATTCAGAAGTGTCAATACTCTTCCTATCCTGCTTCTTCAAAGTCCAACTTCTACTTCCATACATTGTCACAGGGAAAACTATTGCCTGCTTTATTCTGATCTTTGTAGCTATAGACACATCACGGCATATGGAGCATTGCATCAAAACCTTGATTTTCCAAGTACCATAAATAGCTCTGTGGGGCTGTGGATTCAGTAAAGCAGACCACTATTTTGAACATTTTGACTCATTTTCTCTGAATATTCACCCTAAATATCTTTACTTAGAGTGTGAAGTTGAAGCTACTAGGGCTTAATCCCTAATTATAAGTGAGGCAGACATACTTTGTGGTCAGGGTCTCTTTAAATGCAACTTTTTAGTTTATATTTGTAAAAAGCGAATGCATGATGTTTCTTATCCTGAAAGGATATAGCATCATGGGCCTGAATGAGAGTAACAGATGGTGCCAGGATGAGAGGTAACAGTACCTATGCATCATTCTACTTTTATTACAGATGAATTGTACCTGCTCCTTCTAGCAGATAAAGATCCTAAAATATACAAGTATTAGATACAGTGTTGTATCATCCTTACCTTATTTTATTGTTACGTAGCTTTGCCATTCTGCTCATTTTCTTATCTTACTGCATGTTATCTTACTGCATTTGTTTTGATATGCTTGTTGGGTCTGGACCTGTAATACCGTGATTCGGAATTACTACTTCTACAGGTTACTTACATGAAGATAATTTCCCCATGATCAATTTATAGCAATTTCTAGGGTCATCCCACTCTCACTGTCCCAAAAGAGCAGTAATGAGGACAGGCTTTATATCACTTTAAGAATAACTAGACGACACTGTGAAGATGCTTCAGATTGTTAGTGAGGAGATGGCTTAAGTCAGCCTATTATATTTCTCTGACTGTGCTATGGGATACAGAAGCCCAGCCCCACGTTATTAGGGGTAATTGATATTAAATACCACATGGAGGCAGTTGGTGGTCTCAGTATGAGTATTATACAGAGACACACATCAAAGAAATCAAATGACCAGAGGATGACAAATTTGAATTAACTAAAGTGCAGTATTTGCAAGGACTGTGGGAGCCCAATATCTATGGAACAGATGGATGTCTACACTATAGCCAATGGAAGTTGACTTGATTTCCAGAAGTTTTTTTTTAAAAATCCAAGCAGAAGACAGTAATAGCAGCAGTAACAACAGTAATAACAGTAATTATTATTATTAAATGTATTATGGCCACCGACTCCAAAAGACAACAACAACAACAATAATGACACTTGAATTATTCCTTGTTGGCAAAAAAAAGACCAACAGCAACAAGCTGTAGTTGGTTTGTTCTTGGCCATTAATTGGCACTTCCTGGCAGAAGACAAGCCAGGCATGGCCTGTTTTTGCTGGCGAGCTTGAAACAAGATGCGTTTTCAATCTGCCTGAGCATGTGCAGGGACGCCATTACGCAAGTCCCATCCCACAGCAGCATCATAACATTGGCACATAAAGGAAGAGCTTGTGCAGTGATGTCACTGTGCAGCAGGACTTTATTCTATCTTGACCTGCTTTACTGTGAGTAAGGAGAACTCAATAGGATTAGAGAAACCTTCTTCACCAGTCATGCAGAGTGGGAATTTTGGGAGTTCTTTTGGAAAGCAACACCCAGAAAACCACTCTAGACCAATCCCTCTTTCAGCCTCAGCCATTTGCTCTGTAAAATGGGAGCAATGATACTGAAATGAAAATATAAAAGTGTGAAACCCTTTGAAGGATTAGGTCATTGCATGGCATTGCATAACTCAACTAATGTTAAAATAGGGCAATCTATTTTGCAGCTGTATGCAGGGGCTTCCAAGGAGTATCAAAAGAAGTCAAGATGGCTGATTGCGCAATCAAAGCCCCACCCCTTTATTTTATGGGTTGCATGCATGGGTCATGTAAAAAAAAAAAAGGAGTGGGGTTTGGATTACGTGGCTGCAATGGCCATCAACCACACCCGAAAGCTGCGTGAACCCGGAGAGATGGTTGTGTGCATCCGGACTGTTGGGTTACTCATTAACACGGCTCAGTCCTTGTCCAAAGAATGGGTGGGGACCATGCAACTCCTTCGACTCAAGGCAGCTGGCTACCTTTGCAGCTTGTGTGTTGCACAAACTCCGGGCAAGACTGCTGCTGACTCAGCCTCACCTGCAGAGTTGACCACAAGCAGCAAAGCCCAGAACAAACAGCTCAGTCTCCCAGGGACTGACTCCCTGGCCACATCCAGGCTCTTTTCTTGGCAACAGCACGGACCGCTCCCAACCCCCACCCCCGAACGTTTTGGCGAGTTCCCAGCCCCGCAATTTCCCGGAGGCCTCCCCTCCAACTCCTAACCAGGCCCGGCCCTGCTTAGCTTCAGACCCCAGACCCCGGCCTTGGGCCAGAGGAGCCCGCCGCAAGAGCGCCCCGGCGCCGGGTCCTGCCGTTCCAGGGCAGCCGAGCTCGCCGCCGCGCCAGCAGGGACCGGCGGGGAGGAGGAGGGCGGCGGGGGCTCCGGTGACCGGCGGTCCCGACGAGTTAGGCGCGCCGGAGGGGGGAGGGGGGCAGCAGCAGCAGGCGAAAGTTAAGGAGCCGCGCCGGGGATGGGAGCCGCGCCGGGAGGCGGCGCCGCGGCCGCCATCCCTGGCTGCTGCTGCTGCTGCTAGTGGTCTGGAGCGCCCGGCGCTGCGCGGCCACCTTCCCCGCGGCTCTCCCGGCCGCTTCTCCGGCGCTGGCGAGGCCGGGCGGGCGCGTCGCTTCCTCCTCCCGCGGTCCAGGGAAGGCGGCCCCGGGCGCGCGGGGCAATGCCGCTCCCGCAGCCGGGCGCGGCGGCGGCGGCGGCGGCCCCCACCCGAGCCCAGTGCAGCAAAGATGGCTGCGCGCGCCGGCGGCTGGAGCGCCTGAACCGCGGCCCTGCCGGGAGGCGCCCCTGACGCCGCCCCGCTTCCCCCGTCCCCCGAGGAGCTCCGGGCCGAGGAGGGGCCGGGCCGGGCCGGGCCTCGGCGGCGGCGATGCAGCGGGGGACGCCTGGCGCGCAGCGGAGCCGCGCTCGCCCTTAGAAAGCGCGGCCGGAGCTGCAGCTTGGGCCGGGCGGGACCTCCACCCGTGAAGGGCGGCCGGGAGGGCCCCTCGGATGGGAGGCGGCCGTTGGCGGGCTTCGCCGGGGCTCCCCGCGGCGGGCCGGGCCGGGCCCTAGGCGGGGGAGCCGAGCGCAACAGTTGCCGTCTCGCGGCGTAACTTTGGCCGGAGTCGGGCGCGGAAACCCTCCCTGCCGCGGGGCCGGGCGCGCCGCGCACCCCTCCCGCCGCCTGGCCGGGCCGCGGGCGAGGGCCGGCGGAGCCCCGCGCGGCGCCCATTGTCTGGCGGGAGCCGCGCCGCCGGGGCGAAAAGTTGCGGAGCGCCCTCGGAGAGTGGGAGGGGCCTCTCCGCCGGGAAGGAAGGAGCAAGGGCGGCGAAGCGGGGCCGCCGCCGGCCCGCCAGCATCGCCTCCCCCTCGCCGCCGCCGCCGCGATCTCGGGCGGGGCGGACGCGGGGCTTCGCGGGGAGAGGCCGGGGCGCCCGGCAGCGGCGGCGGCGGCGGCTGCCATGGAGCCGAAGCACAAAGAGCTGCTGGCCCAGTGTCACCAGAGCCTGGCCCAGGCCATGACCGAGGTGGACAAGGTGGTCGAGCTGCTGGAGGCGGCGGCGGTGCTGAGCCCCCGCGACTTGCACGAGCTGCAGGAGGCCGGGCTGAGAGCGGCCGCCGCGGGAGAAGGCGAGGAGGGCGGCGGCGGAGCAGCAGCAGCAGCAGCGCGGGAGCCGGTCCCGGCCAGCGTGGGCAAGGCCGACCTGCTCCTCCAGCTGCTGCTGGCCAAAGAGCGGGACCACTTCCAGGACTTGCGGGTGGCGCTGGAGAAGACCCAGCCTCACCTGCTCTCCATCCTCTACCTGAACCACCCCGAGGCGCAGCCGGGCGAGGCGGCAGGTGAGCGGCGGCGCTGCGCGGCTGGGCTCGGCTCGGGCGAGCGGCGGGGAGAGGGCGGGGGCCGCGCGGGCGGACGGGGCCGGGGCGCCTCGCCTGCTGCTCTGCCGCAGCGCCGGGAAGATGGGAGAAGTTCAAGACCCGCGGAAGTTCCTCGTCTGGATGCCTTTTTCAAAAAGGCCGGTGCTGAAAAACGGGGCAGCCTCCAGAAATAGTAGCAAAAGCGAATCCCCTGGCAGCAGATGCCGTCCTAATTGCAAACATATTTTAAACTTCTCTTTGCACTTGGAGGAACGTTTCAAGGAAGTGCTTCCATTCCTTTGGTGGCGTATAGGGGCTGAAGGTGGATCCACCCAAGGTTGAGCTGCCTTTGGTGACACCAAGCGTGGTACAATATGTAGTAGTTGCATCCTGGTTTGTGGTAGCTCAGGACAGGTGGACAAATACCCGTGGTTGCGGCTGTACCGCTTGATTGAGGGTTGGTGTCCTCAGCTTCAGGCCCTAAGACAGCAGTCATGCCAGTAGGAGTTACCCTCCGTTGCATTTTCAGGTAAGGCAGGTTGCAACATCCTGTCCACCGCTGGACTTCATTAGGTTTCTAATCTCTCTCAATTTTGATTTGTATTGTGTGAATATATGAAAGGAACCCAGGTTTTCGATTTGTTGAAGACACCCATAGAGATTGCCTTATACAGCCCATTTTGCAGGGAAGGAAGCCAAAACTTTTTACAGGTAGTCCCCGCTTGACAACCCTTCGTTTAGTGGTGGTTCGGACTTACAGCGGTGCTGGGAAAACTGACTTATGACTGGTCCTCACACTTACAGCTGTTGCAGTTTCCCCGTGGTCGTGTGTTCACGATTTGGGCGCTTGGCTGGTTCACATTTACGACTGTCACAGCGTCCCGTGGTCACATAATCACCAGTTTTGACCTTCGCAGCCAGCTTCTGGCAAGCAAAATCAGTGGGGGAACCATGTGATTCACTTAATGACTGCATGGTTCGTTTTACAACTACTTTGCTTAGCAACCGAAATTCTGGTCCCAATTGCGGTTGTTAAGCGTGGACTACCTGTAGTCTGGTAACAACAAGAAGAGTTAGTAAATCGTAAGTGTGGAAGCTTCTTTTCTGGAGATAGAAATGTGGAATAGAAAATGTCTTAATCAATAGCTACAGGTGTCTGTCCTTTTCAAAGGAAAGCATTGATGGTGGGCGGAAGTTTGCCTCCTTCACTTGTTTTGTTCCTTGGGCTCGATAATAGGGGAGACTGGGAGATTTTCTATTATAAAAGAGATCATCTTCAGCACAAGACACATTGCCACTGCCATAAGATGTGATCGCTGATTTTCAAAGTCAGTTTGACCAATTTAAGGAGGATGTCTAATCCAGTGATTCTCAACCTTGGCAACTTTAAGATGTGGGGGCTTCATCTCCCAGAATTCCCCAGCCTGGTCTAATCACTGGTCTAATCAAATGCTGGTTGTTTCAGTGTGCAGTCTTTAGCTTTGGAGATCACAGGCCTGTTGACATCACTAGCAACGTGGGTCTCGGCTGTCATTGGACCCATACTTCAGTGTTACCCCCAGAAAGAATTAGGGCATTTCCATGTAAGGCTTAAATGGCAGTTCACAACCAGCTCCTGATTGATCAGGTCTTACAGAAGAAGCTCATTGGAGGAGCTGAGTCCAGTGATTTCAGGCTGCATATTCAGGCTTTCGGGAAAGCTCTTGCCTCAACTACCCCTTGGCTCGGTGAAATTATTTTCCCTCTTTTCTTCTACACTCCCTTTAAAGTTTCAGCATTTCAGCATCCTGTTTCTGGTGCCCATCAGCAGCCATTCTTTAGAATGTTTCTCCCCCACTCCAGCAACATGTCAATTAAGGTAACAGCTACTGAGAAAAACGTGTGGTTGCAAAAATGATGATGTGTTATCATCTCATCACAGCTAGTAAGAAGCATTTAAATGGAGCAGAGGAATGGCTTCTTTGTGGCTGGGAAGCTTCCTCTTGTGGCAGCTAGTCAGAGTTGTTCAGCGTGGGAAAACACTTAGGGAAGGCACCCAAAGATCTTCTCAGGGTACTGCTAGGAACATATGGGAAAAAAGTGTTCCATTTCAGAAGTATATTGTAAAAATCTACTTCTGCTTCTACAAAGTATACTGGGGAGAGGGGGATAGGCCAGCATTTTATAATTATTATAATTGTATAGAATGGAGGTGAGTGGATTTTTACTGCATCATTAGCTCAGGGGGCAGACAGTGCCTTCTTCCACACTCTTACTGGTCAGCCAGAGAGTGAACACTGTTGGGGTTGGGGTGTTTCTGACGCTCTTTACATTTTGAGGTCTGCAGAATTGCAAATCACTTGCAGATCAATTTCAAACTAGTTTGTGAGGGTTTGGAGAGTATAAAAGGTATGGTGTGGAAGTGTCCCTAAGACAACAAGAGGTAGATTCCTTTGTAATACTGCTGCCTCTTTTTATCAATGGCAATTGAATAGTCCAACCACAAGCAGAACAAAGGTTATGCATGGGAACCTTCTTTCATTCTCCAGCAGTGCCTCTATTTGCTGAGTAATCTTAAATGCTAAACAGGTATTGCACATGCACTGCATTTCTGGAGGAGTAGATCTGTGTAATTCTGGGTTTATTCCCATCAACTTCCCTGGGAATAGCATTAAAATACAGGTAACCAGATGTCTACATTGCAGATGTTAGTCTTCTGTCTGAAGTTCTGTTGCGACGCATTAGGTTAAGCAGTCAAAATCCTTGGGGCTAAATTGTGCAGCTGAAGTTGCTTCTGTTCCAGGGTTGACTGAACTGGAATGGCCTGATGGGATATGACAGTTTATTCTGACAGCTGGTCTTTGCGGTAATAAATTTTATCCTAAGAGATTATTCTGTGCAAGCTGGCCTTTCCTGATGCTGCAGATGTTCCTTCTTGAGACACGAGAGAGATTAAGGGTTTCTTGGATCTAGCTGAGTGTGTGTTAGAATGATGAGATGGTGGATGAGTGCACACTGAGCAAATTTCCTTTATGCAAAAAACAAAAAACTGCAAGAGAGCTCTGTCAAAATGTTTCTTTGCAAATCGTCTTAAAAAGTCATTGTTTTTTTCTCAATCCACTTCTGTAGGCTGAAGGCTTCCTATGGACTGAGAAAGTAAAAGAAGGTCGCTCCGGTCTTTTATCTGAACCTTTTCTCCTTTCCCTTTCTAGAGCTAAGGACTTGCAGTCAGATTTTGCCAGCATGTTTCTAGTCTTGGTTGCACACTCTGGTTAGGGTTAACTTGGTGCTCCAGTGGTGCCATTAGGGCTGTGTGGAACTTTGAAAGGGTTCAAGCAAAACACCACTTTGGTGTAGTTCTGCAGAGCAACATGGCCGTTTTGTCTAAGAGCAAAAAGAGGTGGCCATGTTAATTTACTTCGTTCTGCTTCATAACTTGCATATACCTGCCCAGAAGCCTTTTCTAGCTTTTCCAAATGACAGGCAAACAGGAAGATGAGGTATTTCATTGAGGCAAATTGTGTTGCTTCTCTGGCTGGACAAAGAAGATTGTATCACTTCTGGGCCATGATGTTCTTGCTCAAGGCTATATATCTGTCCAAATGAAGTCACTGCGAATCAGGGTGGATTTTATTTTAATAATCCCTCTGGAAGGCTAGATATTCATGATGGAAATCTTTATGGGGAAGATTCTATTGGATTGTCCTTTTAGTAAAAGAAAGTGCATAATCACCATTTTTCAAGAGATAGGTTTCATTTTTAGAATGTAGATCTTGACTTTATAAAGAAATTATTTTGATTTTTTTTTAAGATTGCTTTTCATTTTAGGAATAGTTATAGTCATTTTATACTTCTAAAATCATTAGACTGTAAACAACTCCAGTTTATTTAATCATGGACGTTTGGGTGATTCTTTTGTCATAAAAAACCAGGATTATCACCACCAAATACTTTTAAATAGTACTTAGGAATATTTTATTCTGGTTAGTTTTCCAACTATAGTTACATGAATTTCTGAATTGCGTTATGTCAGGTCATTGACCCAACATACATAATCAACACAATCAAATTAAATACATTAAAATTTATGAATTTGAAGTTTGACTTTTCAAAAGCATTTAAAAAAAAAAAAAAAAATCTCCTTAGTTTCACATTATCTATTCTAGTCATATGTGAAATGGAAGTTGGGGGGTCTGATTTTTAAAGGAAAAAAATACATGTATAAAACAGATGAAACCTTGCAGCTTCTCTCTTTTATATTTTTATTTATTTGTTTATCAAATTTTATCACCAAAGGGGGGGACTCTGGGCAGTTTACAACAAAAATTCCTACATACATACATACGTACATAGATTCCTATAGTGTCTTACTCAAAAGTGCTTTGTTTTGTTTTTTTCCTACCCCAGTATCAAACCTTGGCTAAAGAAAAAAGCACTTGATAGAATAGTGTGTGATGCAAGACACAGGCAGTAGCCTAAGAAAGATACATGGTCATATTGTTGCTCCAAAAATCAGATTTACCACCTTCCATTTAAAAATGATGAGACAGACTCAGCGAGCATAGGCACCTATCATACCTGGTTTGGCCCCTGAATCATACTGCGTTTGGTTTTTTAAGTTACTCAGTTTCCTGTTTAAACCTTCAAAAGTAGATTCCATAACGTGGAGTTAATTGCCATTACTGACAGTTATGAGAAAGGCAAGTCACATCTAGTTCCTGGGTTTCCTTTTTCCCCAAGAAATGTCAGCCACCCAGTTGATGTGACATAAACTGTAGAGCTTTCCAAGTTTGATCTACTTTAAGGTGGGAGGATAAGATGCTAGAAAGTGGAGTATTCTATAATCATAACCATTATCCACCATGCAGGTCAGAAGTTTCTTCTCTTTCTTGCACTGAGGATTCGGTGGCTCCTCTGTACCATCTGCTCAGGACTGTGGCTCAGTTCACCATAGAAAGATTTTGCCTGACTAAATCACATTGCAGAGAGCCAGGCTGGTATACTAGTTAAGCCATCAGGTTAGTAACTGGGTGTCAGCCCTCCTGGGTAGACCAGACAGGAAATAGGACCAGATGAGCTACTTCTCCTTTATTGTTTGGCTACATTAACAGAATCCTGCAAGTCTGAAAGTACAAATTTCCCGCCATTGCTATTTGCCGCCTAATCGGTTTGGGTGGGTCCTTTCTGAGTTTCTTTCTCTCCCCATTACTCAGCCTCCTGACAGCTTGATAGGTTTATTTTATTGTTGCATTTCCATCCCGCCTTTCACCTTAAGAGCTCAAGGTGATGTATATGGAGGGACTGTCCCCCCTCATTTTATCCCAACAACAGTCCTGCAAAATAGGTTGGGTGATTCCTTTTCCTTGAGGACTCATGGTTTCTCCTCCTTGTTTTGCTTCTCAAAGTCTATTTGGGTGCTCTGAAATAGATTATAATGTAATAAGTCTTCCTCCCATCACTACCATGCCCATGTCTGTATATCTTCAGGACAGACGTGTAGTGGCCAGCTTTTCTTTTCTGCACTATCTTCCCCTCAATCCCAAACCCTGCTAATGTAGAATTCAGAGGTGGAAGCCAATACTGTCTATACAAAAGGTCTCCCTGGTTGAGTCATTCATGTTGTACATGTGATTGCATGTACACCCATCATGGACATTCCAGCCTTGAATCAGATCAATGTGCCGGAAAAGATCTGAACTCAAAACAGGCTAAAGTTGGAACAGCCATTTTCAAGATCAGGCAGCTTCCTGATCAGTTGGAATAGCTTGCTTTAAGTTGGAATATTCCCAGATGGAACCATTAGCACATCCTTTGTCACTGTCACTCATGTGATATGTACATAGCATGTTCTGTGAAGCCGAGTGAGGCTTCAGTATCCTGTCGCTTTATCCCTGACAGTCTACACATTCCCTCAATTGCTCTTTATTTACATTCAGTTTTCCTCCAGGTCATTTGGAATCACAACTTGGGGGTGGCTGTTTAAGTGACTTTTTGCTCGGCCAGTTTGTTGTCCCCACAAAGCAATTCTGTTTTCTGGGATGTCTTCTTATTGGCAGAAGACAGGTAACTACACACCCAAAGATTTTTGTGTGAACTAACATTAATTGGAACAGCCAAATAAAATTGAGGGGTTGACCCATTGTTTTCTGAAGAACTTCATCCACAGAACAGTTCTAGGATCTGGCATAAGCTTTCTTGGCCCATGTCTCTATCAGATACCTGAAACTTGGGAGAGATGCACTTCATCTTCAGATGTTCCAGCTTAGAAACTGCTGTTTTGGGAATTCTGGGCATGAAACCAAACATATATCCCTTGAGAGTCTTCATTTTGTTCCGAGCACAGGACAAAACTCGCTTCTTACGTGGTGAGTTTTGAGAGTGAATGTCCCAAACACTGTGATTGGGCTGTTGCTTTGTGGTTTGAAATCCAGTTGCCTTTTTCCATTTTTTTCCAGCCTACCCAGTACAGAAACAGAGACCTGCCATGCGCCCGGTGGTATTGGCTGAAAGGGGATGGGGTGATCAGGAGTGGAGGGTTGAGATGAAAGAAGCATTTAAGCACATGGCCAGACAGAGGAAGGCTGTTTGCAGTTGAATGCCTGACGGACTGTCTAGTCCGTTCCTAGTGTTTGCTTTTTTAAAAAATCTGTGCCATGGGGGAGTGAGAGTTCACGTGAGTGGATGCTGAGTTAAATGTGCTATTTGTGGTGCTTTATTTTGCAGTCTGGTCATGTAAAGGCGTGCTGTGTGCGCACTGCTGCGCTTTGTACATGTATGGCTAATCGGACGAGGTTGTGTACACGTAAAGGCTACGAATACAGTGTTGCTTAGGTTGATTGGTTAAGCATCAGTGTGCATGTGCATTGTGTATATGTTTTGTTTCCTATTGAGTTTGATCTTCGGGGTGCATTTCAGAATGCAAACATTTTATATTGCTGTGGCCTGTTTAGAGTTTTGGTGCACGCAGGCTCTGTGTCTGTGCTTCAGTTTCTTGCTGTAGGAATATAAATGTTGTTTGTGCAATTAGCTAACATCTGCAGCTTTCTTATTTTTTTTGTTTTCAGCCTGAAACCATCCTTACACGCAAGCAAAAATACTGGCAAAAAACAGCATGGTTGGGCTTTGGGGCTACGAGAAAAGGAGAAAAAAAAAAACTCTCCCAGATCTGTTAATCCATTTTGCTTCATGGCTTATCAGTGCCTACTTCTCAGAAAAATTGGTCAAGAAGATAATTCTTAAAAGCAAAACCAATAAACCAAAAACATTAGGGAAACTTCATGGAAGTGATACGTTAATTGAAAGAAACTTTTTAAAACAATCAGTTGCTCTTTGTCCTGAAGTCTGTTGGCTGAGAAACGAAGGTTTATTTAAAGCAACTGAAAAGATATCTGCCTCCTTCTCTCCAGGGGGCAGGGCAGGGGAGGAGAGAAAACTTTTTCAGTAATAGATTTTAATCTAAACCAGTGTTTCTCAACCATGGCAACTTGAAGAGGTGTGGGCTTCAACTCCCAGAATTCTCTCAACAAAGCTGGCTGGGGAATTCTGGGAGTTGGAGTCCACACCTCTTCAAGTTGCCAAGGTTGAGAAACACAGATCTAAATACTCCTTTTTTCACCAGTGGCAAAAGTAGAACCACGCTCTCTTTGCTTTCTATAGGGATCTATTTAAATATTTCCAAAACAACCCTGTGGCTAAATTTTCTGCTGGTTGGGTGGAAGTTAGCTCTTGGCATAGACTACCCCACCTAGGGTGAGAGACAGGGAACCGTTGCTGTTCGCAAGATCGCATTGTCTCTTGCTGCTATAAAGCTAAAATGTTCCAAGTTTTGTTTTAGTGGTATACCGAACACTCAAGATATTTCAAGTTTACTTCTCTGAAGGCCGCTTTGTTCTGTGTTCAGACCAAAATGCACTTTCTGTTTCACGCACTCCCTTGCCACTCTGTAGTTGATATGAATGGGCATAATGCTTTTTTTTTATGTACTGTGAAAGTGTAATAACATATCAAGTGCACGAAGGCCCTTTGATGAATTTGGACCGACATAGCGATGCCTCTGGGTGGGATTATTCTGCTAGCAGGAATGACGGTTTGCCTAGATTGTGTTCTGAGATGAAAACTTGAGTAAATTGAAGGGCACAGCTCACTTCTTGTATTTTAAACAGGTTTAACTGACATGGCTTTCTCCCAAAGGACTCTAGGAGCTGTAGTTAGATTACGGTAGTGTGACGGCTGCGTAGGAGGATGCGAGGCCCCTCAGGGTTTCCTGGCAGTAAAACCATATTTAAGATTTTGGTTTAGGCCTGTCTGAACCTTGTACTTCATGGACAACTTAATCTTCACTTTGCTGTTACTGGATGGCTCAGTCTGTGCTCTTTCACTGCAATTCCTGAACGTGTCTTTTACTACTAAATACAAAGCAAGCATTTTTGTTACATGTAAAGGAAATAAATACTGTACATGTATCTGGCCCATCCCACGTTTGTTTCTATTTGCCTTTCTTAGGGCATTTTTTCCCGAGCCAGCTCTGCCTTACTTAGAGTATAATTAATGGAGGAATTTAGGACAAACACAATTAAATTACAGGCTTGTTTGGCGACAGCCAATGATCTGTTTGAATGGGCTTGCTGGAGTTTCACATGATGAACAGTTTGCTGTGCCTTGAAGATGTCAGCGAAAACCAAAACGGTAAGGCTCCTGGTCCGTTTTATGAGTAAATGGTGTAAGTAACGTTGGAGGGCTTGTGTGGATGGTTGGTTGCTTGTCTGATTGATTAACTTGGTGAAAGGTGACCCAGATCTACTCATAAAGCGTTCTCTTGTAGACTTTAAGAAACAAGGACAGCTCATTTCAGCTGACTCCAGAACATTCCTCTAGAAACCCACCTTTTAGTTCAAAAAGGGCACGTTTCCGGCATTACATGTTTCTCTTGGGCTCTTTTTTTTGTGTTGCTTTTGCTCTCCTCATTGCAGTTGGGCACCAGACCCTTCTATTCTTGCTAGAGGTGGGGAACTGGAAGGGAATAGGAAGGGCCCACAAGTATATGGCTGGCAATCAATGTCTTCCATTGCAAATTAAGAACTAATTTCAACTTCCTGAAAAAAAATTACTCTCTGTCTGAACAGAGGATCAGTGAGGAAACAGTGAGTGCTAACAAAAATACTTAAATACTTAATCTTATCTACATTAATCTTAAGGAAGTTTCTGTTTTGCTCAATAGGGCTTATTCTCCACTATTGAACATAGCATTGTCTTAATTAATTGCTTCCATCCATCCATCCATCCATCCAAGTTTAAGGCGTTGGGTCCGACAGGCTGATAAATCATTTGCAAAAATCAGTAGGCCATTTATATAGAATGGGAAAGCAGATTTTTTTTAAAATGGTTCAGAACACCAGTAACCTTAACTATTTTTTCCCTGAGTCATAGCATCTGCAATACTTTGGACATACAACATTATCAAATTACAATTCTCAGTGAGGAGCAAAACCAAAATCAGTATTTGGAATTTTGACACACTATCCACAGTTGATACAAATTTAGAAATACTAATTTAGAAGACCATAAAGTCTTCCAAAGTAGTAGTCTGCTGGACCATACAAAAGAGCTGTCTGGCAATTGCCAAGGAGAAGCAGAATTTTATAAAAATGGTAGTCTTTATAAACTGGTGTTGAGAGGCATATTGCTCCCAATATTAGAGGCAATATATTGCCCTTTGCTTTTATGACTAGGATAACAGGAGCTGAAGATCTTTTGTCCAACAATGGAGAATTCTTTAGTTTAATTACAGAAGGATATCCTTTTGTCGGTTATAAATACTCAGCATTCAGCTTCACTGAGTGATCTGTGGCTCTATAGTATTATGAGAGAGCTGGTATTTATTTTCCCTGCACCAAGCATAATATATAATTGTATAACCTTCCATCATAATCCCCCTTCATTTCTTCCCCCAGCTGTGCAGACTTTCCTTAAAAGAAAGTTCCTCTAGACCAGTGTTTCTCAACTTGGCAGCTTGAAGATGTGTGGCCTTCAACTCCCAGAATTCTGGCTGGGGAATTCTGGGAGTTGAAGTCCACACATCTTAGAGTTGCCAAGATTGAGAAACACTGGTCTAGACCCTTCTTTTTGGCTATACTCTTCCACATATTTCCCAGCTGTGTGGTGCAGTGCCCAGGTTATTTATTTGTTTATATGAAACATTGGTATCTTATTTTCCATTAAAAAAAATCTTGAACCAAATCTCAGGAACTTTTTTTGCAATACAGTGAATGTATTTGTGCCATGAAGCGATACAAGGATTATTATATATTTTTATTATGATTCATATATTGGTATGCTGCTTTGCATTCCTATAAATCTCAGATTTCTTTTCGGGGTTTCTTGGAATGGAATTTGCCTGTTTCACAACAGGTATGCACAATTGATTTTTTTTTTTCTACTCTTCCTATTTGATTTGACTTTTTCATCTTGTACCTTCCTTCCCAAGATCATTTTCCTGTTACTTACTACTAGCTGGTATCCCATCAGCTTATCTTTGAAGTTAGGAGTTTTGGCCCATTAAATGTTACTTTACATTTGTGCATTTTGAATTGCACTCACCCAGTTTGGAAATACTCTTTGGGGGAATTTGCTATCCTAAATAATGCCATCAGAAAATTTAGCCTCTTCACTACTCAACCTGAATTGCAGATTATTCCTGGTCTCCAAAGATAGGGCCAAAGAAAATAGTTAATTCCATCTCTTTCTAGAAGCAGTACAGATCCTTGGGGTCCTTATGTGAGTTAAAGCTTTTTGGATTTTATATTTTATATCCGATATTTATAATTGTATTTATATGCGTTTATATTTATTTTTATTCTTTGTAAGCCGCCAGAGTCATGTATGAGATGGGCGGCAGAGAAATCTATGAATGAATGAATGAATGAATGAATGAATGAATGACTAAAAATAAAGTCCTAAAGTCACCTATTTTGTGGCAACAATTTGCTCCTCCACAATGCAGCTATGCCCACCTTGGGACCAAATGACTCTCTGCAGAGATAACCTTGCTTATATATGAAACTTATATATCAGGTTTTATTTATTACATTGGACTTCCGATTAATGACTGTAATAATGATTAGAATTAATCCTTGGGGAAAACTCTGTTACTGTCTCTCCAGTGAAAGAACTGGCCATATATTTTTATTCTTTGTCTCCTATTGTTTCATTCAATCTAAAAAAAAGACCTCACATCTTATCCCATGATTGCTAAGTGCGCTTGATGTAAGAGTTTATTTATTTATTTACCAAATTTATCACTGCCCATCTACCCCCAAGGAGGGACTCTGGGCTGTTTATGATAAGACACAAAACAATGCAATATAAAACTATAGAATAAATATAATACATAATAAAATATAAATATGATGGACACCAGATGCCTAAAAGTTCTCTATGAACCTGCAAGCAAAACAGGGCCATTCTAGGGAGTTAGCCATCCCCAGGAGTGACTATTCTCCCTTCCGCCCCAGGCATGGTAACAAAACCAGGTCTTTAATTGTTTGCAGAAGTCCAGGAGTGAAGGGGTCTGTCTCACCTCTGGGGGGAGAGTGTTCCAAAGGACAGGGGCTACTGTGGAGAAGGCACGCTTCCGTGACCCCGTCAGATGGAACTCTTTAACAGAAGGGGTCCGTAGTATGCCCTCTCTGGATGCCCGGGTGGGATGGATTGATACGATAGGGATAAGATGGTCGCTCAGGTATCCTGGTCCCATGCCATATGGGGCTTTAAAGGTTATAACAAACACCTTGAATTGGACCGGAAAGCAGACTGGAACCCAGTGCAGCTCACACAGTGTTACATGTGCTGCCCTTGGGGCACCTAAGATTGCCTGCGTGGCTGCATTCTGGACCAGCTGTAGCTTCTGGATATTCTTCAAGGGTAGCCCCATGTAGAGCGCATTACAGTAATCTGTATGGGCGATAATCAGGGCATGAGTGACTATTTGAAGGGCCTCTCGTTCCAGGAAGGGGCGTAACTGGCGCACAACACGAAGTTGTGCAAAGGCCCTCCTAGCCACGACTGCCACCTGCTCTTTGAGCAGGAGTTGTGAGTCCAAGAGGACCCCCAAGTTACGCACTGGGTCTGTCTGGGGCGGTGCGACCCTATCCAGAACTAAAGATGACAATTTCCCAGATCCCAAAGAGCCATTAATCCACAGCCACTCTATCTTACCAGGGTTCAGGCACAGCCTGTTGTTCCCTGTCGAGGCCCCACAACCCCCAGACACCTGGAAAGGATGGTCACGGCATCACTTACTTCACCCGAGATGGAGGTGTATAATCGAGTATCATCAGCATATTGATGATACCTCACCCTGTAGTGACAGATGATCTCGCCCATTATTCCATGTTTCAAAAAGATTTTGACATTGCTTTTTAGATCACCTCTACCCACACACTTGTAGGTGCTCCCAAATAATTGGGGGGAAAATGACTGAAACAAAACTGGGTTTTGCAGTTCTTGATTCTTCTTTAGCAGGACTTGTCCTTCCACATACCCTCTGCTTTTTGAATTCTATAATGCTTTCATCAACTAACCTGGAATAGGTAGGCTAGTAATTTCCTCAATCACTCTTTAAAAAACTAGTGTTACATCAGCCAACTGTCAGACTTCTGGTGAACTCTTTTTAAAAATGCATGGATATACGCTGGGATCTAACATTAATATGATTTCACAACCAGATTTGCTAATAGATTGGAAATAGTTGCAAGGTTGATTATACTATTTTCCAGATACTTGGAAACAGTTGGGAAAAGATGGTTGCTTATGGTACCTAAGCCAGCCCAGATGTTATTGTCTAAAAAGATGCTTCATCGTTTCTTTTCTTTCTCAATAGGCAAAAGGCTTATGACTTAGTTAATTAAGAACTTCATTTCCTTTACCACAGTGTAGATGAGCCACATCTGTAGGCCTTATTCCTCTCCTATTTGTTAGCCATTTTTTTTCCAACTGACAAAACTTAAGATATGCTTAGGGTCATCTGGACTTTAGCCATTCCATGTCTACTTTCAAGATACTAATTAGTACACTTTTCTGTGTGCTACACCAAAAGCATTTTCCATTTTTAAAATGGTAATGGAAAATAATAATTGCCTGTACTTACATTTTTCACAAATTTCGTGGAGGGGGGAGATTTCTCCTCATCCCTTCCCCAAAGGTCCAGAATTAATGGAAAATTTACTCCTGTAAAAGGAACCCAACCATCATCACCACCACCACCACCATGCAGTGATTCAATCATTATTCAAGCAGCTGACTTCTTGAGGGAAGGATTTTAAATGCCTGTAAAATAGGGTTGTGCAATTTCTTTATTATAATTGCAAAACAAATGCTAATGAACCTGCATTTTCTCTCCTTGTGCTCCTGCCATTATTTTTCTCAGTGTAGGGAGTTAGAACATCCACAAGAAAGTGTCTGAAAAATATAAGAGCTGTGAATGGAGAAGTGGGTTCAATTCTCTAGGTGGTTATTAATAATAAGTTGGTGGTTATTAATAATAAGACCCTGCAAAGCATTCAGAAGAGCTTATTTGCATGAGTGCAACTCCCTTCGCCAAAGTGTTACGGCAGCCATATCTGCCAGAAAATCCTCAGCTTTTTGCATGTCTGGGTACTTTCTGTAAGGAAGGAACCTGATGAGGCAGAAACCAGCAGTTTCCAGGCTGGAGAGAACTATTATGTCAATATAAATCAGGTAACACGCGAGTCAGCAAAGGAGTGACCAAATGTCCATGAACTTGGGAGGGCAGGAAGAAGGGGCCTAGAATTTAAGCCCTGACTCATTGATCTACATATAGGGCTTGACTCCTGCATAGTGCAGCAGGCAGATCCTCTTTGTTTATGTGGCTTCACTGATGCTGGTCCAAGACCATCAGAAAGTTGCTGCAGCCATGGCTTCATTTTTGTCTGCAATAAACAAACTGATCTAGCCATGTTGGCCTGTGAGACTTTTGCCAAGAAGGCAGTTCCTAAATAGAAGATTAAGGGTCTGGAGAGTCAAGATTTATTTATTTTATTTTATTTATTTCTCAGATTTGTACTACTGCCAATCTCCCCCCACAGAGGGACTCTGAGCAGTTACTGAGATGTCATGTCTTCCATGAAGCCCAATGCATGCATGGATGGCATGTCTGCTGAGACTGTCATTCATATATGCATGTGTTCATATGTGTGCACACGCACAGATAGTCAGAATGTCCTTTGAAGTGTCTGCATCAGCATTCCAAGTGGCACAGCTGTTTTAATGTTTTGAAGGGATCTGCTCCGCTTACACTATTAGGCTTTGTGAAGCACCTCTTCAGAATGTTTTGCACAGTCCTACCAAGTAATTAAAAAAATATGAACCATCACTATTTACTAATCTGTAAACTGTTTGGTATTTATTATTGAACCATAAGGAAGGCTGAGAGAAGGAAGATGGATGCTTTTGAACTGTGGTGTTGGAGGAAAATTCTGAGAGTGCCTTGGATTGCAAGAAGATCAAACCAGTCCATCCTCCAGGAAATCAAGCCAGACTGCTCACTTGAGGGAATGATATTAAAGGCAAAACTGAAATACTTTGGCCACATAATGAGAAGACAGGACACCCTGGAGAAGATGCTGATGCTAGGGAGAGTGGAGGGCAAAAGGAAGAGGGGCCGACCAAGGGCAAGGTGGATGGATGACATTCTAGAGGTGACGGACTCGTCCCTGGGGGAGCTGGGGGTGTTGACGACCGACAGGAAGCTCTGGCGTGGACTGGTCCATGAAGTCACGAAGAGTCGGAAGCGACTAAACGAATAAACAACAACAATTTATTATTGAAGTAATACCCTGGTTTCCTGGTTGTACAATCACATTAGACAGCTTAGAACAAGTTTAAAAATGCAAGATATAGAACACATCAAACCAGTGCAGCTAATATCAAGAGGATTCGAGTTAGTTTAATGGTTAAAATCTTAGAGAAAGGAATGTTTTTGCCAAAACCTCCTTGGGGGGGAAAAAAAGCTTTTTATAGCCTGGGATTCACATATAAGAAGACCCTTGGCTATAACCTGATCGTTGGTTCCTGGTGGTGGGAGTGTCTTGAAAAGAGCAGGCTCATAGCTGTTAATGTATAAACGATCTGTCACAATTAGAGCAGACGCACAATATGACTTACCTTGTTTCGGTTTAAAATCAGGAAATACGGCTGGTTTTAGTTCAGGCAGAGAATTATAAAAACATATATGCAGGTTTAAAACATAGATTGCCAGAGTTGCTCAGAAGTTTGCATGGCAGTTTGGTTAGAACTCTTTGCTGCTATACATCTGTCCATTGAGCATGGAACTTTTCATGGAGTCTATCCATGCTGACCTCAACAGTGCAATTGAGTCCCTTATGGGTGAATGGTTCCATTGTTCAGCCCTGTGTATGTTGAACTTCCCATGTTTTGGTCCTGTATGAGGCTGAAGGCTTGAAGGGCGAAGAGAAATATGAAATCTTCCTTCTCTTTTGTAGAAATAGGACTTAAGGCATAGAATATTGCTCAGACTTGCTCTTCTTTGCAACCTTTGAGTTTAGCTCTAAAAGAGAAGCACCTCTCAACCGTTTAGCTGGGAACTATTTAGCAATTCTGGAAAAACGTCTATGTCCCAGGAAGCTAATAAATAAACATTACATCTGACTCTTCAGAGTTCTTACTTCTCGGATGACAGTGGTTATGCTATTAGTTGTAAACTATCATTGCCAAATCCTACAGGGTATATTTACATGACCAGTGGCTGAGTTAGTCATTAAGATAAACGATAACTACAGTGATAAACAGCTACTGCTCAAGTACTA
The DNA here is from genome assembly GCF_035149785.1 of Candoia aspera. Taxonomy (NCBI): domain Eukaryota; kingdom Metazoa; phylum Chordata; class Lepidosauria; order Squamata; family Candoiidae; genus Candoia; species Candoia aspera. The sequence goes on along the minus strand of NC_086158.1, from coordinate 92,493,574 downwards.
CATCCTCTTTATTTCATCCAGATAACCCCCAAATTAAGTACAACTTTAAGTTGTTGATGAATTAATTAGTATGCGTAGAAGGCAAAAACTACTAATCCACAAATGTTTCTATGATGAATAAAATGGGCAGAAGCAGATTATGATGTCACTTGGTGCCTTCCTGATACGTTAGATTACAATTCCCATCCATGTCCATCAGGATCCTGAAAGTTGTAACGTAACTGGAGGGTGTCTAATTCAGTGTTGCTGGACCTCATAGGAAGAGCAAAATCCTGATTTGATATCTCCAAGTTACTCCTTCCCAATTTTGGGGGGAAAAATGGAGACTTTGGTGACCTATGAAACCCATGAAGCATTTGCAGTTGTCAGGCTTGAAGGATGAAGTAAGATGGTAGAATCTGGCTTCTCTTTTGTATGCAGGTGTAGAAAAATGATTTCATTACAGATATTGATGGTGGTTCTACCTCAATGCAGAATTCATCTCTAGCAGTGAAGAATGTAGCCCACCGTCTGTGATTCTTCCTGATGTCTAAGTTCTAAGCAGAACAGTTGAAATTCTGACTTTTAGGTGTTTGTCTACTAACTTGCTGTCTGTAAAGCACATAGATGGAAGTGAAGATGGACAGAGACTGATTTCTTTCCATTTTTTTTTTTGGTGAAGAATTAATGGCTTTTGTTTACCATATTTTCCACTTTTCTTCCAATAACAAACAACAGGAGGTATGAACTGTAAGCCATCTTATAGAGCTGGTCTTCATCTGGGTTGGTGTGGTAAGTGAGGTCGAATTAAGTGAAGTGGAATGAGAAACATTTGCCTTTTCCATTGGCCAACTCCATCATATTCTGTAATGTGCCCTGGGAAAGGCATCAAATAAATACTATAATCAGCAGGGTCTTGGTCTCCCAACCCTGGAAAGAAGTAGGCACAAAGCATCTGAGAGGGGGTCCAAACATCAGAGTTTCAACTTGGGGGTCAAGGCCCGTGTCAGACGTCAGAGGAGGTAATTGTAGAACGTATATAGTGCAGTCCAGTACTCACAAGATAAATGCTATTCAGTGGATCAACTCTTACATGACTGGGTCTAGAAGTGCACATTTAATAACATTGGACTTCAGTCCCTGTAATCTCCAGCCAGCACGTTCTTTAGCTGGTTCAGACTTCAGCACTCGTCATGCCTGTATTACGAACCTAGATTAAATTGAACCCAAATAGGGGTCTGAATTTGCTTGGATAAAAGGATTCAGGAAAATAGAAATGACTAAGAAAAATTGCTTTAATTTCATGCATTTTTTTGAGTATTTTTATTTTTCCCCACATAGACTGTGAAAACTATACATAGGCTGACTCCTTTTTTCCTTTTTGAAAAGTTCTGTGAGCCTGGTCATTTATCACTTCAGCTTAAATTATGGTCACTTTGCAATCTTCATGGCCAAACAGGAATTTGAACCTACCCCCAATCTCTATGGGGCTGTATATGGTGGGGAGCCAGTAATAAAAATCTAAATGTTGGGCTTCCACCCCTCAGTTGATTATATGGTTCTCAAATCTCTATTCAATTCTGGAAAGGAGATGTTGTTGGGGAATCTCCTCCTGCTTCCTAGAATTGCTTATCTATTTAAGTTGTAGCTCAACAATTGTCATCTACATGCACGTTCTGTTCCATGCATTATTATGAAAAAGGATATCTGAATACAGATGGAGCTTTTAAAAGTCAGATCTTGTTTTGAAGATTAAAAGATGCCTTAGGAAATAGGGCATGTGTGAAGAAATGCAAATGCCAAGGTTGTTTATGGGACATGACTGAAAGGATGTGCCATAACCTGTAACTGGCATTCCAAGGACTTGAAGGTAGTGGTCAATGCAATTTCATTATCATCACAATAAAACTGTGGCAAGATGATATTTTATGGTGTTCCCCCCTCTTTGGAATTTTGGATTGCTAAGTATTACACTTTTTGAAAACAAATTCTTAAGAGTTATGTGACTAGTCATATTCATGAAAGTTATGGATACCCTTTCCCCTTTACTTCACGGGCAATGCAGTGAGTTAGTTTGGAGCAGCTCTGTGAATTACAGATCTTCAGGGGCTGTTTAAAAAAAAAAAAAAAATTCGAGATTGAGATCAATGTAAAAAGATTAAAAAGAAACTAAAGAAAGAAAAACTAGAAAGTGCAGAAATAAATAAACAACAGAGATACAAAAAGATACAAAAAGAATGACTTCCAACATCTTACAGCAAAAATATAGATTAAAAAAAAATCAACCTCTTACTCTAATTTTAACTACTATAAACATTATTTCTATAGTCTATATCAACCTAATAAGCCAGTCCCAAAAACAAAACTTCATTTCCCCCCCCAAATTACAAGCAAAAAGTCCAAAAGCAATTTCCATACAGAAACAAAATTAAACTAATTATTATCTCTAATGAATAAAGTCAGTTTCGCCTTCTCTGCCAATTCCATTCATCCATTCAATTCCTTCCACCCTTGTGCATATTATAAAAATTAACCCCCTTCACTCCTTAACATACAAATTATAAATAATCCCCTTGACTCCTTAACATCTTATAACAATTTATACTTAATTCTTGGTTTATTGCCATAGCAATAAATGATATTTTTTACTGTTGTTAAAATAATACTTCCATTATCAATATTAATACTGTTTAAAACAAAAATAAAAACAACATAGTTATAAAAAGAAAAATCCTTTATTGTGAGCCAATATGAGTTGTCAATAGAATAGTGTGTGTGTGTGTGTGTGTGTGGTTGCTACAATTAACATAAATCCTGAGCTGATCCTAAAGAGCTTCAGTCCAGAGGTTGCAGTCCCCCAGGGCAAGAAAGCTAGGGCAATGGAAAACTTCTCCGGAGACAAGAAAACAGTAGGCCAACCAAGCACAGCAGCATGCGTTCCAGATGTGCAGCTAGTCAGAGTACTTCGCCAGTCAGGTGCACTTCTCATAGATGGCTGCCACTCCATTTCCTAGACCTCCAGACGTACCCTGCTGCACAGCTACATGAACTGATCAAGCTGGGAGAGAAGAACACCCCTCTCTTCTCCAGTACAAATCAGGCTGATGTTTTCATCCAAGCTTAAATCCTGGATGAAAGATGGGTTGGTGTCCCCTTGGCATCAATTATATTTTCTTTCTCCTCCTTCCTTTTGTTGTTTTTGTTTTGACTGTTCATCTGCAGGCTGAGGGATAGTTACGTAACTTGTATTATTTCATTTGCTTCAGTTACCCAATTGAGGACTATCCTGTTCATCCTAGGTGGGTGCTCCAGCATCTTGCCTCAAGAGCCACATTCATAGCTCACTGGAGGACTAATGAGAATAGTACTGTTACCCCACAAATATCAACACCGTTCACACAATACCACCTGTGGTTAGCTGAACTGTGGCATACTGACTTAACTCCATCGCCCAGGCTTGTCTATACATTGAATTAACTTAACCACTCACTTTTCAAAATACACTGATCCAGACAGCTGAACCATATTTTAGCCTAGTGTATTGTGCAATGCCAGCCAGTCTGGGTACAACTTACCTTAGCCTTCCTAGAAACCCAGATTTAAGATCTGTTCCCATAAAGCCCATTATGGTTGAAAAGTACAGTCATTATGTAGGATACATGCAATTTGAACAGACCATTTGGGGAGGAGATTGTATCTGTTAAATCTGATTTTGCATCATTTCCATCAGTTTCTGTCATTTGCACAAAAACATAACACACCTTGACAAAAATTATGTATATTATGCCATTTCCATAATTACAGAAATGATGTAACATTTATTTGTATGAATTGTCTAAATGACTTTGGATACAGTAGACCTTGTCCCTTATTTTGATATGGAGTATGGAAGCAAACATGTAAGAGAAACTTCCTTTTTTCCTTTTTTTTTCTTTAAGGCAAATTAAATTCCATCTGGTGGGGTCCAGGAGGTGGGCCTTCTCTGCAGTAGCACCTGCCCTTTGGAACATCTTGCCCTCAGAGGTGAGATTAGCCCCATCACTCCTAACTTTCCGGAGGAATTTGAAGACCTGGCTCTGCCACCGGGCTTGGGGCAGGGAGGAGAATAGTCATACTTGGGGCTGGCTAGTGTCTTGAAGCGCCCCTCCTATGGCTGACTGAATGAGACCACAGCCATCTGGATTTTATTATATTTGGTAGCTCTGTGAAATTGTTTTATAGTGTGTTTTATACTGAAATTTTACTATATATTTATTGTTTTATATTGTAAACTGCCCAGAGTCCCTCCGGTCAGAGGAGATGGGCGGTGACGAATTTGATAGATAGATAGATAGATAGATAGATAGATAGATAGATAGATAGATAGATAGATAGATAGATAGATTTCTCTAGGCAGAATAAGTTAGTAAAGTGATTCAAGAAGAAAAAATGGAGGGATGGTTAACACATCAAAATAATACATGGTTTATTGAGAACAAAAAGCGGTTAGGTTAAACCGTTGGGCAGAGTTTGCAAATTGTGGCAGCTGGATTGTCCAATACTGAACCATACCATGGTGTTCTTGTCAGTGGCTTCATGTGCTGTATAAACTTAGGAATATGCTGGAAAGTTGTACTCCGCATCAAAACAGAAGAACGATAAGGATTAAGTGGAACGACTGCAAGCCAAAAACATTTTTGATTAGTCTTGAGTTAAGCACAGTGTGCCTGGAGGATTTTCAGTCCATATCATACCTTCATTCCAAACTACCATTTTTTAAAAACTATTCTTCCCTTCCTGGGGGGAAAAACGCTAAATATTGTTATATCTATCACAACTGCTGGCTTTTGTTTTACTTTGCTCCCTATTGCTCTGTATATATTTTCTTTTACACCCTATTCTTCCCTTCCCTTTCTTTTTCCTTAGGCAGCTGGGATTTCTGAAAGTTTCAGTCCTTTGGCTACCTGAATCCTACTGTTGTTTCCAAGGTTTAATAGATGGTATTTGAGTTCAGTACCCAGCAGCTATTTGTATTAGCCAGTGTGAAGGTATCCGTGAGCCTATGCGTCGTGTTTCCACTTTGCAGTTAATCTGTCATGCTCTTCCATCACAGGATTAACAATAACAGGACAAGCAGTATTGTTCATCTTTGTCAAAAAACTGACTCCCTATTTCTCTCTTTCTTTTAAATTAAACATTGCCCCACCTCCTTAGCCAGTATTTCATAACACTTGAACATAGACTTCTCTTCCAAAAATCACAGTTGTTACCACTCTCCCAACACCCATCCAACAGCTCTGCGCAAGAAAAATGATCCACTCCCTCTCTAACTTTTGTCTCATAGTCTCTTCATTCTTTACATCCATTCCAACAGCCCAGAGCTTGCTTTGAAGTGTGTCAGAAATATTCTTGCAGCATTCAATGAAGCAGAGAGAACACAGGCTTTTCTCCCTAGCAGTAGGTTAGTCTGGCAAATCAAATATAGCTGATGTGATACAACTGTTGCATTTGCATGAATGGAGCCAATTTTTGTTCCAATTACATTTCATTTCTTGCTGTTTATGCTGCTATCAGTTTAAGCAAACCCGTTGATTTCAACAGGCACAGGAATCCCAGCTTAACTTTCTGTTGCATGACAGCAAGAATTTGGGCTGTGTCACCCAAAGCTCTGCTGAAAAAGAAAGTGAAGTGATTCAAAGACACCCCCCCCCATAAGTTCCACACTATGAGGAAGGATGAAAGATATTCAACAATTCCATTATTTGTTCTCTCAAATTACTCCCAGTGTTGGGGAAATCAGCAAGTTGTATCTCTGCATTGTTCTATCTCCATAATTTCTTTTGGTGATAAACTATCCTAAGGTATCCATCTCTGCTTTTGTGAGAAAGAGACATATTGTCCACGGTGATCTCCTGAAGGAGAGACCCCATCCATGGTGACCTCAAGCTGATACAGCCTGGCACAAGCAGTGCATGCTGAATTATTCCAAGGGAGAGGGCTTGGCCAACAGCTCTCCATCTGAGCAGCAGAGCTATACTGGCAACTTTTATGAGATGGACACCACTTTACAGCAATTGAAAGGTATTTCCTTTCTCCATCGTCTCCAGGACAGTTTTTCCCTTTCTCAAAAGGGCATCAAACTTGCCGTGTTTTTCAGAACATGGGATGATGGCTTCTGCTGCCAATAAGACTACCCTGTTGTTCCTCTCCATATGTCCCCTCAGTTCTTTTTCCTTCGAATATAGGTCACTGAAGAGTTGTGTGAAACATGAAAGGTCCCTTGTGCAAGCACCGAGTCATGTCTGACCCTTTGGGGGGACGCCGCTTTTGCGACGTTTTCTTGGCAGACTATAGCGGGGTGGTTTGCCATTGCAGAGAGTATTAATCAGGAGCTGTAACTTGAGGGAGATTGGTACTTTTATCCATAAAGAACAAGTGAACATTAGAAATACAATTTCTGAAGAGGGCTAGCTAAAACGTTCCATGTTTTTACCAGAAGGAACCTGATGGTAATGAAGAAACTGGACCTGAAAGAGAGCAATTAGTCATGAAGACGTGATACATTAAGAGAAGCCATGAGTCAGTGTCACACCATGCAACAGAGCCCATATGCTTTGCTAGGTGAAAGTGTGTTGGACCAAGTCACAGCTTACTCCAAGTTAGTGATGACTTGCAAGAACTGGATAATGCATAAGACCATTCATTTGATGGATAAGCTTGAGCCAACTTACACTTGGCTGTCATATCTCTCATTATTTTGAATTGTTTGCTTACTGTAATGCAGTCTCTTATTTTTTTCTCCCTTTTTAAAAAAAAGTTGTTTCCAGCTACTACTGGTAAAGCAAAGGTAGTTCATTTTTCACTTACACTTCTTACTTCCCATCACCCTCATTTCCATATTGGTTTAGCAAAGAGATCCTGATGTAATGCCGCAAATCAGTATGGCCATAGTAAGAGAAATGTTTTACTTCATTCAATATACATGTTTTAATTATTTTAAACACTTACATAGCTGCCTATCTCACATAGTAATCCTAGGCAATCCAGAAAAACAAGAACATAAAAACACACCATGCCCTTCCCACCAAGGTTCCAGAACCCACCAGCTGTTAATCCTCTGACTCAACATCATCTCTACCTATAAATAAAATTTGATCTATAATTGTGTTGTAAACAATTATATTGGTGGCTTTGTACATAGAGGTGTGTGTGTGTGTGTTTAATCTTTTAAAGAAACTAATAACTTCCACTGAGTAAGACAAACACCCTGGTATGAAAGAGAGTAAAACATCTTATACGTGATAATGTCTGATACTTCAGTTGCATGCTTTCTCCACTAATTAGGTAGAGAGTGTTTATTAAAGAAGCACAACTTAGTAGCTGAGTCTCATCTGACTTTGACACCATTGACCTCAGAAGTTGCTGGGGGGAAGGAAGGAAGGAAGAAAGAATAACAGGGCAGATTTCCTTTGACTGATATACCATGGGCTAAAATAGGAATTGCTTGTTTTTCAACTTCAATGGTTAGTTCAAACTAACTTCAGTGGTTAGTTTGGCACCCTTTTGAGCAAGTCTACCAGATCTGGGCTGCAAAAATCCAAGAAATCACTATGTGTCACCAGGCAGGGATACAGAAAACTCAAAAAATGATTTGCTGCCATCTAATGGTCATTTGGATTTTTGCTGTCCAGATTTGGAAGCCCTACCTTTGGATCCAGGAGCTGTGTTTGCAGTTTTAAGATCATGTTTACGTGTTTGCAAGATAGCTCAAATGTGGGAGCTTACCTGCTCATAAAATGGTTCCGCAACGAGTGTGACCAGACCAGAAGGCAAATTGGTAAGGTTGTGTTCCCCACCACCTGCAGCTGCCTGGGATGCTGTCTGTTATACCTGTTGGTCTAGACAGTGGACTTACTTCCGACCAAAATGCTAGATGCATCCTATTTATCCTTTTTTTTAAGTTAGAAAAAAATGGCTGAGACTTACATGGGCTCAGAATCATTCTTAAAATAAATACAATATTGGGGTGGCATTTTTCTTTCCAACATGCCAGCTTTCCATTTAATTTAGTCGGTTGAAGAATCGTAGAAAAAATAAATAAAGCCAAAGGGGGCAGATCTTAGTGAATGCCAAGGGAATTGGGGTTGTAATGTCTTTTAATTACTTTGAGTTTGTTGTTTTCTGGTTATAATTTCTTGTTAGCTACACAGAGTTGAAATAGCAAGATGGGCAGCCTTATAAATTGTTTAAATCAATCAATAGAAAGCATTGCTTACCAATGAACTCCCAGTTTGCTTGTTATAAGAGGTTTCGTGATTAATTTGGTAAGATACGTAGTGTCTAACGGCTGTGCAGGGATACAGATTCAGATGGGTGGCAGCTCTTTCCAACCAGCATTGCACAACCCTGGTGTTTAAATATTTTTGCTCTTCTGAGCTTGAAATCTAAGCCTGCTTATACAACATCCTTTTTTAAAAAAATTTGAACTGAGTTCCATCATTAATTTAAGTACAGACATGCATTTAAACTGAATTCTGAGCCCTGGAATTATTTTACAAGTCAGAATTGTATGGGCCTCACAGTTCCTCTTTTCCATATTATGCTACACTTGTTTCATCTGAAGATGTAAGAGTAGCCCCATCTTAGTCCAGCATTGTGCTTCCCTTGGAGGCTAACTTCTGGGATGCTCGTAAGAGGATACAGAGATATATTTCTCTCCTGACATTATACTTCTGCAATTGGGAATTGGATGCACGCTGCCCCTAACTCCGAGGTAACAGCGAATCTTCAAAACTGATAACTGTCTGTGAAATTATCCCCTTTTAAAAATGAATGGCTGTTCCCAAATCTCATTGGGCATGAATTCATTCATGAAGCCGTTCTGTTTCTCCCATTATATAAAACAGTTCACGGTAAAAAATGAAGCTCAGTCAGAGATCTGATTGTTGTAGAAGGCGGCAGAGAAGAAGCTGACGAATGCAAGAACTAAGAACTATTAGCAGAACTCTTAAGAGGTAAAGAGAATGTAAATGACAAAGGAAAAGAGGGATCATGAGAAAGAGACTCAAAACAACATCCCCTTGGTTCTGTATGGTGTAGGAGGGGGTGGAGGGAAACCTTGCCCAGCTTTCAAGTTTCAGTTATTATACCCTGCAACAATAGAGTTCCAGTAGTTTTTTGCAATGCCTGTTTCCTTCCCTGGCCCATCTTGAAGGACTGACCCTAGTAGACCCAGACCTACTTTTCACCCAACCACGCAGTCCATTAAAAGCAGTTTTCAAAAGGTGTTCAAGGCAAATCTGAGGTTCCTCACTTAGGAAGTGAAGCGAGTTTTCCTGGCAAGTGGTGTGTCCACCATGACAGGCAGTCTTCTGCAGTGGGCAGCTCAACACAACAGTGAATTCCAGACAAACAGGCATGAGTTCACTTTAACATGCAGAGATTCTCTGGTGAACTGGTAAATGTATAAAGGGTTTCCTAAAGGTAACATATTTGTAAGAACACAGACATGCATAGACACCTACAAAATACTTGTTCAGTTCTACTACCATGTGGATGACTTATCAGTAACTCTACACCAACCTACTAATTTGTTGCTACAGTCACAGCAAGTTTTTTTTTCTTTTTTAATCCATAAACTTAGCCTTCTGTAGTAGGCCAACTGGTTCAACCGCTGTGTCCCTGCTGGCATGGGACAAAAGACCTTTGTTGCACGCTTGGCTGTCCAAAGTACATTGTCAGCAGATTGCTGTGTTCAAAAACGTATTTTTTTTAACCTCTCACAGGATATCCCTGTGACTTCGGTTTCGGTATCTTGTACTGTTTATGGTGGGATAATAATTAGAAATGAAGAGTCTCAACATGGCTTTGACTCTCATTAGCAGAAGAAGAATCTGAGAAATATTTCTCCCTTTACACAGAATTCCTCTGGATTACACTTTACTTTTGTTTCCATTGCTACTGCTAATGTGAATAATCCAAGTATGTTTTGTTTATTCTTGTTTCATTCTTAAAAACGCATTGAAATATATTCTGAGGCTTTTGGGTCTTCAGCACAGCCTGTGTTCTATCTCTAAAATCAAATTAAAAAAAAAAAACTAACTTCAAAATCCAGAAAATGTTTTGAATAAGGGATGGGTAACTTATTTAAAATGTCTCTGCTCTTTGAAGCCTGTAGGGTCCATCAGGCCTAGTTAGCTTAATTAGTTCTCAAGAATGGTCAGTGTTATACTCCAGTGTAGCCTTAGAGTTGCTTACTTCTTACTTCTGCTTTAACGCATAATTAGAGTAGTATCATTTCAACACTTTGTTTAACTACAGCAGTAGAGTAATTCCCTTTGAGATTAAAGAGTAAGTTGTTGATGTTTATTTAAATATTTATAAGACTCTTTCTAGTTCCATACACATATAACAAGTGAGATTAAAAGGAATCACTGAAGTGCAGTGGGTAAGGATTTAGATTCAAATATTAACACTTGCAAGGTGGTGTAGTGTCTCTTGCTCATTATCTCCTGAGGCAGGGATTCTGTGAGGATAAAATTTTATAAATCTCTATATTGACTTGAAGAGGTTGAATTTCTGTGAGAAGGATCTAGATCCTAACATGATTCATAAATCTGCCACAGGTTGAGTTTGACTCTTGACTACCTGGACATGACAAAAATGCGGAAGTGGCTTGCATTGCTGTCTTCTTCACAGGCTCAGTGGTCTACAGACCTGGTATTTCTGCAGTGTTTCCTATCCATGCACTAACCATTTTTGAATCTGCTTCTCTTTTCTGAGATCACCAAAAGTCAACTAGGGTTTCCCATCTGCTGTGACACTAATAGGATAGGTAAATGTAACTGTATTGATAATCTTGTGTCATTGGATAGCCTTCCTTTCTTGTTCTGATGAAGGCCAAGTCCTCTCTGTTGGAAGTCTTTCCCCTCTCTGGGTTTTGAAATGAGACACCATATGCTACACTTTGGAGCTAGCCCATTAAACCATTAAACTCCTTGGGGTAAGGCTGACAAATCTGCAGAATCAACGAAGAGTTTTCAACCTTATAATGAGGGACAGAAAGTTTGTTCTCTCCTACCAGTCTTGTTTCCTTTCAACTCCTTTTAATTCCTTCTTCCAGCCAGTGGGAGGTCTTTGCAACAAAGAATTGTCAAGCATCTGAAAATTTAAGCATCCTTTTCTGCTTCCCTACTCCTTTCCCCTTAGGATATGGCTTAGATGTTTCTTTTGATGATTATTTTATTTGAAGATAATATCAGTGAAAGTGTTAATTGTTATAGGCACCTAATGAGAAGGTAACCAGAGTGACTAACAACATGACATGCTGTCGCAGTGTAATTGAACTTGAAATCCACTGAGACTTTGAGAGGAAAGTGTAGTATAAGAAAAATTAGAATCTTTTCCAATACTTTACTCCAGATTTGTGGGTTCGTGGTTCTATTTCTACAGTGCGCCAACTGGTTTTAGGTACCCTTTGCACACTTGATGATTAAAAAAAAAAAGTCGTCATGCTTTTCCTTTCAGTATAGCTAATTCAAAGCGACAACAAGGCCCTATCCTCTTTTTTATGTAATCTAACAGCTCCCGTTCCCCTTTTTTAAATAAAATATAATAGGCTGGACAAACTTCAAAACTGACTTGGAAGAAGTATTTTAGATCTGTATAGCGCCTCTCTGGTATGCATTAAAGCCTTTTTTCCGGGCTTCTGAAAAACTAATAAATTTCACAGCTCGTATATGAGAACAGAAGTATGTGAAACCGAAATTCCTTTTGACTTTTCAGAAACTTGGCCATATTGCTTGAATTATGAATCAGTATTATAAATGTGAAGTGCTCTAAGGATGTTTCTTAACCAGTATTTAGGTGTACTAAAGTCAGTTAGTAAACCAGGCATTCAAAGCCACACCTGGAAGGTTGACATAGAATTATTGGTGCTGTCAGAAAATGTCTACCTTAGAGAACATGGTCACTCACAGAATGGCAAGTTGTTGGGCGTTGCTCATTGTCCTAACAGCCAGGAACCACGCTGAGACAAGGAACTGGTCTCTAATGCTTTATTGTTTGTACATAACAGGAATCCTAACAAACTGAAGAAGCGTGGGAAAAACCCAGACAGATAAACCCCAAAGTCAAGGCAGGCCCGATCTGTGTCTCTTGGAATGGCTGCCCAATTCCTCAGTGCTGCGCATGCGCTTAACAGTCTGGATGGGAGCCCCCTGCGCGCCATCCTTACTCATGACACTCATCCTGCATTTGGAAGAAGGCCAGCTATTAAGATGGTGCTACAAGTAACTTGCCCAATAGCAAGACATCAGAGGTGTGATTTATTCCCAGGACCTAACCTTTTCTCCTCTAACAGAATATCTATTTCACAGAGTCCTTTTTCCTTTAGTGTTCACCCATCTTATTTAGAGTAAATTATGAAAAAGCTAGTACTAAAAAGCGAGATTTTCTACCAAAATGACATAAAAGTAATATACTTCAGAAGTTTAAAAGGTGGTCATGTTAAAGGGATTAGCAGGCTATGTAAATTAATATGCCACCCATGCCAGTAGGCTTCCTACAAGAATATATAAATATTGTTTAAAATTCTAAAGAAGTCATTAAAACTGAATGCTAAAACCTCTAGAACTGTGAAACTAAAAAGATCTGGAAAAAGGTATAAATTTTAACATCCTCCCCACCTACAGTAATTAATTCCACAATAATTATTTATTATTGTTCCCTGCCATTGGAAGAAGCAGAATTAGCTTTGCCTTGTAATTAGAACAAAACAGGCCAACTACTTTGAGTTTTGCTCAGACCAAACACTTCTCTAAGAGCCATTCTTAGGACAGTAAGGATTCAGCAAACGGTTGTTTAAATCAACCTGTGAGCTTTTTCAGTTGTCCACAGAAAAGCCATTTAAAGGAAATGACAGAATGCTTTATATTAATGTCTTAGAAGGTACATAAGTTCTGTGCAATTGGCTTGGTTGCTGGAGTTATAACCCCATCATTTTCATTTCCATAGATCTTAAGACTTACTTTCAAGTTCAGTCTGTAGCCCCAGAGGCTGATAGCATACATCTAAGACCAGTCACACAGCACATTTTGAGTTGAGCTGTTTTGCTCCAAGCTCACAAACCAGATACATTTCCAGTTTTGTTCACTTCCCTTGAGTAGCCTGTGAAAGGAGATATAGAGATAGGTATGTGTGTGTAGATATGCATGTGCACACACACACGCACTCTCACACACCCATAATTTACCCCTATATATGCATACACAGAGATGGCATATATGCAAGCGGTGCTCTTGTTTGATGTGGACAGAGAGAAGATAAAACAGGAATGTTGACAGGAGAGGTGAGAGACTGAAGCGACCAAACTTGAAATAGATATTAGGTGTGACTGAGATATTCTCGATTACATCAGTATATCTAGTGTCATAAGAAAACTTGGTTTTTAATTAATACATGAGAAATGTTAAATCTTCTTGTGAACTCCTGATCAGCCGTTTTGCAGTGGACTCATTCTCTGTTACTGTTTTTCTCAAGGATTGCCACCTTGAAGTCAGGGACAAAGTGTTCTGCAGATTCCTTCCTGGATTTTGATAACGCCGTTTCTAATGTCAGATTCAAGTCTTTTGCATAGCGATTGGCCCGTTTGCCTAATGTGAAGGGTCACGGAGCATTGCTCGCAAAAGGTGACACAAATCAACAAATTATCTGCCCTATTGGCAGATGAGCGACTGTATGTCTCCCTGATGCTAGGGTGACCATTTTAGGTCCTTCAGTAGCGTTGTCAGCAGAAGGTGGGGTGGCCTCTTCCCTGCCCTCTCTTTTTAGCTGCTTGGTGACGTGCATAAATCAAGAAATCGATTTACAGAATATGCAAATTGACTTATTTACATAGGTAGGTAAAGGTTTCCCTTGACGTAAAGTCCAGTCGAATCCGACTCTAGGGGGCGGTGCTCATCTCCGTTTCTAAGCCTTGGAGCCGGCGTTGTCCATAGGACACTTCCGGGTCATGTGGCCAGCATGACGACACGGAACGCCGTTACCTTCCCGCCGAAGCGGTGCCTATCGATCTACTCACATTTGCATGTTTTCGAACTGCTAGGTGAGCAGGAGCTGGGACTAGCAACGGGAGCTCACCCTGCCGCGTGGTTTCGAACCGCCGACCTTCCGATCGGCAGCTCAGCGGTTTAACCCGCAGCGCCACTGCGTCCCTACTTATTTACATAAATATATACAAATCAATAATTTGCGGATACTTATTTTGAATAGTTCTTTCTGTCAAGGATAGAAGCAAAGAACCAGCCACTTAAGATAGTAGAGTTTTCTTCTCCAGTTTCCCTTGGAAATTCATACGCTGTACCAGTTTTCCTGAGGATTGCAAAAATCTGTTCGAAAAAGTTAGATTTTTTTCGGATGCCAAAACGTTGTGCCCAGTGTTAGCTTCCACGGAAACTGTAATTTTCTATAGATTTACTGAATCATATATAAGCCTTAGCAAGGAGTTGGCCACAATTAAATGTAATTTTCCAAGGCTATTAATGCTGCTGCAAATAAAGTTAGAAATGTGAAGCTGCCTTCATTTAACTGACCTGTTGGGATTAAAAATATATGGAGAAAAATAAATGAAGTGGCTACTGTACCAGTGTCCAGTGGCTTATATCTGTTTTTAAAATAATGTTATTAAAGATTATAATTGCAATAGTAAAAACTAATACAAACTAAAAGAAAGAAGAGTTGAATGAAAGAATAAAAAGTGCAAAGGAAAAATGGAGAGAGAGAGAGAGAGAGAAAGATTTATACTGTAAATCCAATATAAAAAAAATTATCTTGGTTTATTATTTGTAATTCCCTTTTGATTTTTAAAGCATCAACCAATTTCTTTTGTATGTCCAACGAAACGTCTTTTTCCATGTCATTCTTGTAGTTTGTCATCTGTAGATCCACTTTCAGTATCAACTCTGTCTCTGTCTTGTCAGATAAAACTTGTTCTTCTGCCATTTCTTCCAAAACTTGTTTTGGATACAGTCTAGCCATAGAAGCAAACATCGCTATTGACATTGTTGATACTAACTTTTGATTTCATTTTTCAAAAGTATCCTTCAGTATTTCCAAAGTTATAATATTTTGCATCATCCTCTAGCTGTTAATCAGGTTTATGTATTCTTCTCCATTAATTAAAACCTTTAGTTCCTTCTAGTGTTCAAGTTTTTAAATTGTTTATCTCTTTTATGTCTTAGAAAAAATTCAAGTTGACTTCCCCATAGGAAGGATTCTTTATAATTAATTCCAAAATAAAGTTCTTAAGCTTGTAGTTAAAATTTTCTTTAATTAAGGATTGAAGGCAGACTCAAACAGTGTTTTCAGACTTGTCAATCCAAAGGTTTCTAATAGCTGCAAAGTAGTTAATAAGCAATAATGTGATTAGAAAAGGAAGTATGTGAACTTAGGTGTCCTTTTAAACGCGCCAACCATGGTTTGAGCAAGATGGCTGTTCCCTCATTTCCCAGTGTCCAAAACCCACCAGAGACGTTTTTTTTTAAAAAAATGAATGAGTTGTTACTTTTTAAAATGATCTATTTTCAAAGTGAAGGCACAAAACGGTAAGTTAGCTATCAGCTTTTTGTTGTTGTTTTTTGTGCCTTTGAGTCAGTGTTGATTCCTGCTGATTCCCAATCCCTGCAGTTTTCTTGGCAAGATTTCGGAAGTGGTTTGTCATTGCCGCCTTCCTAGGGCTGAGAGTGAGTTAGTGGCCCAAGGTCACCCAGCTGGCTTTGTGCCTAAGGCAGGACTAGAACTCACGGTCTCCAGGTTTCTAGCCTGGTGCCTTACCAGACAGACAGATATCAGAGTGACTGGCCACTTTCAGTTATATTTGTACTTTACAAATATTTTTTAAAAATTGACATTCCTAGACACTCCTTGGCTGTCATTTTTAAAAACTAGATAGACCCATCCCCATAATTCTTTAGGAGGATGTTAATATCATCTAAAAGTTTTGCAATGCAAACTCAGTGAAAGGTGATCCCTTCATAAAAGATTTGAAAAAGATTTTTCTTAGGCTGCTGGTCTTGATACAATCCCATTCAAGTCTCATGAAATACAGATTTAATGAAAATTCTTAATGGGGAATGTCGTTACTTTGCATTTGAGAGTGTAGATCAGAATGGAATTGTTATTTACCAAAAAGGTGTGGTGGCAGCTGCCAGTTGACTATTTGCCTGGGAATTCAATCTCATTGGAATTGGCAGGGAGGAAACCCTGTAAATTTCACTAGCTGGTTAGTGGAACTAGCAGGCAGAAAAATGCGTTCCTATTCAGTGTTCATCAAGGTTAAAATAGCCTTTGGGGTGTCTAACATAATCCATTTCTTTATGGTGGGGGATAGGGTTCAGTTACCCCATTTCCTGAAGTTCTAAGGTCTTTCAGTACAGCAGAATGCAATTCTTGGCTGCTGTAACAGTGGATGACATACGCTAAAGAAATTAATCATATATTGACATTCAAATAAACTTGTACTGGACCAATTTTTGTTCAAATAATTACAACCAGTGCTTTTGACTTTTAAAAAAAAAAACTATGCAACTATTTGAGCTTCATGACAGAGCAACACTCTTTCATTTCATTACTTTTAGATGAATATGTTAATTTTGTCCCTACATTTCCAAACCTTAATTTCTGTGCCACCTGTTAATCTCAGTATGTTAGTTTTTTCCCCTTTGTGTGCCACCGGTGGCTTGTTCTCTAAGTTGTAGCTAGACATTGTTAAGGGGAAAGGAGACTTGTTGGTTAATATTTTGGTATTTTATGAAGACATCATTTGAAAGCCTTCTCCTCTCTATTCTTTCAGAGAGGAAGCACAGGGAGTAGAGCTAGACTTATTAACCAGCCAGCGGAGTGGAGATGTGAAGATGGATGAAAGTTGGCCAGAAATACTATTAGAAGCTTGTGGATTGCTATCACACCCATATAATTCTTTGTTTCGGAGAAAGGGATTGAAAACAACCTATGTTTGGTTCAGTTTTCCTCTATATGAAACTCAGTTAAGCTATGTATATTGTCTCTTTGTGTATGGACTTGAAAAAAAAAAGATTATGCTTGGCAAGGTTGAGAGAAATAGAAGAAAGGAAAGGCAATGGATAAGGTAGATAGAGACAAATAAAGCAATTGAAGTTGTCCTTGGAAGTGCTGCCAAGTGTTGCCAGGGACTGAATGAGATGGTGTGAATTTGTCCATGGAGTCACCAGTGGTCAAGCCCAACTTGATGGCACCTAACTAAATGGGTACAACCTAAGGTAGACACAAAAAGGAAGATGGATTTATGACATTCAGTTTCTTTTGGCAAGTCTATTGTACTGTAAAAATGTTATGGGTGTTAATATGGGTGGGGTAGGTACTGTATGGATAAACTTGGGGGCAATCATTCCAATCCTTCATCCCATTTTATGGGATTTTAACGTTTATTGTTGTAGTTTGATGTTATTGTAAGCTGCCCAGAGTCCCTCTTTGGGGAAGATGGGCGGTAATAAAATTTGAGTAATAAATAAATGTGTGAACCATAATCTTGCTCTTGATAAACTTCCATGCTTGGCTGCCTGGAGGAGCAAGTTGCTTGCCACAGGGAGTCTACTACAAATTATAGGTAAATGGCAATTGCCAACACCGAGAAGATACAGGAAATAGATAAAAGAGAAGGTGCTGCAGACTGGATTTAATTCCCTTTAATCTCCTTTTTTCCAGGATCAACATATAGCGTTCTTTCTATAATGCCATCAGATTCTGAAAGCAGTAGTTCTCTCAGCAGTACTGGTAAGTAGTGAGCTGCATCTGTTGTGGTTTGGTTATTTTCTTCAAAATGAATGTCAGTCTTGAATATACTGTACGTATGTTCTTACTCAAAATCTATGCTTAGAATTGTGGTCACTCTTTGAAAATTCCAAACCAAATGTGCGTTTGAGAAAAGATGTCTCTGGATGGCTGTTTCTGGAAAGGTTGCGTTTCCAGAATAAAGGTTCAGGATTGGGGAAAAATAGGATAAAGTAGTGGAAACCTGTAAAAAGTTTTGGAAAAGGAATGAAAATGTAATGTCACTCCTATTCGTTGCACTTTCAGTCTTTCCTATTACATCAAGCTCAAACAGAGTTTTCTTCAGGACTAGTTCCATATCTCAAAGATTAATTCATGAGCAGCGTCAGCTTGAAGAAGAGGAGATGTGTGCTAGAAGACAAAATCTGAGTGACGGCCTATCCCAATTTCAATTTCTCTCTGTATTCTCTTTCTGGATCAAAGACAGAACTTTCATTCCACTGAAGTGGTTGGGTTGGGATGGGCAGCACAGAGATTGATCAGATGCCAGGAGAAAATTTATTAAATAGGAAGTCAACAGCAAGCCCACTTGCCTTCACATTGGCTAATACCTGCATTTGGATTTATCCATAAATAAGGATTTTGAAGCATAACACTATCTGACTCCTGTTGATAGACAGGGCCAGTGTCTACGACTGTGATCCTCAAAATTGTATAGATGATTAATTGCACAAATTGGAGCTCTGCTTATTTATATGTAAGCATTTTTTTAAACTTTGACATGTTTTCTGTATAAAATGCATTTCTTATCTTACAATTAAAATTCAAAATCCTTTCCGCATCTTAATCCAAAACTAATTGTACTGATGGAATGCTTAACAAACTCTAAGTCCAACAGAATGCACCTTTAGTCCTCTGTACTGCTTGGGTAACAATATACTTGATTAAGCACTCACAGCCCTGTTGAGAAGCTGGTTGAAATTTTTGCTGAAATCTTGTTTCCAAAATAAATTAAGACCGGCACCTGTATATGACAAATCCTTTTTCATAATTTCAATGCTGTGCAGTGGTTCTTCTCTCTCTCTCTCTTTCTCTCTCTCTCTCTCTCCCGCGCACACACACACACACACACACTCCTTTCTGAACCACTATATGTGCTATATATTTGTTTGTTTTCTTTTAAAATGGTCTCAGCTGGAACTTTTAATGCCGGAAAATGTTTTATAACACATACATGAATGTGTGTTTGCACGCATATATATCTTTGTGTATGTATATAGGCGTGGTTGTATTATTATTAAAATAAGACATATTAAAATTTTTACGGCAAAATATTTCAGCTGTTTCGATGTTAATAAAAGAACATAGTAGCTAGTTTATTACAGAGAAGTTAGAAGGACTGTACTGTAGATAAATGATGTTTATTATTATTCTCCAGATAAAAGTCACATGGTGCTTGAATATCAGATATTCAGAAACCTCCTGTTCTTGGGTCAGGTGACATGCCTTCCAAAAGAATTCACCGATTTATAGGTTGTGATTACCAAAAGATCTCTCCAGTCATTTGCTTGAAATCTGTCAAGACTACAAAGTTACAGCTCTTAAAATGTTCACATAGGTCATACTGAATAAAGCAACCTGGCCTTTGCATTCAGTCATATAAATTACATTGCAGGAACTATGGTAATGGTTTTGTTTGAAAGAGCAAATTCTGTTCAAGAGTGCTGCTAAAGGGAACTGTGTCTCTGAGAAAAAGAATGCCAGTGATACAGTACTTGAGTTCACAAGGCTGTGATCCACCATTTAGATCAATAATTTAATACAGCATTCACAGGATGCTTTGTGAAATTGAACACTGTTGGAATCCTGTATCAGGAATTTTGCTCATTGCTTTAGTGTAGACCAGCCTTTCTCAATTGGGGTTCCATGAAAAATTACAATCGAAAAATAAAATCATTTTTTGAACTTTGCGCACCATGCAATGCTAGCTCTTGCAGTGGTGGGAATTTTTACAGGTCCCAGGACTGCTTGCTGATCACCGTGAGCTGTAGATACAGTATTTTTTATTCAGGGGTTCCCTGAGACCTGAAGATTATTTCATGGATTCCTCTAAGGTAAAAAGGTTGAGAAACGCTGGTGTAGACATTCAGAGTTGCCTAATAATAGGTCAGTTTCTCTGAGAGTGGAAAAGAAGGTACTACAAATTGTGTTTGTGAAAGTGTCTTGGTTTGATGGATGAGATAAAATATAACAAGGGGTATTGGTAAGGATGGCTTATAATATCCCTCTTTCATAGTTGTGAAGCTCCTACTGGAGATATATGGGAAATACTATGCCATATTAACTAAACCTGTTATTTAGTAGTGACATTATTAGGACTAGATAAAATGCCACAGAAGAAGAAGGTGCAACAATGAGGATTTCTGGACATTGTCATCCGGAAAAGGGGTATAAAGACAGGACACGAGGTAGGAAAAGTCATTTAGACATTAGCCCAGTTATTGTCGCCATTTTCCCTGTCTCTGTCAGCCTTGCAAGGTAGACCCGACAGGAAACACGGCCAGATGAGCTAATTCTACTTTATTGTAAGGTTACATTAACAGAATCTTGCAAGCCTGAAAGTACTTCTTTTCCCCCTGTCTCCTTTAGGAACTAGGGAGGGTCCCTTCTGAGCCATTTGCCCCACCCAGATTCCTGCTGTGGGCTAAGTTGCCTTTTATCTGACCATTCCCTTGGCTGCTTCTCTTTGCCCTGTCTCCCATGGTCATTCCCAAATACCATTAAATCTGCTTAAAGACAAGATGGAGACTACAGATGAAATATAACATCACTCAGGACTGGGTGGCAGCATTTTAAGAAGCAGTTCTCTTCTGAAGAACAGTGGCTTCTGTGTTTCTGATCTGTTTCCTATCTTTGACATGCAAAGGTTACTGGGCTGGAGGAATGGAAAAGAGAGGGCAGGATCCTGCATGGTTCCCCTCAATCATTTTGTGATCAATCTGCTTGAAAGATCACATCTTCCATAAAAGACTACCTTCAAAGTCTTTTGGAGGGCCTATTCTCTGGGTCTTATCACCACCACTGATATGAGCCTGGGTGGACTTCTTCTCCTTTGAAAACCTTTTCTTGGAGGGAAGAACATTTCAGAGCTAAGTTGAAACCTTTTTCCAGTCAAGCTTTTGTCTTGGTGATGTCCAAGACTTTTCTGTGTAGTTTTTTTTTTTGGTGGGAATTATTTGCTATTCCTGCTTTACTGGATTTTAACTTACTTTCCATTCTAGCCTACAATCCCAGAGTTGTCTGGTTATCTCCCTGCCAAGTACTAACCAGGCCCAATCCCCCTGAGGTCCTTGCTGCCACCTTGCTAGGAGAGAGGTCCCCCTGATGGCTCCAAACACTTTTTCTGTTGTGGTCTTTCCAGTGGGGATGTGCTGCCCTTTCGATTCAAAGCTGAAAAGGGCCTGCAGAGTGGACATGAGTTAAAGAGGCACTGATAAGGTGAGACAGAGTGCTTTGGAGCAGGCATTCCTCCACATCATCTCAAAGACTTACTTTCCCAGGATTACACTGCTACTGCATGAGTCCAAGAAAAGACACAGCTACTTTAAGAAGGCACCAACTGGTGTGGTATGTACCCAGGGCTATGCCAAAGCACCTTTCAATTCAAAACACAGCACTAATTTGCTGCGTTTTGAATTGAAAGCACTAAGCCCTAATTTTGAAACTATACCCTTGCCATGAGTGACAATAGTTTTTTAGTAAGTTATGACAGTCAAATTTTAGTGAGTTTTTTTTAAGATTGTGTCTTTTTTAAAATCATTCTAAAATATTTTTTATTAAAGCTTTTAAACAAGAAGATTAAAAACCAACAGAAACTAATACAAAGTAAGAAAGTAAGAAAGAAAAGGGGGAAAGAAGGAAAGCAAAAAAAAAAAAGGTAGGAAGTGCAAGAAAAGAAAAAGGGTTAGGCATGAAAGCTGGCTTGGGCCAGTTATTCTCTCTCAGCTCACCTCACCTCACAGGGTTGTTGTTGTGGGGAAAATAGGAGGAGGAAAGAGTATTAGCTATGTTCACTGCCTGGAGTTATTTATAAAAAAATAAAAAGAAAATGGAAAGAAAAGAAATATATAAGGAAGTAACTTCCGATATTCTTCACAGCAGTTATAAGTACAATATATTTTAACCTCTCTCTCTAAAGTTACATCATGACTCTCTTCTTCTATAATCTGTCCTGTCTAATCATCAGAACCATAAATCACAAGTTCGTTTTTTTTTTCATTTTTATGCAAAAAGTCCATAAGAGGCTTCCAGTCTCCAATAAATTTAGATAGCGTCTTTTCTCTAATCAAAGAAGTCAGTCTATCCATTTCAGCAAGTTCCGTCAATTTCACCAACCATTCCTCCATTGTGGGCAGTGTTGAAACTTTCCATCTCTGAGCATATAGTAACCTTGCTGCCGTAATCATATACTGAATCTTCCATGGAAAAAACAGCCCACGTCTTGCGTGTCTAGACCACTGTCTGGAATCTGTCTTTCAAACCGCTGTGCCCTTTTTCATTGCTGCAAACTATTCATTGATCATTGGTCACAAATACAGTTATAAGGGTTTTTTTTTACTATTCTAAGTCTTCCTCTAGAATTTTGATCAAGTCTGACTTTAATTTATTATGGACGGCTGTTTTTAGTACTGAGTACTTTTTCATATCGGAAGATTTTAAAATATAATATTGACTTTAGTGTTCGTTACTTTATTTTTACTTGGGCCAGAATTTTGATGGTAACATTCTTCTGTTCTGGCTGGCGACTCGAAGACAGTAATTCCAATGTCAAAAATCATGAGTCCAAAGGAATGGGCTTGGCCACATGTTTCCTGCTAACAAGCGTGCTTATGTTTCATTTATTATAGACTACCTTATTAAGTACAGCATTTCTAGCAAGCTTTATGCTGCCCAAGTACTCTAAATAGTGCATAAAGCTTAGTATTACATGATTAAGTACAGTATGTGCCCACTTGTATTTTATTTTCAGAATCTGGTTTTAATTCTAAGGAGTCTTGGAAAACTTTGTGTGTCTGGGACAAAGTCAGGAAACGGGTTTGTCCTGTAGTCCTGTTGGAGCTATTCTCACACGGTCAGAACCAAACAGCCTGATGCCAGATCAGTCCATTATCAAAACAGGGAATAGATGGACACTGTCCCTCCCTTACAAAAGAAAATTACTTCTGTCCCTTAACTTGGAGTGTGAGAGACCAAGAGGTACAAAAATTTGACCATGGATTGCATTGTGAATAGAAATTGCATTTAATACGTAGCAGTCACTGGATGCTGGCTTTTTAGCTTTTCTACAATAAATGAAAAGTTTCTGTCTCCTTGCTAGCCTGTTTATTTGTTCCAGTCCAGCTTGTTGGAAAGCTGTTGTGTTTATAATAGATACATGCTTCAGTAAATTAAATCATTATTCAGTAAATAAAAATATTGGTTCATCCTAAGCTTATGATGAGTGGATTGCATTGTTTTGCACTTCTGCCCATATGGTTTAAATCACATTGTGCCTGTCTTTTTATTCCGGTAAGATGAACAGTGCCTTTAAAAACAGAACTTCATTGTTTATTTAAAAGTGAACTCCAAGGAGGTTTAAAAGCGTTTAGAAAAATTGCCATCTTAACAGTACTTCCCACAACCGCTCTTCAAAGATCCTTCTCCCCATCTGCCAATCAAGAAATCTATTGTCTGTCTGTCTGTCTATCTACACTAGAAAGAAAAGGAGAGGCATTTCTCTTAAGTTTCCACAAACTATTTGAAGAATGTGTGAGATTGTCATGAGAATTTTTGCTTTTTCTTTTAAAGAAAAAACACCTTTTGTACTTCTCTGAAAATATATCAGTGTTTCTCCAGAAAAGCAAACTGCAAATTCAGTGTCTGATTCTGATGAATCATAATGGAGAGGCCTAAGCAGGATCAGATCAGCAGAATAAATAACTAAGAGATATTCAGGCTATAGAGTATCTGGGAGTTCTACTCCCACTACCAGATTACCAGTCTTGCTGTGCTGAATTTGTTCTGCATCATTTACTGCAAAAATGTTGTTAGCTTTCTGACATTTTCTGGAACATGTCAGGATGTTAACACTGGATTTTCAGGTTAGTCAGATAATCAACCATTTTAATTTTAGCATCACGGTTAAGTTGTTAAAGAATACTTGAAGGAGAGAGGTGGTATCGGTTGAATTAGGAATGGAAGTATATGTCAGCATGAAATGATGACAGTTGTGGGTTTGTGTGAAAGTAGGAATCCATAAGCTAGTGATAGTTGCAAGTTGTACTCTTGGGAATTGTGATAATGGAAGAATCAGAACTGAATGAATGTGATGCAGGCACAAAATCACTTCTACTGAAATTACTGGGACATGCTATGCTGAGTGGCTGGACTGTACCTTTAAAAGGGTGCTGCACATGGGTACATGGAGCATTAGTTTTTGGAAAGATGCTAGCACATAATGCTTCTCTGAATATTCTGCACAGCTCTGTTGACTGCATTTAACATTTATGAATTTCAGAATATGTTAAAATATCTCTGTTCTCATATCCTGACAGATGCATGCCATGTGGCTAACTAGGATATGCAGCTAAATAAAATACACTTGATTGTACACAAAATTGGAGGAAGAAGTGTGCTAACTCTTGATTGGAAACTGTCTTAGAACTTGGTTGTCTGAAGGCTCTGACTTCTATCCCTCTCTGATGCTTTGATGCTGAGCTGTTCAGACTCTTCTTCAAAGTACTGAAACTTGTTTTATTCCATAATCTAGTTTTCAGGATGTCCTGTTACAAAATTTAGAGTTCTGGGGAGATGTATAATTCCCATATTCAGATTTCTTCCCTGTAGAAAGCCACTTTACTGTCTTAGATGACCAATCTATTTTACAAATTTATTTATTAAAGCAAACTTAAATAACCATCCATCTACTAAAGGAACTCTGGGCACCAAATAGAGATAAAAATATAATTCAAATTTACAATCAGTAAAAAAATAAAAAATAAAATAAGCAGAGGCTCCTAAAAAATCTCATTACTAACAAATTGTAGACACCCACATCCACACCAGAGCTCTATTAACATCCTGCCCCTAATGCCTGGGGGAAAAGCCAGATCCTCATGTTCTTCTGGAAGCTCAGCAATATTGGGGCAGTCCATATCTCAGGGGGAAGGATGTTCCGCTAAACAGTCTCTATGACAAGAAGGTGTGCTTCCTAAGACTCATTGGATGCCCACTCTGTCCAATCTGGTGGGACGGCAGAAGCCGTAACACATAAGATGTTTAAGGTGACAACCAGTACCTTGAAAATGCTTTTTCTAACCCCCATAATTCTCTTTCTGTTTTTATTTGATGACAGGTACAACAGGCAAAGCATCATCACCCCCACCTGCAGCTGTGGATGTGAGGCAGATGAGCGAAAAAGTGGAGACCATTTTGTTCCAGCTTCGCCAGGTGACCCGTGAGCGGGATGAGTTGCGAAAGCGTCTTGCCCTGTCCTCTCCTGGGTCAACGTTTGATGACTGCAGGTAAGAGAATTCAGAGTAGAATTCTCTACTCTACTCTACTCTACTCAATCTTGGGTTCTTAGAAATCTTTCCTTTCAAAAACAAAAACAAAGATTTCTTTCTTTTTAATTGTAAAAAAAATGAATGGACTTGGGAGAATCTCCTTGGAGTTGTTTTTGTCCTGGGCTATTGATATAGTGAAGAAAGAACTGCTTCCAGAGAGCACCTCCCTTCCTGTGAATCAGCACAACCTGCACAGTGGAACAAGTTGGTCCATGATGTAGAGGATATACAGTAAAGTGTTGCATTTGATCTGGGAAAACCTGAATGCAAATCCTCAATCAACCACAAAGCTCAGATAGTTTTCAGACCTTCTTAATTCATATCTTGCTTTCACAGAATGAAGGCATGTTCCAATTAAAGAAATAGTGAGTATGTAGTATATCAAGTTGCTAGTTTCTGGCAGTACTACCCTATTACATTGATACAACAGAACAGATTGTGACCATGTGGATGTGTGGAAGATGCCTCACCTCACATGAAGTGAAGTAGGTAAGGGCCTGGAGGTGAGCCAGTATTGGTAGCTACCCCCACTCCATGGAACAACATGATCTTCTGAGGTACATGGAGCCCCCAACATGTTGAGGCAGCAAAGACCATCCTATCCATTTGATGACTAATGGGTGATGGGCCGCCTTACTGCTTTTGGTTTGATATGACTCAATTTGTCTAGTTTGGGGATTGTGTGTGTTTATGTGGGGTTGTCTGAACATACTGTATATGTTTTTATATTTACTGTAAGTCACGTTGCATCTTGGAAGTGGAGGGGGGAGGAAGGGAGGAAGGAGATACTGGGCATGTCAGATCTCTGTTTTCTTTTTAAAACATAAAGTTGCAGGTACATGTGTGCAAATCTTGGAATGCTCTGTGGAACAATCACACTGCTGTTTTCCCCACATTTTGAAGCAGTCCTGTTGTGAAGGGTATGTGGGTATCTTTTCCAAGATTCTAATCTGTCCCAGAAGATACTCTTCTTACCTTTTAGACAGGTAAATTACTGGTTTGCTCTGGAAAGTAAACCAGTAATTTACCTTTGCACCTGGATACCTTGTTAGTGGGTACAGAATAAGGATATGAAGGATAACCCAATCCAGGAAAAGTGCAAAAGATTCAGAAAGATAACTTCATTGGTAACAAAGCTGAACACAGAAGGTTAGAAGGAAGTTTAGATGAAGTTTGTACATGTTTGCTTAGTGTATTATTTAAAGCACTGTAGGCAGTGTGAGAGAACACGAGGCCAACTGAAAATGTGCCAAACCCTGTTTAAAAGTCTGCTAGCTCTTTTTGGCATTTTCCCTTGAGATTCAGTTTCCAACTCTGAATCAACTCACTGCAGATTGACAGTATCACCCTGGGATTCATCACTTCACCTCTTAGCTTGACCGTTCCATAATTTACCAAGAACTAGGTGCTCACATCTTGGCTGGAAAGTTGAGATTTTCAGTCCTCTGAATTTGTAAGTTCTTGTAAAAGTTTTTGGAAAAGGGGCTAGTGGCGGTGTATAAATAAATACCAGAGCAAAACACTTGAACTGGCACATCCTGCTGTCTGCAATTGAAATATAAGCCAAACATACCATAATTCAACTATTGTGTATCACAGAATGTAGTGGAAAATCCTGAGTGAAATACAAATGTTAACACAATGAATGCTTTAAAAAACTGAAATCACCACACATACAACGAAACTTTAGAGAGGAAAGTGGCATCTGTTCCCAGTTCTGGGATTTCAATGCTCGTAATCATCCATTTCTCTTCATCGCCATAAAGATAAAGAAATAAATTATGCAAAATTGAACGGTTGACAGAACAGTGGAAGAAATACAGATTTGCTTAACTTGGCTCTCAGCATTTCATGTTTATGACATACATTTCGGGTGGCTGGGTTGTAAAGAACTTGACATGGATTTTTTCCCCCTGAAACTACATCCTTTTAGCTTTCTATATAATTCAGGAGTTACATATATTCCTTAGAATGCAGGTATATTTTATTTTGAAGAAGTACGTATCTACGTTAGTGTTATTATCCATCTGGATCCCTGAAGGGTGGAGAGGATAGTAAAATAATAGGACTGTGTTGATTGTCAATGACACTAGCTTTAATTCTTTACACTAGTGGCTCTTGAAATTGAGTCCTCACATTGGTTAGACTACAACTCCTATGATGCTGACCATGTCAGTTAAGTATAAAGAGAGATGCAGATACATATCATCAATTCAGATGTTTTTATCTGAAAGCTGTGGTTGCAGGCAATAATTTCTCTACATGTTAAATATTTGCTCTCACGCTTGAATAACTTCCTCAGTATTTATAGTCAAACCAAGTCAGAGGTTATCTCTGAAATAATAACAGTACAGTATTGGCCTTGCCTCTTTCCCCTCTGGTTCTTGTTGTGATTCCATTTTATTTGCTGCCATTGAAAACAGCCACTACGTGTTAAGCTCTACCAGGGCTGTAGGCGAGATCTGACAGTTGAAAAGACACTCAGTGTCATGCTTTAGAGCAGGAAATATGGAATTGTGTAACATCATGCAGTAGTTGTACTAATTGTATGCAGGGCTAAGGAGGGAACAAGATATGCCATTGTTATTTTGGTTACAGCCATGCATTTATTTATTCAGTAGATTTATACGGCTGCTCATCTCAAATACATGACTCTGGGTGGCTAACAATATTACAAATGATAGAAAACATACAAAAAATATAAAACACATAGCAGCCAGGAAAAATGATAGTAGCAACAATCAAATACTCAGCACAACTAAGAATCAAGCTCTGTCGCACACCCAGGGCCCCAGGCACAGAGCCAAGTCTTCAAGGCTGTACAAAGGCTGATAGGGATGGCGCCAACTTAATCTTAATAATCGCCCAGAGGGATGATATTCCAGAGGGTGGGTTCCATGATAGACAAGGCTCTCTTCCTGGGCCCTACCAGCCAATACTCCATAGCAGATGGGACCTGGAGCATGCTCCTTTCTGTAGGATCAAGCCAGTCAGATATTGTTATTTATTTTTATTAAATTTTGCCACCGCCCATCTTCCCCCAAAGGGGGGACTCTGGGCGGTTTCCAACAAGAATAAAAACATTAAAATACCATAAATAAATATAATATTGGAGATAAATACAGTATAAAATCCAGATGACGATACTAGTTGGAATATCACTCATGTGTATCTAAGAGGCCATTTTAGGGCACTAACCATCTCCAGGGGTGATTACTCCACCTCCTGCCCCAAGCGAGGTGGCAAAACCAGGTTTTTAGTTGTTTTCGGAAGGCCACAACAGATGGAATCTGTCTTATCTCAGGGGGAAGGATGTTCCGGAGGGTGGGAGATTACAACTCCCATCACTGACTGCTCACTAGCATTGATGGGAGTTGGGATTTTGCAATATTTGGAAGACCATATGTAGGTCATTCTTGGTTTATTAGAATGTGGCTTACTGGTTTTGTGACCGAAGCAAGATGTGAACCAGGGATGTTTAGTTTTTTACCTATTAGAGTAGCTTTTTAACCAACCAATCCTGTTTAATTTCAAATTAATCTCTATGGTGTTTGTAACATATAGTTATTGGATATGGCTTGTATCATGTTTTTAATACATTCTTTGTATGGTGGAGAAAGATAGAGCCTAATGGCATGTCTGTTAGCGTGCGTTAAGGTAAAATATGTAATGTAGAAAAAATGGCCATTGGGATCTTGATCGAAAAATACATTGTAAAGAGGATTTGGCAGTACTCCAGTCCACTGTCATTTCACTTCTAAGTGCAAATGTATTCATTGTTTGTCTAGGTCTTTTCTCCCTGAAGCCTGCTGGGTCTTACTACCATGACATGATCTGCAGTGGTCATGGATCTCGTTGGCTTGGGGAACCTTGACAGAGAAGCCCCATCCCACTGCAAAGTTACAATGCTCCTTACTGAAATCTTCACTTAAATTTTCACAGTGACACCTAGAATTAAACATTTTAATGTGGCTTTCCATGGAGATTTTTAGAATGCCTTTGGTTTTATTTGCACAAGCATTCTTTTCAAATCACTAATCACTAATTTGCAAATGTTATCAAGTGCTGGCATGTGGATGTTTAAGCTTTTCCAAGCAGTGTGTCAGTGGGGATCAGTATGTCAGTGCTGTGTTGAATTAGGCAACGGAGAAAAACCAATCCCTCAGGAGAAAAACCTTCCTCCCTGTAACAACTAGGGCCAATTTGCCCATAGCCCACATCTGTAACTTTTGTATGGGATGAAATGGACCTGGCGTCATGATGCTTCTCACTCTAGGCACAGTTTATAGTGAGACCAAAATGGAAATCTACCAGGGCTCATTACTCTGGCAGTTAAAAAGAAAGCAATGATAAATCCCTTGTATATTGTTGCCAAAACTGCATGGACAGACTCTCAAAGGAGACTTTAGCTTACTCATGTGACCTTCTCTTTGTGGTAGGCCTAACCCCAAACCAAACCATGATTATGAAAGACTGAAGATACAGTGTATGAAGGCAATGTCAGATCTACAGTCCCTACAGAACCAGCATACCAAAACACTAAAAAGATGTGAAGAAGCTGCTAAGGAAGCTGATTTCTATCAGTAAGTAAACATACACATTAGTACTTCCTTTCTTATTTTTCTGTATTGAATAGATTCTCTTAGAGTTTGATATCCAGAGGCCTTCAATACTGGCTTTCTTATCCTCATCCTGTTTGTCTCTCAAATGTCCTAATTTTAACATCAGTGGAGGGAGAATATACAGAACATTTGGTAGCAGATTTAAGGATTAGTTTTTTAATCTTTGCAGACAGAAAATCAGCTTGTAAAAACGGTGATGGAATGTAAACTTGGCTTGCAGTGGGATGGAGTAAAGTCTGCAAAGGTGACTTTCCCAGATTTAAAGCAAAAGGTGTGGTTTTTTTCTTTTGATTGCTTGTTTGGAAGGCATGTCTATTTTCTTTCTCTGAATTTTTTTCCTTGGTCCAGATTGAAGTGTGGGTCAAAATGTTCCCATGGGAGAGTTAAGTAGTAGCAAAACCATCACAGCCCTTCTTCCTTTGTTTTCAGGTTTTAATGTGCCGTCGGTTGGATTCCCCTCTATTGGGTTCAGTGAACAAGTCCAAATAAATGTTCTATAAAATTAATTACTTAATGTCCAAATTGTATGCTTCTCAGTTTTTGGCATGTTTGCACAGGTCAAAACCTGGTCTTATGTTTTGCCCTTCATCTCATTACAAGCAGTATAATAAGCGGAGTAATAAGTGACAGTGCAACCCCTGGAAAAGAATCCTATGATTTAAGGAACTACAGATCAGTGCACCCCTGCTGACTGCAAAGGATCTTTTTGCCTGTGAATCCAAAGTGCCAGACAAACTTAATTCAGAATAAGTTTTTTCAGGAATTCAGGAAGTAGTATTCTCTCATCACTTTCTTTCACTTTCTGTTCCTCTCTTTGGTTGCTTGCACTTCTATGAACTCCTTATTTGGATTGACGTAATCCTCCCAAATCCTGTATTTGCCTTTGAGCCTTTAGAAAGAAGGCTATGAACTTGATGGTGTTTGCATATACAGGAACTGAAGCATTCAATGGCTCTGATCTCTTATTTCTCATCTTCCTATATGCTGTTAACATACTCACTCGAAGAATATGGGCCGAAGTTACAATGATATATTTTTTATCACATTTTGGAGTTTTAAGAACAGGTTAACGTTCAATTTCTTTTAAATCTGAGAGGTGTTGTTTTCTTCCCCCTGATCTGCTCTTTATAGGAAGAGAGTGATGAAATCTATGGTAGCCCAAAATCAGAAGGGTTCTGGTAGCGACTTTTCCAACTAACAAATTCATTATAAGGCATAAGATTTCAGGAGCTGCAGCTCATTCCATCAGATGCAGATGCCCAGAGTGGCTAGACTGATAATAGGATTTAAATTAGGATGAGGCATCTGTGCAGCCAACCTCCCTTTTTCCCCCTGCCTCACCCCAGTTAAACCTTTTAATTGAATCTGTTGGTCTGAAAAGATGCTACCAGATTCCTTATTCTTATCTGCCCACCTCTTGATGCAGTATCCATGGCCTTCAGCTTTTGTCGCTTATCATGTCCCTCAACAGGCAGTCTGGTTTTCTAAAAATAATTATATATTGTTTACTTGGCTCAACAGCATTAGGTAAAAAGTCATATGCTGCTAGGTCTGTTTATACGACAGTTGTTAGCCAACATTAATAATCAAAAGCCTACAACATCTGTCTGGAGCCTAACAGAGGGGACCCCAACCACTTTGCCCTGGTGAGCTCATGTGGAATTGTGCAAGCATGTTACGGGCACTATCTCAGGGCAATGAAATGTATGCTCTAAACCCCCTTAAACTGTGACACAAAAAACGGGAATTTGAAAATATTAGCCCGATCTGCTTTCTGGACATTTGAAGGAGCTGTAAAAGGGGTCCCAGCAGACCCCTTTTAAATTGCAATTTTTTCACTTCTGCTTTAGACTGTTTCTCAGTCTTAGTCTCTTCTCTTCTCCTCTCCTCTCCTGTTGTATAATTAAAAACCATCTTTTTTTAAAGAGTTACTGAAATAAAAGTGTGGGATGTGTAGAAGTTTAAGTATCATTGAAGCTATTCCAAAATGCTCACCAAGGCTATGGTCTTTCAGACATCTTTAAAACATACAATGAGTCTTAGTAGTCTTTCTGACTTTTAATCTACTTTCTCATGAACCAAGGACTAGAGTAAATTTTGTCAAACACAATTGCTAGTTTTCTTAATCCTTGACATTCACAAAGGTATCCATCCAGTGCAGTTTAGTTACCCCTGCAATGAATTCCATAATCCCAGCAACAATTTTTCCAGCTATTCCAGCCCTAAGTATTGGTTTAGATGCTTGGGATGCCTCAAGGATATTTTGGGTATCTGAATCTGCCATTCTAGGCTGGAAGTAGCTGTTTTGCCAAGTGTCCAGGCAGTGATCAGGTGCCCAGACAATTGATTTTTTTAGATTCCGTGACACATCAGTGAGAAAAGAAATTTTAAGCTTTATTATTCACTCAAACAGATTTAAACAATTTAGGCAAATTGAACAGAAACATAACATAAAGAAAAACCATAACATATCAAGCAAGATGATACCCAATCTCTCATCAGTTGTCAGAAGCTCCCAGCAAACATACTCCAGGGTGGCTCCATTTCCAGAGTACTCAGCCCTGGGTCTGTTCAGAAGCTTCCCAAGCCAATTTTGCACCCAGCATCTGGTAACAGGATCTGTGGCCAAGCTCCAAACGCAAGAGGCAATCCTAAGGTTTTTATCAAAGTCTGGCCCTAAACCCTCGTGGCCCTGTTTCCATGGTAATGAGACTGCAGGATCTGACCTTGACTAGATAGTTCCCAGGGTCTGGACACCTGTTTACAACGTAATCCAAGAACCTGGAAAGCTATACAGATAAGCTAGTGTTAACATAAACAGTCTTGGGGTTTTCTCCCCCCTGCCCCAACCTTTTCAAGCTGGAGTGAAAAACAAGCAGGTTAGACATAGCTCAGAATGAACTCTAAACTTCTATACTCTTCTTAATATGAAGGAGAAATCAAAATATGTCACTCCTTGAAATACGGTGGTCTTCCACTTTGCCACTACAGTAGCTATGGGTTGAGAAACATCTGGATCCAAACAGGATGTTAGACATACTGTCCTAACAGTCAGAATTCACGCTGAGACGAGGAGTAGGTCTCTAGTGTTTATTACTGCTACATAAACAGAATCCTAACAAACTGAAGAAGCGTGGGAAAAACCCAGACAGATAAACCCCGAAGGTTAAGGCGGGTCTGATCTGTGTCTCTTTGAATGGCTGCTTAATTCCTCAGTACTACGCATGCGTTTTTCCCCCTGGATAGAGGCCCCCTCCTGCTTGCCATCAGTACTCATGACACATACAGTGGATATAGGGATTTCCCCGGCAGAGGTTTGCGCTAATTTGGAAGCATTTATAGTTCTTCTGGAAGCCAGTCAGCTATATGAATTTATGAAGTAAAGTTGTTTTAGATGATAAAGGCTCAATCCAGGGAGTCGTCTGTCTTGTTCCCATAGAGGCTCATTGGATTGCATTATAGCGAAAAGTTCCGGTGACTCCTAGTTCTGGATGCATCTTTTTAATTTCCGTGTCTTTGGGGATTTCTCTTTTATGAAGAGACAGTAACTCAGGAGAGAAACCAACCATCCATTTGTTTATTATTGATGGAAGAGTAATTAATTTACTAAAATTATTCATAGTCCTTTTTGTCAGTAGAAGTACCCAGCATGACTTAGAAGCACAGTAAAAAACTTGAAATAAAAAACAAAATACGATAAATGCTGTTTAAAAAACAAACAATTCTAGGGTCTGCTCGTGGTAAGGCCAGAGCCAAATGTATGTAGTTTCTTCTCTGCTCTCTCTCTTTTTCTGCTGTCCTCTTTTCTCTCCTCTCACTCAGCACAGACCCCAAAGTCCTGCTCTTCCCTTCATAGTGTAGCCTGACCCAAAGTGTTCAAAATAATGAGTCCATAATAATGTAGTGGTTTCACCACTACAACCTTAGAGTGATACTTTCTGACAGTGTCTCACCAGAAGGGAGCACTTGGTAGACCTTGTTTGGGTTTTGAAGCTAAGCATGTCCAAACCCGATTATTGGCGAGATGAGAGACACCCAGAGAATCCCAGGACCATAGTTTAGCCTGGAGGGATCATCATCATCACCATCCCCATCCCCGACCTCATCTTCCTGGAATAAGGCAGTGACAAACCACTTCTATATTTTCTCCAAATTACGTTGCCGTGTCCACCAGCGCACAAAAAGTTGAGCTTGATTTGAAAGAAATTACTTTTTTGTTAAATGTCAGAATACTTGATGACCCTAAACTCTAGAGATGACTATCAGTGTGATTGTTTATTGACTCTACCTTCAAAAATCACTTTCAATTTCCAAGCACAAGGGAGCACTTTACTTGGACTTAATTGCGTGCGTTTCCCGTCTTGCCAGTACGTTACACAGTCGTCTGCTGAGTGACCAGTCACAGTTGAAGGAGGACATGGACACCTTGAAGCGGAAGAACAGCCAGTTTGTACGAGAGCACAATCACCTCCAGCAGTTGTGTGAGGAAATGAAGAGACTTCATGAGGAGGATCAGAAGGAAATAACAAACCTGCGCAGCCAACAACAGCAGGTAGTTTCTTTCCTTGCTTTTTAACGTAGTTTCCACATGAAAGACATTTTTTTCACAATTAAAATATACATCTAATGGCATGAAATAACGTTAATAGCATTTTCCTTTCATTTAATTAGTATTTTGGTTGCACTTATTCCTGATGGCTTTTCGGCTATGATTTTTGCAGAATTTAGGTACTGTGATTGAATGTTTCCTAAGGCTGATCTGAGCAATTTAGTATTTCAGTTTACAGACTTTCTGGTTTTTCAGCTTTGTAATAGCTTGAAGATAATATATTCCAAATACAGTTTTCTGATGTTAACCAGATTACACTAGAAATGTTCCATAGGCCATTCTGTCTTTAATCTGGCTGTCTTTGTGTTGAATTTCAATCCGCTGTGATACTGCCTGAGATCAAGGCCTGCTGTGTCTTGTTAGTCTATTAGGACCTCTTCTGATAGGACTCAGCATTCAGAAGCCGGGCCAAAGGGTGGACTTCTCTCTGTCACACCTGATTCTCATTGCCATATGTAGAGGGTAACTGATGACTTTCCAGCTCCCTTGCATCCTGTTGGCCAAACCAATGGGAAATTGCCAAGTAGTTAAATGAGAGAAACTTAAGCAAAGTTGTCCTGATCTAGACAGAACAGAAATTCAAACTGACAAGTTTCTTTTTTCTATATTAATTAACAGTTGTGAAAGAGAAATACTTATTAAATTATGATGACTCTGTACTAAAAAGTTTCTTTGTGCATTACATACTTCATGCACCAGAAAATAGATACTATGTAACTGGATTGCATATACAGGTAGTCCTCACTTAAGGACCATTCGTTTAGTGACCATTGAGACTTAAGACAGTGCTGAAAAAACTGACTTACAACCGGTGCTCACACTTATGACCGTTGCTGTCCTAACAGCCAGGAACCACACTGAGGCAAGGAACTGGTCTCTAATGTTTTATTGCTTGTACATAACAGGAATCCTAACAAACTGAAGAAGCGTGGGAAAAACCCAGACATATAAACCCCAAAGGTTAAGGTGGTCCCGATCTGTGTCTCTTTGAATGGCTGCCCAATTCCTCAGTGCTACGCATGCGCTTAACAGTCTGGATGGGAGCCCCCTGCTCGCCATCCTTACTCATGACAGTTGCAGCATCCCCGCAGTCACGTGATCACGATTTGGGCACTTGGCAACCAGTTCACATTTATGACCATCGCAGCATCCTGTGGTCACATGATCACCCGGCCAGCTTCTGGCAAGCAAAATCAGTGGGGAACTGCGTTTAATGACCACATGTTTTGCTTAACGATCATTCACTTAATAACCGCTACAAAAAGGTCGTAAAATTGGGTCGGTTTGCTTAATGACCGCTTCGCTTAGCAACTGAAACTCCAGTCTCAATTGTGGATGTTAAGCAAGGACTACCTGTAAATAATAACTGAAATGGAACCTGGAAGTAGCATTAAAATCCACTAATACTTTCAAAAGAGAGGAAGATGCCGTTTGACTAAACGTAGTTATTAATACAGTTGACCAATTCCAAAGTTCTGGAATAAAACTAGATTCTGAACAGGGGCCTCCACAGGGCAGCAGAAGATCAGAATCTCCGAATTGGTGGGTGTGGCATTGAAATTGGAGCATCGCCTTTTTTATGCATGCATGCATGATAGCTTCTTACTGCAATCCTGCTTTGCTGCTGCTACAGTTGACAAATGTATACGCTGCAAAATCTGAACAGTTGCAAGTGTCCGACGTTCTGGTAGGCAATCCTTCCTGAACAGCAATGCAGCAAAGTTCAGTAAAAAACAGAAATTAATCTTACTCTTGTGTGATTATTTGTATACCATAATCTTTGTTTCAATGTTGAAAGACAGTGAGGTTGGTCCTGATAAATTCAGTAAGTTTATTAGCTCAGATCCTGTGTTTAAGCTTTATGTGGGGGACTGAGCCTCCATGAGTCTGCTCCAAATTAATTCTGAATGACTACTCTCCTTTTCAGTTGCAAACATCAGATTAAAATTCAGATTTACAAGTTCATTCACTAAGTGGGATAACTTTACTTTTTTCAGCTCAGTAATCATTGGCAGCTATCTGTGCCCAAGTCAGCTTTGATGTCAGCTTCTTTCATTACAGGTCCTCGATAAATTAAGGAGATCAGGACTCAAGGCAGTCGAAGTGATAAACTTGAGTGAGGCTGGGCCTAGATAGCTAGTTGAAATCAACTTGATATTCCATGGGACATTCAGATCATTATCAACAAAATTTCCATATATTCCCACTACAGCTGAGCATAGAACTATTGTGCACAAAAATTACAACACAGTTCTGTTTAACTTAGATCACTCCTTTGTATAGGCCAGAGTAAGCAGTCCTGCATTGCAAGAAAACAACTTAAGTGTGGTATGAAAATCTAAATTCAATATAACTTAACTTTATTAAAGAGATTTGTAATTTTTCCTGCTGAGATTTACACACAGTCAGTTATAGAGTTGAACATATCCTCAGAATATGATGGATTTCTTCAGAAGTCACAGCTTTGGCAGGGCATCTGTAATCTCAGAAGTCTATCCTGGTCAGCTTAGCTCTCCCTCTGGGACTCATCCAGCTGTTGTTTATACCATAATTCTTTTGCAACTTTCAAACCACTCCTAGAGATCTCAGTGTCCCTATTTTCTATTTTGGCAGCCTAAAGCTTCCCATTGCTTCTATTTTTAGATTTCTAGGTAACCCAGTTTTTCCACAAAGTTATTTTCTTTATATTTTTATGACTTCTCACTCTTGTCCGTTCTTCTGCCTCCTGTATCTTTTCCCATTCGTCATCCCTTCATCCTCTAAAATACAGCACTTACATTGCATATAAGTTGTACTAAAAGTAATCAATGTATGTAATCAGTAAATACACATGTCACAGAAATACGGTTCAACAAATCTTTGTGAGTGCAAGAATTAATATAAACAGCACAGATACACTAAAAAATATGGTACGAATATTCATCAACTGCCTGCTTACATTTTCTCCACCTCCTATGAACAGTTCTGTGAGGCTGTATTGTGAGCAATTTATTGTTTGATTTATGAAGGGACTGTGAGGCAATAGTAGAGAATACAAATTAGGGGAAACATTTTATCCTTTTGTTGGGAAAAATTATCTTACTCACTCTTGGCTGACATCTCCAAAACCATGGGGTCTAGACTTTCCTCTTGTTTTCTAAGGATCTTCAGAGACCAGAAGATCATAATAACATAAGCAGTGTAAGACTTGTTGTAAAAGTGACATATGCCATAAGTAATCACATCTGTAGCATGGTGTTGAAGGCTTTGATGCCCTCATGATGGCATCAGAAGAGCTTTTCTGGGTAATTTCTTCTGCTAGACTGGGAAGCTGAAACCACTGGGGAAGAAAGCAACAGTAAATCATTTCCATAACATTCCAAGAAAA
Source organism: Candoia aspera (assembly GCF_035149785.1). NCBI lineage: Eukaryota > Metazoa > Chordata > Lepidosauria > Squamata > Candoiidae > Candoia > Candoia aspera. The sequence goes on along the minus strand of NC_086158.1, from coordinate 92,455,609 downwards.
TGACATGGGTACAATGGAGTGATGGTACCAACCAGATCACACCTGTGAAGAAAGCTGGAGAAAAAGAGGTTCTCTTTGTTTTAAGTTGATAGGGCAATTTCTGAACTTAACACCGAAGTTTTTATGGTTCTCATTTCAGAATGGCATGCTTAGCAAAAGTCAGAGTGTCTCCGAAAGAGAATCTGGGGGCTGCAGATTGCCCACTTTGGGTTTCATTCTCATCCCAGTACCTTTTAATTTGTAATTATGAGTTTATACACACAGTCACTGAAATCACTGCAAGCCATTCTAGCTCAAGCTTGCTTAACAAGCTCTGTATTTCTTATTCATCTCCAGGAGAAGCAATTTTTTTATACTATATGCAGAAGTTTGAATTCTGTTACGTTTGGGCGAAAGAGGGAACACACCAAAAATGAAATCCATTCTTGATGGAAGAGATCTCTACATAACTTAGGAGGTTATAGAGAACAGTAGAGGTTCCTCATATTCTCCTCTCAAGATAAGATTTCTAGCCTCACTGTGCTTGCAGGCTCAGCAATATTCAGATAGTAAGCTACAGCAAGCAGTACATTGGTATTTTCTCATAGCCTTGTGAGGAGGAAACACAGGAGCGACATAAATAAATAAGCAAGCAAGTGCTGGTTAATCATTTCCTTCCAAAGCCACTTCAAAGAGATGAGAGCTTGAGCACTACAGGAAATATATACCACATCTGGAAAACAAGCATGGCAAGGAAAAATGATACCATTTAAAACAAAAAACTTGCTTGAAACTTACGCAGTTGGGGGATTTCTCTCCCAGCTCCACTTTATTTTTGCTCCATTCAGTCTTAAAATAACCTGTCGTTTCACCAAATTCAAGCAAGAACGCTTTTGGTATACATAGCGTATCAGGCAGCAAGGCAAACACTTACAGTATGCCTTCTAAAGGGACCTAAATGTTTGTAAATGCTGCAAATCAGTCGGAGTATAAAGAAGGGGGAAGTTAGAAATCAAATACTTACCTACTTGTCCAAGCAGTTCCTTCCCCCTCTTTTTTTCTTTCCTTTCCCCCTTTTTTTTAAAAAAACATGTATAAACGATTGATTTTCTGCCATCAAGTCACTGTCGGCTCTTAGCAACCACGTAGATACTGTAGATAGATTCTGCCATGCTGATTTATAAACGATAATAATTAACAATACAGTGGAGACCTTAGTAAGATAATGTAATGCTTTTTGCAGTTGTCTATCAGTACCATACTTAGCTTGAATTGGGCGATCCAAGCATGTTTATGAACATTTTAGAAATTATATTTAACATGGATATAAGCTTTTTTTCCCCTTACCTTTAAAGGTTTAATTTATCTAAACCATCACAGTGTTAACACGTTCTGGTTTATGTGCATAAATGCCACTGTACCCAACGAATACCTGTACTTTATAATGTATTATTCACGTTTTATAATGCAATAAAACAATTACTGGGCGGGAAAAAAAAAGAACCGGCCGTTTCTCTCCTTGTTAGTCAATACCAGTTCTGTTCTCGTAGAATAGGAGGTATCTCTGGTTGCTTTTTGGGCGAACAAGGGAACAGGCAGTAAAGTAGATGAAACTTGTTCAAACAGCCCTGCAGTGGACGGCTTGGAAGAACAGACCGTTTGGCTCAAATTACTTCCCCCAACAGAGATGGCCATTGATTTACTGTACAGTCGCTGCCCGACTGGGCTGTCTGCTCCTTGCGTATGAGCTTCCTGTTTCCATGGTGGTAGCCTTTGGCCTCACTCAGATTCTTTGCTCTTCTCCCTGTCAGGGAATTGAATGGGGGAACTCCTTGGGATGTTTTCTCTTTTGTTCCTCCACTTTCAGACTCATGTTGACTGGTCTTCTCTAAATCCGTTTTTTTTTTTGTTTTTTTTAAAGAGCAAAACTAAAGCAGTAAAGTCTCCTTCAAGCGGACTTGACTCCTGGAGACGTCATTGACTCACCCCTGTAGTTTTCCTGGCAACAGTACAGGAGCGTCCTGGCACTGCACTTTTCTAGGATTTAAAAAGAAAAAGAAAAACTTCCCACTCAAAGCTGTAGCCCTGGGACTCTCTGATAATCCTCCATCCAAGTCTTAACCAGACCCTCCCCTGCCTATCTGAGGTTGGCTGGGTGCTGCACCCTACTGGAACTTTTAAGAGAAGTCATTTAGAACTCAAATATCTGAGATTGTTTGGCCTTCATTTTCACATTTTCTCATTTCCAGCAGAAATTAATATTCCTTCTTAAATCATTCATTCCTTCTCTAAAATAATAAATGCCTTTAAATCTGAATTGCACATAACTGGCTTGTGGAGTTATGGGTGTATGTCTATATGTGTGTGTGTGTGTGTGTATTCTCACGCGTGCACACACTACATTGTATGGCTTTAAACGTTACATTGCATAGCTACATAAAGTAACACAATAAAAGCCACAAACATTTTATTTAATCGTTCCAAATTATGTATCAGAGGATTGCTGTATATACACAGTTCAAAATTTAGGGAAGGAGGAATCAGCAGAAAAAAATTAAATGTCCTTGCACAGTATTTGTGGCTGGTCATTATTTTTAAATCTGTAACTATAGCAGTGCTATCTCAACATACCAGGCTGAAGAGCTGAGGGATTTCCATTTGGTCACCCACCCAAGAACGAACTAGGTCCATCTTGGTCAGTCAGGTACTGCCACCTGCTGTGACAAAGAAGCTGCTACTACGTAGACGAGGAAAATGATCAGATGGGATGTGATCACTTAGTCAAATGTTGCTGTGTGTGTGCACTGTGATGCAGAACTGAAGGCGTCTCTGTCCTTTCCTGTTGAGGAGATGGCTAGTCGTGAGTTCAGCAGAAAATAGTAGCATATGAAATTTGAGGCTAGACCTCAGCCTAAAACTCCTATATGCTATAATGTGTTTCTCTTAGTTATGAAAAACATCCTTATTATTCTCTAGAAATAGAGGGTTCCCTGCAAATTAACTCCAAGGATAAGGAATGGCTATAAGTAAGTTAAATAAAGAGTTTGCAAATATGCACTGGCAATATTTTCTTAATTAGGTTATCTTCTTTGACTTTTATGCATATTTAATAGGCTGCAATGAAGAATGTAACTGGTGTGCCATCTTGTGGTTAGCAGATGAAGATGTCTGTTGTCCTCTTTTAATTCTAGTTTGGCGGATAGAATTCTTGTCCATGCACAAGGATTTTTATTGTTGCTTTGGGATGGAATTCAGTCTCGTGACTCCCTTCCTCTTTCTTGTCTGAAGTTAGTGGTACATTCCCGAAGACTAAGGCAAGATCTAAATTCAGTCTTGGACATTTGCTGTATTAATTGTCTTTACATGGTAGAAGAACATTGGGGGGGGGGTTCTGCAGTCTTGAGAGGAGAGGAAAGGAAAGGATTTAGAAACAAGTTAGACAGACCCTCTGCTTTCATGCTGCTCCCCTCCACTGTATTTGTCTGGAAACAATCACCTTTGCCATACCTACTTCACATTCCATTCATATCTTTGGGTCCATACTTACTGATTCGGGGCTGGTGCAGCAGTTTTAAGCTGCAATTTCTCCTTGAAAGCAATGGCTAATATGAAGACATTTCAGAATTATGGAGAAGAATGTTCTTTTCCCTAGGCCTATTTGGAAGAGTGAACTCTTGTGTGCCATTATGCCAGCATCAATTCTTAGCAACCACATAGACCTCCTAACCTGTCCTTTCAGGTCTCCCAATGGTGTATCCATCATTGCTGTAATTGTCCACCTACTTTCCTGCTGGTTGTTCTCTTTCTCTGTTTCTTTTCCATCATTCCCAGCATTATGAACTTCTCAAGGGAGCTGGGTCTTCACATAATACGTCTGTGATAATTTAAGCCTGATCATTTATGCCTTGAATGAGATCTTCCGATTGATTCATTCTATGATTCTATGAAATATACAAGCATATTTCCTTCTGGCAGGTCATGAAGCAGAATGGGTCATCAGAGATCTTGAATAAACTCTACGATACAGCAATGGATAAATTAGAAGTTGTGAAGAAGGATTATGATGCACTAAGAAAGCGGTACAATGAAAAGATAGCAAGCCACAATACTGATCTGAGCCGGTTAGAACAGACTGAAGAAGAAAACAAACGTCTCCAGAAACAGATGGACATGTTGATGAAACAGCGGGACACAGCAGTCCATTTCCAGCAGCAGTGTTCCACTTCTCTGAGAAGGTAAAATAGGCTTCCTAAATGGTTTCTTCTGTCTCAGAGCTTTTTCACTAGAAAAATCTTAACTCGGTTCTCTCTTTTCAACTTCCTTGATGGTGCTCATGGTCACTCAGGACCAAAGTGGACGTAACGGAACCAACCACATTGAGTTGTCTGCGTGTTTTGTCAATTTACATTTAAAGTTTGAGTTTGTGCGTGTATGGATGCCTGGTTTTGAGGTCAAAAGCCTACAAAAGTGAACTGTCCTTACTTCCGTGATATATCTACTCACTATCACTCTGAAGAAGTGGAAGTGATTTAGCTTTAAAAAGGCAGTTTAAAAGATAAGCTCCACTCCTTGCATCCACCCACTTTTTTACTGATGTTAAAGTTTAACTCTGCTTTCTAATTACATGTGAACAATGCAGATCCATGACTAAAAAAACAACATGGTTGACCATGTTCCTTCTGCTATTACATTTTTAAACAGTTTGTGTTCGGGGTCTAAGAGGAGGAGGGGTTTTTAGAACCCCGTCCTATGGACAACGCCGGCTCCAAGGCTTTGAAACGGAGATGAGCACCGCCCCCTAGAGTCGGACACGACTGGACTTTACGTCAAGGGAAACCTTTACCTTTACCTTTACTCCTTCCCTGCAAATGGTCAACCTTGCTATTTTCTTCTAGATTTGAAACTGTGCAACAAGAACTGAGCAAAGTCACAGCCCAGAACAAGGAGCTGCAGAGAGAGATGGAACGGTTGCAGTCAGAAGCAACAAGGTATAAAACTGTGCAACTCAAGGCAGCAAAGGATGCCGAGAAGTACAAGGAGGAACGGGACTCTGTTTTCAGTGAGTATCGTCTCATCATGAGTGAGAGGGATCAAGTTATCAAAGAAGTAGATAAACTTCAAACAGAGCTGGAGCTGGCAGAATCCAAATTGAAAAACACATCCTCGGAGAAGAGAGTGGCTAGTGAGGAAATGGAAGCATTAAGACAGGTATGGTATTGTAAGGTACTTTTGTTGGTAAAGAAGTGAATTCATTCTGCTTGTATGGTGTGGTGCAAATGTAACAGTGGATTTCCTTGAACAAGGAGGCTGTTCAATTATTTCCCCATTGCTCGAGGAATTTGGGCCAGGAACAATTGCAAGGTGACCTACTCATTTGGTGGAACTATTAAGGTCTCCTTTCACTGGGGTAGCTAATCCTTTTTGGGGTTTATTCAGTCCAGTAGAACACAGGAAGGCTGCAATGGCACACAAAACAATTGTCTGTATATAGAAGAGAAGGTTCTAATGTAGATATCTGCTTGACGTTTCAAGGAGCTGGTTATCACTATTAAAGCCTTACATGGCACAGGGCCTGGTTATTTGTGGGACCACCTCTCCCTGAGAGCATTTGCCCACCCCACTATGTTAGATAGGGTTGGCATGCTCCAGGTCCATTCTTTCAAATGCTGTCACCTACTGGGGCCTTGGAGGTGGGCCTTTTCCGTAGCTGCCCCAGGATTTTTTTTTTTAACTCTTCAGTGTAGCTTATAGCCCTGAGTCTGGGTCTCCTATCAAAGTACTTAATGGGTATGATCTTGCTTAGCTTTTGAGCTTAGATGAGGTTGGTCAGATTCTGGAGTTTAAAATAACATCTCTTTCAAGTTTAGCTCAGTTCTGCGCAACTTCATGCACAGGCCCAGTTTTCTGGCAACACTACATTAGTGGTTTGCAATTCCTTTTTCTGGGATTTTTTTTACCCTTTGTACTTACATACTTCATGCTCCAAACATACCTTATAAAGAGTCTATATAATAGACCCAAATACTTTCAGATAAATAGGTGACGTTTTACCATCTGAAAACTTAAACGGGTCCAATCCTATTTAGCTTAGTGCAACCATCAGTTGAGACCATTCATTATATCTTACAGGATTATTGTTAAGGTTATTTTATCAGTTGACCTAAGTAGGCCATGTCATTCCTGTGAAAGGGGTTGCAGGCATAACAGTATAAGAGAAAAACGTAAAGTGGTACATAACTGCTAAATAATTTTATTATCATCCACAAGAGCTCCAATTCATCCCAGTCATCTCCTTGAGACACTGCTTCCGTTGAATCTGTTGACTAATTTTTTGGACCGCATTCAGTTCCATTGGTCACCGTCCTTGAAAATGCAAGCAAACAAGTATTGCAAGAAATGTTGGTAGCACTTAGTGGTTTAGGTTTGGATGTGTAGCCAAGCATTCTGTTTCCACATTGGCCAGCCAGATGCCTTTGAGAAGGCCACAAACACAATGAAATTTCTATTTACATCTCCTGGTATTCAGAAGGATATTGTCTGATCTTAATATAGCTATTAATGGATATCACTGGATATTCATTTACATCGATACTTACCTTCCATGCAGCTGTCTAAAAAGAAGGCCTTTTAAAGTTTTCCAGATCAGTAATTAATGTGACAGTGAAATTCCTAAACTAACAGTGTACTTGAGTTGAAAAATCACTTCCTGAAATAGATTTAAAAAGAACTACAAGTGTTATATTATCTTGAAGAGCTTCTCTATACTGTACAATAGCAGATTTAGAAGTTAATTTTCATAAGTTGTTTTCTGCTAGGTTGATCACAGATGTAGCTTCAAGAAGCTATCTGATTTCGTACCAATTCAAGTAGATTTAGATATTGAAGAATAATTATTACAAAGGATTGACAACTCTTGAAGAAACATAATTATGATTCTCTTCTGCATTAGATTAAAATAGAACTTGTCACAGCAACAGCTTTAACTCGTTTTACTTGGTAGAACAGCTGCAGTTAAAATTACTGTATTTCTTATCCTATTTTCATTTCAGACTCCAAAGTTCCATTGATAACAAATATATATGTTTTAATTTATATATAATTATATATATTTTAAAAATACCCAGGTTTATGTAAACCATGAGGTACAAGCAAAAGCATGGTGGAAGATTTGGCATAAGAAATTGGCAATACCATTTCTGTGCCTTTCAGATAAAAGAATTAATACAAGTTGTTGGACGTTAAGATAATTTCCAATGGATACAAACTTAGTTGTTATTGGACTCTATTATTTAAGGTAATAGCATTTCCCATTAATTAGGGAATTAATGTCTTCTGTCACCAATGCATACCTAAAACAGAGGTGTGAAAAGGCCAGAAACAATATTTCTGCTCCCGTTCTTTGACCTCACCTCACCCTTTTTTAAATACCAAGATAAATTCATTTAATGTAAAGGATGAGAAGAGAGATATTTTAATGGGATTCAATTACTGATTAATGGTAAATCTATTTTACAAAAAGGTTGGTCACAAGTTCCAACTCAGTTTTGGATGTATGACTTGGTCCAATCATTCCTTCATAATACCATCAATTGTTTTTATTTATTTCTTAATGTTCCACTAAATGAAATTTGCCCCCTTTTTAGGAGACATGCAGTGGGATCATTCTTTTCACTGTGTTCTTCACCATAACTTTTAACATCTCAGAAGCTTAACAGGAAGAATAGCCAGAGGAATAGAAGAAGAAAAGGAAGGATCAGTTGTTTCCTTCTGTCTCTGTCCCCCCCAGTACATTCTACTTCTTCTATTACCTTTTTACAGTCCTGAGGCAGTATTTCTGGTTCAGTCCTTACCACAGAAGAATACTTACCTTTAAGATATTAGCTAACAACCTTTAGTGCATGCCCGGTGCTTATAGTTTCTTTTGATCAACATCACAAGCTTTTAACTTTTCAAGGTGTGTTCATCACATGAGAGGTTTCTTTCAGCACTTGATGTTCCTACCAATGATGGGTTCCATTTTAGGAGCTGAATTCTGCTCTGGTGGAACGAGACCGAGCAATCTGTGAAAGGAATGAGCTTTTGGAAAAGTACTGCCATGAAGTGAAAGACAAGGCTGAGGCTCAGAAGGAACTGGACCAGGCATGTAAGGATATTGAGACAGTGAAGGAAGAGAGAGATGTAGCCAGGAAGGAGAGAACGGAAGCCATTATCCAGAGAGACCATCTGTTAAGAGAATACTATCAAGCTCGCCAGGTACTACTGTTACCCTTTTAAAAATTGCAGTGTAGGGTTCTGTGATGGAATGTGAGGGTGGCCTTGGAAGATAGGGGGAAGAGATGCCACCTGGGGAACAGTCAGATAAGAGAGAAAGGAACCCACAAGAGAGTAACGGTCAGCGGAAGAAACATAGGAAGCCCCCCCCCGCCCCACCCCCCAGTAAATGCCCATGGATTTGACTTTGACCTAGTTTGGATCCAACTCAGTATGCTAGCATTTGTTTTGTTAATCAGAGTTCATCACTGACATCAGGTAGGGACACCTGTCTCTTTGATACTGGGATTTTGACCTTTTTTGGAACACATGAGGAATTTTCTGGGAATTTCTGGGATTTTCTGTTTTCTGTTTGTTTTATTTCTTGTCATTTCCAAATTTTGTTCAAGTTGCTGGATACTTTTCAATTTGTCTGTTTTTATTTAAAAAAAAACCTACACTGAATTGCTGTACATACATTAAACAAACGCATAAGAATAATATTAAGGTCTTCAAAGGATCACATTGACAACTGAGATTTAATCAGTGTGCAGAATACAGCAGAATGCTTCACTAACGAAGGGGAAAAATGAAATCCTTGCTCCCCCAAAATTACAAATTGTACACATGCCAATCACAAAATTATTTTTTTTTAAAAAATGATTTAAATTGCATTAGCAAGCGAAGGGAAGTCATGGAGTAACAACAGAACAGATTATGGGAAATCCTTAGAGGTTCTACTGAAATAAACCCAGAACTCCAGATATTTTAAAACACAGTTTATGAGAATGTTTTCATTTTCGTTTCATTTCCCTCCTCCCCTTTGAACACCGTTTTTTGCCTTGTCTTGTATCGCTTGTGATTCCGTAAACTGAATCTGTCATTCTCCTATCTCAGATACAAGATTCGGCTACGCTGGACATAGAAAGAGCGAACAAAGAAATAGAAATGCTCCGGAAGCAATATGAAGCCATGTCGCAAGAGCTAAAAGAAGCAATGCAAGAGGCAGAAGTAGCCAAATGCAGGCGAGATTGGGCTTTCCAGGAGCGGGATAAGATCGTTGCGGAACGAGAGAGCATACGGTAAAATGATACTTTCTAGGAAATCATCCTCCATTGCACTACCTGGCAATTTAAATAAATTGCAAATGTCTTATGCAAATGCTAGAGGAAAACGTATGAACCAAGACACTCAGAGTAAATTCTTCATCATAATTATAACAATTGTAACACTGACATTAGGTGGGGTTGAAGTCTTATACTATGAAAATTCAACTGAAATTGAAACTCTCTGTAGCGTTGCAGACCTGTGTTACTAAATTAGTAAGTAGGAAATTAATATAGGGTTGCTTTCATATTCACCAATGAAAACAGGTGTAGTGGAATGTGGGAATGAACTTGGGAGACAGGAGGAAGAGCCACAGAGTAGACAATGGTCTGATAAACAAAATTTGAGTCTGAAGGAGGAGGGGTGGAGAAAGCATCTCAGAAAGGACCCTTCCTAATTTCTTGGACCGTAAAGGCAAAGGAGGAGAGATGTACTTTCAGACTTGCAAGATTCTGTTACTGTAACTTTTGTTAGTACTTATGTTCGTGTTTCTTGCTTGGACTATTTTGAATGGCTAACAGTAGGGTACCAGCTAGGTATAAAAGAGCCTGTTACATCAGTTTGTTTATCTCTGTTTCATTCATACGTTTGTTGCAAAGTGGTTAAGTATACTGGAAGACTAGAAATGCAGTTTTGAAACTGGGGAAAAAAACTTGGTCTTGGTTTATTTTATCCAGGGGGAGGGGGGCATTGAGACTGGCTGGGACCATTGCATAACACTGCAGCCCTCTGACATTGTGTTTCAATTTCTTTGACTTTGAAGAACTTTGTGCGATAACCTAAGGAGGGAGAGAGACCGAGCCGTGAGTGACTTGGCAGAGGCTCTTCGTAATCTGGATGACATGAGGAAGCAAAAGAATGACACTGGGCGTGAATTGAAAGAACTGAAGTGTGTTATGGAAAACCCTTTGATCTGTAACTTCGTATCCTATATGTCATGTCTTTCTTTCCTGCCGTAGTCCTTGGAGTAGGACAGGATCTTTATTGTATGCAAATGTTGTGTAATTTCAAATGCAGTAATTTCACACACTGAGTGTGTGTGCATGATAGAGAGATACACACCCACACACACTTGTACATATGCATATGTAGTGTATGTGTGTGTAAATTGCATTTATTAAAACCCATAAACCCAGAAGAGGAGGGAAAGAAGGAAGGAAAAGAATAGATCTGTCTACCTTTATAGGACTAACTTTTAATTGGAAAGAAAAGTAGACCAGGACTCTCCAGTATGAATGTGTTAGGGGAAATTTCATTCTTTGCCCACTTGGCAGTTTTCTTTCAAAGGAGCATCTCTGGATCATCTGCCTATTAAACAGCAATAAGGATTAAATTAAATCAGAATTTAAGGAGCCCAGCACTTTGAAATTGGGGAGTCTTCATCCTCTCATTCAGAGCATGTAAGGGTGAAAAAAAAAGTCCCTCCATTTTGATTGTGATGTTCAACTTTTCACAGAGAGAAGATGGAGAACCAGTTGGAAAAAGAGGCAAGGTTTCGGCAGTTGATGGCTCATAGTTCCCATGATTCAGCTATTGATACAGATTCAATGGAGTGGGAAACAGAAGTAGTAGAGTTTGAGAAAGACAGGGTAAGTTGAAGACCATGGTCCCATGCTAGTCATAGAGCTCTACTGCTTGAAATCTCCCAGCAGGCAGAGATAGGATGTAAAGCCATATATTACATGTGCTCACGTCTTAAGTATAAAATCACTACAGATGATGTATTGCATTCATCTCTTTTAGGAAGACATGGATTTGAAGGCTCTTGGCTTTGATGTGGCTGAAGGAGTGAACGAACCCTACCTTCCAGGAGACTGTGGAATTTTTGTTACCAAAGTAGATAAAGGAAGTATTGCAGATGGTCGATTAAGGTATACTATTGGTAGTTAGTCCAAGCACTTGTCCTTATCAGTATGTGAATCTGTTCATCTGTGAAGAAGATGCATGGACATGAAGGGCCAAAGGAGTAGTTGGTGGTTCCAATTGCCTAGAGGTTCTGTATATAAATATGAAGCCTGTTTATCTCTCAGTGTCCAAAAAAAAAAATGGCAAAATGGGTAGAGAAATTTTAAGATGTGCAAATGTTGGAAGAAAGGTGGTGGGTAATCTGTTGTCTCTTGCAAGGAATGAATGTTTGTTGAAAGAAATGATTGTATATAATCACATGATTCTGCCATTTCATTGTATGTACATGAGAATTAGGCTTATCAAGAGAAATACCAAAGTGCATTCAGAATGAGGTACTTAAAAAGCATATGTACTAAACAAGAAGTGATAGGATTAAGAATGAATAGGTACTGAATGACTGTGGATTGCGTACAAAATTGAGCGACCCTTAGCAAAAGTATGTTTGAGGTGACATGGCCATGCAGAGAGAATGAACGGAGTAGGTTGCAAAACTGAGAAAAAATAAAGTTGGAGCTGGATAGAATTGATGAGAGGGATGTGAAGTTTAAAGGCAAAAGGCAAAAGGTAATATATATGAATCAGTATATGGATGTTGGGGAAGCAAGAATGGTTTGGAAGAAGAGATAGTATGAGAAAGTATGGTAAATCTTGTTAGTATAACCTGGATTTAGTTAGATGTTCCTTTCTTTTCTCTTATCTCCTGTCTTTCGTTTCTTTGCTTTACATAATGTCGGTTACCCCAAAAGGGAATAGCACAATGTTTATGTATGTATGTATGTATCTATGTGGTCCCACTAATATTGGCAGAGCTTTTGTTCAAAATATTGCTATATGTGCAGTAGACTCTTAGTTAACTGGCATCCATGGAAATTGATAGATGCCGGATAAATGTAGTTTCTGGTTGCTTGAGAGTTACTATTAAACCCTAATACCCACTAGATGGCAGCAGAGAGATACAAATTTTTTGCCAGTTGCTTGAGAGTGCCGGGTTTTTTTCTGGTTGCTTGAGAGTGACGGTTTTTTTTCTGGTTCGATTTTTGTGCCGGTTGCTTGAGAGTGCCGGTTGCGTGAGTTCGAGTTAACTGAGAGCCTACGGTATCACGCTGGTGTTAGACATGGTTGCAGCTCAGGTTAATCATCAGTTGTATATAAAATTAGGCCAAAAAAAAAAAAATCGACCCCTATGTTTTGCTCTAATTAATCAGGGTGAACGATTGGCTTCTGAAAATAAATGATGTGGATCTTACCAACAAGGACAAAAAGCAAGTAATAAAAGCAGTTCTTAATGGTGGAGGAGTTATTAATATGGTTGTTCGCAGAAGAAAGTCCTTAGGAGGGAAGGTGGTAACACCCCTGCACATCAGTCTTTCAGGCCATAAAGGTAAGGTCATCATACTGCTCTAAATACAGTGGTTATTTATTGGTGCTGTCAATTAACAAATACGCAGAGATCAAATAAATACTTCCACTGCACTATTTCATGAATGTGCTACTGAAATGAATGAGTTTGTTGGTATGCTTTCCTGGTCTATGTTCCTGTAAGACTGAAATGCCTGTTACAGAAGATGTTTTCTGTTGTGTATCAGTGGTCTAATAGTTCTCCTTCACGGCTTCACGGACTTCACCATTATTCTTGGCAATAATGGGATATTTTCCTGGACTTTTTTTTTGTTTTTTTTGACTTCCCAATTTAACCTGACACCTGGCATTTCTTGGAGATTTTCCATCCAAGTACTGACCAGACCAGGCCTTGCTTAGCTTGCATAGTCTGCCAGGTGCTGCCAGATGCTGAGAACTCAAAACAAGATTGTGTGTCTTCAGGAGTCATTGCTATAGGCTTATGTCAAAGATCTCACCTAGAAGTAATGTAGAAACAAGACAGATCAGCTGCTCAAATGGCAAATACATATCAAAGGAATTGTACCGGTCAAATTAGAAGGGAAATAACCAGTTCAGCTCTACAGAGAAAACATCTTGAACTTCAGAATTCAGAGTGCTGAGAATATATTATGTGCTGCAATCACCTAAAAACTGAGGAGTCCAGCTGGTTCAGCCAGTGGTCTACTTTGGCCAACATTATGTTTCCAAGAAGATGCTACAAGAAAGATTGGAGGAATAGAGACACGACAGCTGTGTCCTCTTAGACGGCCTTCCAAATATGTATTATTTTTAATCATGGAGGCTTTGTTGGGTTTGAAGGAGTCATAATTAATTACATTTATTTGTTTCTTTTAAGGCCATCTCACTCACATCCTTTAAAAGAAGGAAAATTTTACATTGGTTTTCACAAGGAAGCAGGCACAGAATAGTCACACACACAGACACACACACTATCCCCCAGACATGCCTATAATAAAGATGAATTGTGTGTGCTAATAAACTTTGTGTGAGAGAATTGCCCTGTGTGCATGAAATTAATAAAAGTTCATTTAGGCATTGATCTTCTCCATTTCAGATAGTGGAATTGGTATAGAAAATGGAATCTTTGTTACTACAGTAATGACTGGTAGTCCAGCTGCCAAGGATGGATCCCTCACTGTGGGAGATAGGATAATTGCCGTAAGTTACATTTTAATCTGTTTTAGCCCACAGATGAGATTTGCAGTAGGAACTCAGATCAGGTGAGACGCAAAGCTTATTTGGCCAGAAATGGTGATAATTTCTTCTAAAGTTACTTTGGAGATAAATGTGCTTTAAAATCTCACTACCGTCACCCTTAAAATTATCATGTCGGTATGAAGAAGCTAAGTTTAACTTGTCTCTTATTGTTCCTTCTCCTGATGTCTTGGTATCTTTAGCTTGTCACCAAAAGGAGCTAGTTTTTTGGTTTAGAATAATCGTCTCCTTTTTCACCATCTCTCTCTTCTTGTTGTTCCCTTTCCCTTTCTCTTTTTTCCCCTCCGTCAATCATTTTTCCTCCTCCTCTTCAAATTATTTTAGCTTTCTTCCCAGCCTTTCTTATAAGGAGCAGTCCAGTTCCATTCTGTCAAAGTGATAATCTCCTATTTCAGCATAGCTTGTGCCACCCAAACTATCATTTGAGCTTTGAAATATGCAAATCGAGTTTGATTTTTCAGCTGCTGAGCACTGCAGTATCTGGGTCATGCTGGTTTCAAACCATGTAAGCACAAACTGTTGTTTGCAATGTCTCTTCCAATGAGGTTTCATCTAGTCTGGCTAGTTAGATACAATCCATAGTCTGTCAATCCAGACATCACATCCAATAGCTAAGGTTTCAGGCTGATATTGTTAAGCAATCCGGAGTCAGAAATGCTTGCTGATGTTCTTTCTGGGTTTAATAAATACATGTACATATGCATGCATGTGTGTTGCTCTTCTCCAGATCATTCACAAATTCTCCTTCTCTTCCTCTTCCTGACAGAGGTATGTAGAAAAGACATTTGTAGATCATTTTGGAGTCAAAACGCCTTAAAATTCAAATTTGGTTGTGAATTTTCCTAATCGGAGCACATAAACAATGCTCCTTGAAGAAACACATCTACGTTTTGGGAGCTATGCACAAATCCTACACAACCTTAGTTTCCTTAGAACAGGGCTGTTAATGGAAGCGCCACAGAATCCTTGAACCTTTCTTTTCATCTTAGAGTCTTATTCTGCCCACGTTTGCTAAAAAAAAAATCCACGGTGCCATTTGAAGTAGAAAAACTGCAGCGCTAAATAGGTTTAACGGAAAACCAAAGGGGGTGGTGGGGGGAAGAAGCAGAACATCCTGGCCCTTCCCATGTACAAGGCATGGTCTGAACAAGTTTGCAATGTCTCCCTGCCCATTTTCTCCCTCCCCTTCCAAAAACTGAGTGTGGTTCAGAAAATTGCTCTTTCTTGCCTTACTATTCTAATACCGAAATTTAATTTGGGCTGTTGCTGTCTTTGTGTGTTATGGTTCCAGTTATTGTACAAAGTAGAAGTATATATCTAAGCGCTGATAAACAAGCAGACAAGAAAATCTTCCTTTTAAGAATTGGGTATGGAAAACCTGAATCTGTCAGACCAGTATTGAATACAGTGAATATCCTAGTATTTCCTTGACCGTTGCATGTTGGATATGTCTCCATTTTCTTGCAGATAAATGGCATTGCACTAGACAATAAATCACTGACTGAATGTGAAGCTTTGCTGCGAAACTGCAGGGAGTCTCTTACACTTTCATTGATGAAGGTGAGTGGGAATGAAGAGAGCATCATCTTTCGTTGGTAAATAATATTTAATGGGAGAGGATTCCAGACTTTGTATTACCCAGCTTTACAGTGGTCCTCTTCCTAAACATTCTAGAGGTTTTATCATGTTTGTTCCCTTTTCCCTTTTCCCAGGTCTGTTACTTCCTTTTCTAAATGTGATGATCAGAGCTGTTCACAGTACTGCAGATCCGGATGTACCAAACATTAGTATAAGGGCATTCCAATGGTGATTTTATTTTCAGTTCTTTTCCTAATGATCCCTTGAAAAGGCATGGAATTTGCCTTTTTCATTGGATCATCATCTTCATTGTGCTATCTACTATGATCCCAATATCATCTTCCTTGTTGGTTATACACAGTTCAGACCCCATTGGTGTACAGGTGAAGTCGGTTTGTTCCAGTGTGCATCACTTTACATTTAATTAAATTAAATTGCATTTGCCATTCACCCAAGTTAAAATGATTCTTCTTTTGCACTTCATTGTCACTTTTTCTTTTAACCTTCCAGGGTAGTTTAGTTGAGTATCCTCCTCAAACTTGGCCATCTTACTCCTCATACATAAGATTTTTTGAAGCTAAAAAGCATCACACCATCATATATACTTGAGGGATTCCACTTCATTCTTCCCTTTATTGATAAAATTCCCCATTTATTCCTACCCTTTGCTTTGCCAACTAGTTGGCCATCCATCCAATGGCCATTAAGTTTACTTAAAAGCCTTTGATTAGGAATGTTGTCAGATGCTTTTTGAAAATCTAGGTCACTGCCATCCATGTGTAGCATTACGTAACACTTTTCGTAAACTCTATTTAAAAAAAACACCTTTATTAATTTTTTTCAACATACAGATGAAAAACTAAAAAGGATGAATTGATACTGATATTGATTTATGTATATCTTTGCTGTAGAAAGTCAGAAGTCACTCTGTAGTAGTTTTGTTTGTCCTTCCACACTTTTTAGTTTTTTCTCTTTCTCTTTGTAAGTTCTTTTGTTTCATCCTTTTTAGTTTTTATATGTTGAAAAAAAAACTTTTAGTAAACTCTAAAAGGTTGATGACACAGGGTTTATCTTGGGAGACTCCATGCTGGTTTTCTTTTAGCAAAGTGTCTTTTTTTAATGTGTTGAGTTATTTTTTTATTTGATTATTTCTTCCAATTTGCTTGGAACAGTCATTAAGCTGATAACTTCCAGAATCTCCCTCAGCATCTTTGTTTAAAAATGGTGGCATATTAATTATCTGGTCCTCTATCATTAAGCCTGATCTGAGAGACAAGATACGTATTTTTGCCTAAAGGTCAGCAATTCCATATTGGCTCATACAGCATATATACCTGTACAGCAGGTTAACTAAATGAATTGGTCCAGGATTGTGGCATTTGGCTTGATGTGGCCTTCAGTGCTGAGAATCTTGCTTACTCCTGAGATGTAGATATTCAGAGTTCTTCACATCAAGAATGAAATCTCAAAAGCCAAAAGTTTTGCTGAACAAATCAGGAGCTGGTATACAGTTGTAATGACTTGTTATAGAAGCTTTTTCCAATCAGGTGCCAATCTGCATGCTTTTTGGAATTTTACAAGTTTTAGCCCAACACTTCTAGAAAGCATTAGGGTGAGGAAGCTATGTTAAAGCTTTTCCCCGATCCCCATAATTAATAAGATAAAGTAATAATAACCACCCAGAGTCCCCCATGAGGTGGAGATGGGCGGTGAATAAATTTATAAATAAATAAATAACACAAATTACAGAATAAATTATAAAAATTGATGTATTTTTATATAATTTTCAGAATTCAGTTTTTCTTGTAACAGTTTAATGATACAAATACTAATGTATTTTAGTGTAGCAAGCCAACAGCCTGGTAGATTTAATATATAAGATTAGTATTGCTTTATAGCATATATATCACCACTGCTGTCTTCTGGTCCTTGTCTAGGACAAGGACCAGAAGACAGTGGTGGTGATAGATGTAGCAGTGCCAAGTGGCAGCAACATCAGGAAGAAGGAGTATGAGAAGTTGGAGAAGGACCAGGGCCTGAAGGAGGAACTAGGGAGGATGTGGAAAGTGAAGGCCAAAGTGGTCCCAGTGGTGGTAGGGGCACTTGGGGCTGGGAGAGTGGCTCCAACAGATCCCAGGACCAACTTCAGAGCTCTCTGCCCAGAAGAGTGCAGTGCTAGGAACAGCTGAGATCCTGCGCAGAACCCTCAAACTCCCAGGCCTCTGGTGGAGGACCTGAGTTTGAAGAAGACATATACAACCCATAGGGGTGAGAAGGGGATTTTTTATATATATAAATTCTGTAGCAGTGGTCTGCTAAATTCCTGCTGATGTTGTTTCTTCTCAACCTAGGTTTATCCTCAGAGCTCAAGTTCATCTTGGAGTGGTCAAAACATATTTGAAAACCTTAAGGATTCGGAGAAGATACCGAATTGCAGGGTTCATGCATCAGAAGTACAGGTTCAAAATAAAAGGAACTTAAAGCACAACAGTTCAACCCAAACAGATATTTTCAGTCCAGACATAATGGATGTCAAGAAGGACCAGAGTGATCAAGAGAATGGTTTGTACTGCAGTCTGAAACCGTTCTCCAACAGTGTTTTACATACTGACTCCCACCGGAACACAGTCCACGGGTGCCACAGTAATTCAGAGCACAGCCTTGGATCCTTTGGTCCAGATGGGTATGGAGAGCCAAGTTATGGGATAGTTAACCTGGAAAACCCAAGGCTTTCATTTGAACCCACAGTGGCAGATTGCATTGTGCTTGAGAGTACATTAGACAAAGGACCAGGTGGGAAAAACAGTGGTGGTACTTGGCCTAAAGTTGTGGTCAACCTTGCTCCAGCAGAAATGGAAAAATTCTCTGTGTACAAAAAGCCCAAACAAAGGAAATCCATCTTTGATCCTGACACTTTCAAAAGACCTCTGACTTCTCCCAAAATGGATTATCTGTCTCCCAGTCAGATGTTGGGACTTTTACCCCAGCCGTCCAAAACAGAAGCCATTTCCACTCCTCCTACACCTCCGACAAGAAGTGATTCTATTAAATTTAAACACAAACAGCAGGCCAGTTCTGCGTCAGAGTCTACCGTCACAACGGGCTCACCACCTCCTAGTCCAGCTACAGTCCAGCCTCCTCTGTCCATTGAACTGAAGCCAGATTCTTGTGTTCTCAAAGGGCGAGGTAGACCCTCAGGACATTATTACAGGGAAGAGGGGGTGGACACTGCACATTTGCCTTCAAGAAAATCCTGTGAAGATGACATTGGCTTTCAAAGAGTGGAAGAGCCTGAAATTAAAAGACCAAGGCCCAAATCTGCTCCTGCCTTCAGACATAAACTAACCCCCGTACCCATTCCTAATCCATCTCAGCAGGTAGATATGGGATCCTGAAGAAGGATCCTGGCCAACACTTTCCAGAGTGATTTCAATGTTTAAATTATCTTTCCTACATCAAAGTGAATTGCATCACAGAAAGGTTAACTTCTTGTTAAAGGTGTGCCATAATGCTTTTGAACATCCCCAGACCTGATTGTTAAAATAAAGCATAGGTGTGGCACTTCCACACGAGATTGCTTCTTTTACTCACTCACTAATTCTTTCTTCCTTTTGCATAGGAGCGAAGGAATCTGTGTCTCAGAAAAACCAGTTAAGCTTGACTTTATTGTTAAGTATTCTCTGGGGTCTCTCTGTAAATGGCATTTACAACCAAGTGTAACATTTCTTTAAGGTGATAAATCATCCAACTCTACAACATGAAGCTTGAGACCTGAATTAAAGCAAACTTAGCTCTATTTAAACTTCCTAGAACTTGCTTCTAATGTAAATAATTTATTTTGAATCAAGATCTAAATCACACACACCCCAACCGAACTGATTTAGTTGTTCCTTTAAACCACATTTTCCATTTTGGAAACAGAATTGTTTTTTAGTTGTTGAATCAGTTTGATTTACGTATTTTTCTGAAATATGGATGGATAGGTAGGTGAATGGAGCATTTACATGTGCTACCTAGGAGTGTAATTAATTCTTGCATCTGCATTGCAGCTTTACAGCAAAATAACCAGAGAAATCTATGCATTTAGCTGATTGTTCCAGACTATTCTGTAGAAAAATCCCACCAAAAGTGTATTACTTGAAGACAATATCCTGCAAGCTTGAGCCTTCTCAGAGGGCAAGTGATTTCAGCCACTTCTGTCTTTTGCATTTGGAAAGCATTCTCCCTGCTTGAGTGTAGAATGTTCACAGTGTCACAAAATATTTTGTGACAACTAATTGGTTGCAGATTGCTTTCAGTAATCATTGTGACTTGAAATCTCTGGCTTCCAAGGGGGGAAAAAGCATTAAAAGATAGCACCCAAACACTGAACACCTTCAAAGAAAATCAGCCAGTATGGCTACAGAAGGTTGGTTCTATTGCTCTATACATAAATAAAATATATTTTTGTTTCTCACCGTTATTCTAGGAATGCTAGGATTTGAAGGAGAAGCAAATCCAATTTTCCTTAAAGAATTGCATGAAGGTAGCTTGGGGCAAATAAAGAACAGAGAGGAAGGGGATGACCGCTAATTACAACAGAAGTCATGAATGTGTTGTAAACAAACGCTGTAATGTAGAGGCAGAAAATTTGGCAATCGTCATGCCAGATCTGATCACAGGGCCTTTTTTTTTTTAATCAATTTCCCTTGATTAAGCTAGGAAATGTAATCAGGAAAATTAGCCCAAAATTCCACTACAAAGGGGGAAATGATCAAGCTGTAAGAAAGGGATAGCTACATTTTTATTTTGCATTGCACTAGTTGTATGTGAGTAGAAATTGTACAACTGTATATGAAGTGCTATATCTGAACACACATGTTTCATCACTGGGAAGACCTGGAATGCTTGTTCTCAGAGTAGATCAAAGAGCCTGTTATGAGTTCACAGGAGATCCTTTTGTTTGGGAACGTGTCCTGATTGGCTGGGTAGGTCAACACACCTTTATAAATACAGATTTTGGCAGTTGCTATCATAATGGATAGATTGGCCTTTGGCATTCGATTGAACTGTTGCCCAGATCATAGGAAGATGCTTTGGACTTTCCCCACAGGTACAGAAATACACTCCAGCAAGTGAAGAGCTGCTTTCTCCTGAGCTACAGGAATGGCCGACGTATTCACCCAAACGGGCCAGTCGGCATAGCGATGGGTTTGTGTCTGCCTCTTTATACTCCGGAATCCTGTCAGGAGGTTGGTACCAGTGATTGGCATGTGATGACTGTTCAGTACAGACTCTTTCTGCTGTTGCATGACATCTGCCCAACCATGCCCACGGGGCAGCTTTTCTGTCTAGAGATTGTAGCAATCAGCTGTCTATTATTGTTGAGCTACTACAGCGGTTACTCTTTATAACTTTGTTCCCTCTGCTCTGTAGGTACAGTCCCGAGAAACATTGCACCGTGTTCTGCTGTGACAGCTGTGATGAGAAATCCTATTTACACAGCATGGAGCCATAGAATTAACACCACCAATTGCTCATCTGCTGCCAATCAATATTGCCACCAACACCTGCATCCCGGGTACTTAGATAAGGAGAACCTTGAACTGAAATGAATTTCCATGGGTTGTAGCATTCCTCTTCCAACTATAGTCAGCCAAAAGGTTCAGAGAAGCCTTCAAGGAGGCATCAAGCCAGCTTAGGGCTGTGCAGGAATCCAGATCCTGAATGCACATGAGTGAGGTTGTAGCATCAGTCAAGAACTCTTTAAAGCAGCTGTGTCCTTTCCTGGATTTGCTTAGCTGCCCTCCACAGCTAGCATATAATGCCAGCTAAATATATATTTGGTTTAAGATTTGGTTCCAAACAAGTGCTACACTTAACTGCCCTTTGATTCTGGCTCTCTGCATAGCCCTGGTCCTCACTGCATTTTTTTCAGCCAGAAATTGGTACTCAGAGGTGGACTGGTGAATCTCTCCATTCTACCATTGCTTTTTGTATTTCAGATCATATTTATTGGACAGAGATGGTGTCTTATGTCCATTTATGTGCCTGATGTTACTGTTGAGTGCATGTGTTCAGGTAACCAACTTTCTGTGTGTTGCAGTGCTCAGCATCAAGGACATCTGAGTTTGGACCTGAGTCATAAGCACTCCAGTGAGTGTTCTGAAAATACACGCTCAAGATCATCACATGGCTCAAATTCACTGCCTTCTAGTGCAAGACTGGGTAAGGTTTCTGAAATTTGGAGGAAACGGTCTGCTTAGTCTTTGTAGTCTAAGGGCATTGTGTATATGGGTTTCCCTTGGCAGGGGGACATTATTGGAGAGGAATTCTCTTGGAAGTTCTAGAGTGGTGTGTTTTGTTTTGTTTTTGAAGGCTCCTACTCTTCTACCCTCTATCCCAATGTTTCTGAACTTTGGCAACTTGAAGATGTGTGGACTTCAACTCCCAGAATTCTGGGAGTTGAAGTCCACACATCTTCAAGTTGCCAAGGTTGAGAAACACTGCTCTATCCTCTCACAAGCCCTCACTATGACCGACAAATATTATGTATCACCTCAAGGGGCTACAGTAAATACATAACTCACCTTTGAATATGCACAGTATAGGAGGGTTGCAAATTGCATCCCACTGAAAGACAGCTCTAAAACACTCCAGGAATGTTCTGCAGGTATGGAAAAACTTCTGTGCCTGCATGGAAAGATTACCACTTTAGAACCATACTTATAGAAAGGAATCTGTTCTCCCTCATTATTTGCTTCCACTGTCTGTCTTGCCTCTGGTCACAAGGAGAAGCCAAAATAATCTAATTCAAAGTAGTCATTGCTGGTCAGATCTGCTTTAACTGCTATGTCCATTTGTGGATGCGATGCTTTAAAAAGATCCGGACAATTAGAATTGGGTCAAAGACTGGAACTCCTGAGAAAGCTCAAAGTTCTGCAAATAAAAGGTGGGTGGGGAGAATGTGAAAGCTTTCTTCAAGTGCCCGAATGGGTGTCTGACCATAGAAAGAACATTCTGTTCTCTGTCGTCGTAGAACGCAGGCCACAGAATGCTGTTCTTACATTACAGGAAAGCTGAATCCATTCTTTGGAGAAGCGGTGGGCTCCTTCTCACTGCAGAGGCATTGAAGGAGAGGCTCTCTGTTGGAGATGCATTCATCTGGATTCCTGCATTGAGCAGGGATTGGGGTTTAATGTCATGAATGACCGCTTTTACAGTTTGGTTCTCTGTAACTGCGCTGACCTCTATCCCTAAAGTTCTAGGCACCGATTTATACATCAGCCCTGAATGTGAAACAGTAAAAAAAAAATTAGACTTCATTTGTGATAGCTTTTGTGCAGAATATGTCCTATGATCAGGTTACACATGCTCTTTTTTAAAGTATAAGCAGAGGCCTTGAGGAGTACATGATATCAGGGGCTGTCAACCAGACATAAGAACTTTTTTCTGCTCTCCAGAGTGCCTTGTATCACACTAGGGACCGGAAAGGACCTCCAGTGCTAGTTGTTTCTTTTTATCCAGAAGCTCAGGAAGAAAGAAACAAGTGCAGATTTATACTGTAGCTTTCATTTTCACTTTCTGAACTCAGTCAATAAGTCACATACCCATGGACACCTTCCAAGTTGGCCAGGCCAGGTTTGAGTTCCAGCAGAACGAAGGAGGGAACTCCCATTCTCTATATTGACTCCCAAGGACTGCAGTTCTCATACATTTTGATACTCTCCAACAAGGCTAGAACAGTCCATCAAAGCTTGGCCAGTTCCACCTTGCCATTTTTCTTGTACTTCCTGGTACTTTTCCACCAGAATATCGTTACCTCCCATATAGTTCACATGGGAACTATCTCTTGCTTTAGGGATCATCTTTAGTTCTATCTTCTTCGAACTCTTCATTCTGGTACTTTTCCACATTCTTTCTTGGTCTGAACCTTCCTGAGCAAGTATTTTTGCCTTTCTAGCTTGCTTTGAGTGAATCTCACACAATTTTGTTTCCATGCAAATACCTATAATGAAGCGACACTTTTTGATATACATGGCAAGAGACTGATTTGCATTAAATCTTTGTGATAATGAGAACCGCTTGTCTGTGAGATGGGCAGCTATATAAATCTGAATAATAAATAAAATAAATAATATACTGGCATTAATATACTGATATACAGTACGTTAATCAATGTATTTATGCGTAGTTAACATATGCAAAAGTATTGTGTGTGTAGCTAAACCTAAAGCTTCCCCAATAATGTAGGTATAGAGGTTCTATTTTAATTGCAAAAAAGGGAGGTTTCTGTGTTAGAGCCTTCCAACTTAGCCTACAGCTAAGGAAAGACCATAATATTTTGTCAATTCTTGGTGCTGCAACCCAGGTCACTTCAAGCTGATGGAGGGATGAGCACTTTTTGGAGAGAAGGGCTTCAGAGAGATGGGGAGAGGTTGTACCCTTTCCCCTGAATCCCATTTATTTTAAAATAAGATGTTTCCCCACCCTGCATGTGATTGAAGTAACTGTGTTTTAAATCTGTGGAGCTATCTTCCTAAAGTCTAGTTTGGCTTCATCCAAATGAGAATTCTCACCAATTAAATCTTGTCTTGTTACCAGCCTTTCTGGGTTCTTGGAAGATTCAGGAGCTAAATGAATGTATTGCTTTTTTTTTTCTCAAGTCTTTTTTTTTCTCATTTTCCACTTTCAAGTAGGTTCCTCCAGCAATTTACAGTATAGAACAGAACGAATAAAAATACCTTCAACACCAAGATACCCAAGGTCCATCATTGGCTCTGAAAGGGGTAAGTAATGCAGTTATTCTTACTTCCATCTTTTCCATATATGTGAGTGATTAATCCTGATTCTTCTTTAATGAAGAATCTTGCAATAAGAACAGCAGATGCAAGTTTCTACATCCTAGAGTATATTTGTCTGTTCACTAGGGTTGTATGGAATCCCCAAGGAAATACAGTAATTCAATCACACTTTTTTAAAAAAAATTAAAAAGTGTTTTAATTTCTTTCAGATATTAAATAAGTGTTGAAACTCTTCTCAGAAAATGTTAGTAGTAACTGTCCCCTCTTTACATCCTATGGGAGGATAGTTTTTCTCAGCCAATCATATATCATGGTTGCAAGCTCATTTCCTGACTTTCTAGTAGCTAAGTATCAGGAGGAGTCTGGCAGCACCTTTTCTGAGTAACAAATTTACATTTTTTTAACATCAGATGCATAGAGTGGTTAGACTGATGTAGGATTTAAATTGGAATGAGATGCGGGGGGGAGGGAGGGGAAGACAGCATGGTTAGCTACTCTGTGCATCTGATGAGGTGAGCTACAGCTCACAAAATTTAAGCCTTTTAACAAAACTTGTTAGTCAGAAAAGGTGCTACCTATATGCCCTATACAGTAGATCAGATCAGGAAACTGATTCTACCCAAAGACTAGAACTATAATACTTTAATGAGACAGGCTATAGTAACAGAGTCTTGCAAATCTTTCTGCGTTTTCCCTTCCCTTTCTTTTATACTCCAAAGAGTTGGGCGGGGGCAGTCTTAATCTCTTTCTAATGCTCTCTCACCCACCTACCCACCCACGGCTTAATCCATGTTTCAGAACCTGTTGTTGTCCTAACAGCTTCTGGATCCCTTCTCCAAGGTCATCTCCATGGCTCCCTACCCTCCCAGATGACTCCTGATTTAGACTAACGTGGCTATCTTCCGGCAATCCTAGCCAAGCAATAATATACAACAGCTAGATATCTGTTAACCTGAGACTTGCAGAAATTCAAGGGAAAAAAAAGAGGAGTGGGATCCAGTGCTACTCAGCAAGAAACAATAGGAAGACAGTGTTGAATATGAATTAGAGAAGGGCTATGAATGGAAAGGGAGAGAGCATGGCTGGACTTAGTTATGGTGGGCCTTTAAGCTGTGTGAAGCTGTTGAGACTCTTTAGCAAGCGCCAACAGGAAATAAGGCTGTGGAAGAACTGAATTTGGCAAGAATGCCATCAAGATGCATACCAAACCCAGGATGTGGTGGGAAGCTCCCTCTTTGAACAGAAGGTGTGATTTCATGCAGAGTCTAAACGTATCTTAGTCAATGAGGGTCATGTGAGCCATATGGGAGGGTTTAATTTATGGAGACTTTCAGATATGAAATTATAATAAAAGTGTAACAAATGAAAAGAATCCTGGAATTTTGAGAAGCCACTTCAGACTTGCTTAGCTAATGCCTAAATTTGGCTTGCATACCAGTCCTGATGCAGCCAAAATGGCATCGTCAGTGTTTAGAGGAAATATTGGCCACTTTGAGGGAAACTGCAAGGGCAAAATACTTTTAAGGGGGAAAAAGTCGCTGAGGCAATCAGTATCCCAAAAATGTCCAATGAGTAATGAGCTTGCTCTGGATTGCTGATTGGCTCTTCTGGAGAAAAAAAACCCTGGAGATGGGCAAGGAACAGAATAGAGTATCCTGGGAGGGAGTAGAACGCCTTGACAATCCATGCACAATCACAACTGCTGAGTGAGACAGAGAGACTTGCTTTTGGTGGAAATCCAGTATAAAATGCTTGGAGGTAACCCAGTAGGAATGTGTGAACTCCCTGCCTTTTTCATGAAATTAAAGTTTGCAGTTGATGAGCATGAAGATGCCATGGATCCTCATCTGTCGTTTTATGCAGGCTCATTGTCTCATTCCGAATGTAGCAGTCCCAGCCTGGTAACACCTCCCCAGTCACCGCTTAACCTGGAGACCTCGTCTTTTGCCAGTAGCCAGTCACAAAATTCTCTTTCCACCTTGCCCAGGATTTCCGTGAGCCCGGTGTCAATAGGGCAACGTCGAAAAGACAAGTAAGTTGCGGTTGTCGTTATGCCAATACCTTACTCGCTTGGTCAGGGTTGATTCCTGGTGACTTCAGATCCATGCAGTTTTCTTGGCCACAGTGTGGAAATGGTCTTCCATTGTCTTCTTTGGGGAAGTTTATTTCAGCTTCCCAGTCTATCTTACACTCTCCACCCTCCCCCCTATTCCCAGATGGCCTCTCGTACAAGTACTAATCAGTTCCAAACTTGTTTAACTTTAGAAGCCCAAAAAGTTTAGCTAGATGTTGCCACCTTCAGATACCTTTGTAGGGTACGTTTTGTTTTTTTTAAATGTGGTCAATTGAAATAGTTGACTGGAATCCACCAGCAGATTCCCCAGACTCAATCCCCTAATTGATAAAACAAGTTGATTTAATTGTATACCTTTAGAGACAAAGAGAATCCAAACAAGAAGGGTTAAGAAACTTAATCTGCAGTTACAATTAAAAAAAAAATTCCAAGGAATCCTGTGTATTTATTATTTCTCAGTTTTACATCTTATACTAGCCAGAATTTGGACCGAATATAACACAAATACAGAATACCTCCCCCCCCAACCATCAAATAGATTACCACTAATGAGTTCAACCTTTCTTAGGTCATAGATACTGCTCACAAAATTTAACTGTGTAATTACTCAGAATTCACATTTCTAAATGGAACAATTAAAAAGTAAGGCAAGCCGTGCCATTCGGCCAAAGTGCTACTTTGCTTTGAGACTGTTTCTAGGACAAGAGTCCTTTATTTGACCTGGGGCCATCAAAGGTTCATGATCTGTTTCTTCATCCAGAGCTTTTCTGGAAGCCTTACTTTCCAAATCTGAATAAGGGAATCCATACTTTGGTTGTGGACACATTTCATTTAAATATTTCTGGCAGAACCTTGCTGTTTGGCCTTGAACAAGTGATCTTCCGTCCAGTTTTGCTGAGGTGAAGGTTGGGATTGAGTGAGAGGAGGTGGGTATGAATCATAAAGGAAGTGTTGTTAGAAGTACTAGAAACAGAGCTGTAGGAGAGTGTTGAGTATGCCTTTAGCCCAAAGTGGGAAGCTCCAATTTCTAGAATGGAGCTTTCTCCACACTTCCCAGGTGTATTGGGTCTGTATCTTCCAGATTTAATACCATGCTAGTTGGGAATGCTGCAGTTTGCAGTGCCCACCCACTGGGAGAACTCCAGATGGGTAAATGTCTGCAACTCTAAATGTCCTGGTCTCTAGTACAGAGCCAAGTAGGCCCATGCAATTGACAAGGTTGATCGACACAAAGAACACTTCTTTGGCGATTCTGGAAGCTGTCCTGTGACCACCACATGCTCCCCATAAGACCGATGGATAGCGTCCTATAATTGTCCAATTTCAGTTTGTTGTTTCTTCCCTCTACTTCATACCATTGCCATAGTCCCATGGTTACCATATTTTATATGTGTTGCATTTTCTCCTGTGCTTAATCTGCCCTGGTTTATAAAAGGTCAAAGTACTGCTGTCTTGGTTGGTATGGTTTTGTGGATTTTGCTGCATTTTGGCCAGGAAACAAAAGGAAGAATTGTGAAGTTGGTGTCCTCCTACATTAGCAATTGGTTGCTAAGGAGGGGACACCAACGTATTTTTTGCTTGCCTAGCAAGAATGGTTCATATAAACAGCAGAGCAGTAAACTAAAGGAAGCTTGTGTCTTTTCTCACTGCATGCATGGAAGTTGGTAGCTCTGTTCAGAATTTTGCATGCTCAGTTAAGGAGTATACAGTGTTCTGTATTCCAGAAGCCTGTAGTGGCACTAGACTGATAATAATGGCATATTTCCATGCATCAATGTATAGTATTAGCCTTGGTTACTATATCTTTCTCTAAGGCCATTTTTGTCCTTTTCTTCCTTCCTTCCTTCATCCTTCTTCATCTTTCAGATATTTGTTCCGTAATAGGTCTTTTCTGAGAATCCCTGTGGCTCCTACGCCAAGGTTCTGTTCCCTAAGGAGTTTGAGGTTGGCTTGATATACAGGTTGTCCTTGAGCAGTATTCGTGTGCCATTTACATGTTTGGATAAACCCCCCAAGGAAAAACTGCATGGTAATTGCATTGCTACCATGCAAGCCGCCATCGTTAATGGCTTGAGTTTGCTTTACAGCTGCTTAATTTTCGTTGACTAACGTTGCGTTTTACCTGCATAGAAATATAAAATATTGGAATTGAGTTGTCCCTTCTTCATCTTGTGATTCACCACCCTGTACTGTAGCAATATTTCTATATTTATATAGAAATACACTATTAAGGGTCCAAAACGGCTATAAATCGATGTAAGGCTTTTTTTCTAGAATGTATTCTGAATTGCATATTATATATGCTGATTTACCTATATATAATATGGACAAAGATGTGTTGTATTTCCAGACCTTTCCACCACCATTCGATTAATAATTTGTTTTGGCATTCCGTGCCCTTCACGTTAGCTCCAACTGCATCAATACTGTTTAGTTGAAGTCCTCCTGACCCAGCTTCTGTCCCTTGCATGTGAAAGGAATGTTGCCATTTCCAGCATTTTAGTCACCATTTCGAAGTGGCCACTGTTCCACTTTTAAAGGGAACGGTGGGCACCGTGCATGCTCTCCGTGTAATTTTTTCTGTGTTCATATGCTGAAGAGGTGTCCTTATGCTCTTTTCTTCCCAAAGACCATATATGGAAGAACCACGTCATGTAAAAGTGCAAAAGGGCGCTGAACCCCTGGGGATCTCCATTGTGTGTGGTGAAAATGGTGGAATATTTGTGTCAAAAGTGACAGGTGGCAGCATTGCACATCAAGCCGGCCTTGAATATGGTGATCAGTTGTTAGAGGTAAAGCCTTTTCATAGATGTTGACAGTGAGTTGGCCGTTGGTGCTGTTTCTCAGTCAACTGTGTGGTATAAAAACCTAACTGTTTCTGTTCTAACACCTGCAAATACCCAGCCGTACTGGCATTTTAACTAGTTTTCACTGACATTCTCTACTGCATGACCCTGTCTCTATAGCTGGGTTGCTTAACATGCTGTTGGTAGACACTGATGAATCCAAGCGCATCTCCCTCATCCTTTTCATATATATGTATATGTACATGTTTTTTTCAGTGGGTTACCTTTGTATTTATTTTTCAAAGAAAAACACCGAACTCCAGTATTCTCTTTATTTCCAAAATGCTTTGTGCCCCAGGTTGTGGTGCAGGCCATTTTCACTAATGTCCTTTCAGGATTTTTTGTTTGTTTGCTTGTTTGTTTCTGGCTGTTGCATTCATCATGGCACCATTACATAGGTATATCCATGGCATTTTCTCAAAACTCAAAATGCTTTTTCTCCCAAAGGGGTAATTAAGTAATATAAAATCAGTCACTGAACTTGTATGAACAGATTCAGTAATTTGGGGAAGTCAGATTTCAGAAAGCAAGATGATGTTACATGAGGAAGTCTATACGAATGCATAAGTGTGGTCCCATCTCCCCCCAGTTTAATGGAATCAACTTGCGGAATGCTACAGAACAGCAGGCGCGACTGATCATTGGGCAGCAGTGTGATACCATAACTATTCTGGCACAGTACAACCCCCACATGTTCCAGCTGGGCAACCATTCACGATCAAGGTAAGCTTAAACCTTATCCAGGATGGTCTGCATCATGTAAAGAACTTTTTCCTAGGGGTATGTTTGAACCGGAGACCAAGATACCATTACCTGGAAGCACCGGTTGATTTATTGACAGATTATAGTACCAGAGGCAGGATGAGGAGGCCTAAAGAGGGGTGGAGCTATAAGCCCTTTTTATAGACTTATGCAAATGATTCTTTTATTTTATTGGTTACGGGATAGATAGCAGATAGTCACCAGAGGAATGTAATGTTCAATTGACTGATTAAGGTCAACCTTACTGATTGGGTTAATTCATACACGTTTTGAATGGGTTATAAAGGGTGGAGAGGATGAAGTACAGTAATATATTCTGTCCTGACTACCAGGAAACACACTGAGACAAGGAACTGGTCTCTAATATTTATTACTAGTACTTAACAAGAATCCTAACAAACTGAGGAAGCGTGGGAAAAACCCAGCCATATAACCCCCAAGGGTTAAGGTGGTCCCGATCTGTGTCTCTTTGAATGGCTGAACAGTTCCTCAGTGCTACGCATGCGCTTGACAGTCTGGGTGGGAGCCCCCTGCTCGCCATCCTTACTCATGACATATTCCCTATACAGGTAGTCCTCACTTAATGACCACAATTGAGACTGGAATTTTGGTTGCTAAGCAAAGCAGACATTAAGCAAATCCGACCCAATTTTTACAACCTTTTTGTGGCAGTCATTAAGTGATTCACCATGGTTACTAAGCGAACTGCATGGTCGTTAAGTGAATCATGCAGTTCCCCACTGATTTTGCTTGCCAGAAGCCAGCTGGGAAGGTTGAAAATGGCGATCACGTGACCATGGGATGCTGCAACGGTCATAAATACAAACTGGTTGCCAAGTGCCCAAATCGTGATCATGTGACTGTGGGGATGCTGCAACGATTGTTAAGTGTGACCACCAGTTGTAAGGCAGTTTTTTCAGCACCATCATAAGGTTGAACTGTCACTAAATCTTGATTTGGACTTGTCAGTTTTCCCCTACAACATCACACCAAATGGCAGCTTCTGCTTCACAGTGGTTGAGAATCCAGATCTCTTTATTTTTCACACTCCGGAAACTCAGCTTTGTAAGTTTCCTTCCACCTCCAAGATAAAGGAGCTGCCGAGGCTGCTACCCATCATTATGTTTTGCCAGTTCAGACATCACTTTAAAGCGTAATTTTACTGTGTCTGAATTGAGCCGCTTTGAAAGAGTTAGTGGTAGTGTTTCTGCAAATACGGTAATTTGGCCTCTCTCATTGTTCTGGAAGAAGAACGGATTGTCCCCTACCGTCCCCCATTTTTGTATTGCTGGAGTTTTTCTGACCATGGTGACCCTAACTGGCTGTTTTTGGGGGGAAATCCCCCCAAACAGTAGTGCAAGTCCTAACGTGGACTTAAGATAGAGGTAGAAGAAAATGGAAGAGTTCTGGTCTTTCCTATGCCACCCCACTGTTATTTTAGCTAAAGAACATTACCCACTTGGGAACATCTTTTTCCCGGGGGTACATTTGATCTGGAAACCAGGAAAAAGCTGGGTACGTCTGAACTTAATCCAGAAACAGCAAGGTAAATCTGTTTCCAAAAAGCCAGCTGTAGCATCTGGTGACCAGCTGAAGCTGTAGGGAGCAGAGGCAGCTGCTAAAAGAGGGTGCCAACTGTGCAATATTTTATTCTCCCTTTTCTCTTTGAAATGGAAAGAAATGGGCTTCCTTAGTCTCCCTGCACGGAACGTGTAGTAGACTGAACTACAGTTTCATTTGAAATTCAGAGGCTCTGAGGCCCTGAGATTTCAAGGACCATTTAGATACCAAAAGTTATGCCGTTCTTGAAAGATGTTGCATTTTAATCACCTTTAATTCACTGCTCTTACTGGTCCCTTCTTTCCTTGAAGCTCCCGTCTGGAACCTGTGAGTAGTCATTCCACTCCACAGGGCAGTGGAGCTCCAACCCCGGACAGCCATTCCGTAATTGATACTGTGAGTGAACAAGATGAAGGGACCATGACTCCTCCGTCCAAGGAGACCACGCCAAGCACCAGTCCTCGCAATTCAGTTAGGTGGGCTATTTCCCAGTTCAAGAACAAGCAGCGCTTATTTCAGCAGGAACCCATTTTTGAACTCGTATTTCTGTTATCTAGCAGAACCTTCCCCGGTGGTATGACCATCCTGTGTTTGGGACTATTAGTCTCTTTATCTTTTCTGATAACCACGCTGGCTGGGCTGAGAAGACTCTACCCAAAATTTCTGGAGGGCAGCATGTTGAGGAGGGCTGTTTCAGGAGGAGGAGGAGGAGGAAAACTTTCCAGCCTGGGAACCAGACATTCCTGATAGCCCTACTGTATTTGGCTGGTGATTATGCAATGTCACAAGGGTTAGGAGAGGTGAAATTTCTGGACCATTATTAAGCTTAAGAGATGCAGTTGGTGTCTTAAGCCTTGCAGAATGATAATCATGTTGCTCTTTAATCTCCCTTCTAAAATGAGAAGATTGGCTTGATCTCTCTCTCTCTCTCCCTGTGTGTTTGTGTTGGGGTGTTTAAAGGGGGCTATGAGTGGCGGCCTTTATCATCTGCAGGACCTACCATACCCATTTTGCCATATGAAATGAAAATTTGCAAATTAAAAAAAATAAAAGGTTTTGGTCCTACTTGCTCTGGGGACCACAAACGGACAGATTGGAGTACCACAAATGGACAGTTTGGAGGTGGGGGACACCAGTAGGTGATGAGGTTTCTGAAATGAAAAGAACCTGCTTTTACAGGTATTCTGGGTCAGGGTCAACAGGAAGGGTTGAGCTTTCATGTGGAGCCTGACATCCAGTTCTTGAGTGAGAAACAGTTCATTCCTGTCCTAAGGCTCTCAAATCCAACCATTGGAACATCCTTTTGTCTTTATCCTTCTCCTCCAGAAAAGCTTAGGGGAGTAGTAGCCAGAGAGGAATAGCTTGACGAACAGGCCTTGAGTCTTTTTTTCTCTTGTTATTAAAAGGAGTTCTGCCAACGTGATTAAAAGGACACCCGAACCTAGAACAGTTAATATCAAGAAATCCCAACTGGAGCTTGGAATCCAAATTGGTGGTGGAAACCTGTATGGAATATTTGTCTCTGATCTAGAAGATGAGAGCCCAGCAAAAGGACCTGAAGGCCTAATGCCAGGAGATCTAATACTGGAGGTACTCTCTCAATATCAAAATAAGAGGTATCAAGGGGGGCAAAAGAAGTTCTAAAGACCATAAACGGAGGGTGATGGTGTGAGCTAAGTAGAGACTGTCACATAGATGAGTTTGGGTTGCTTTTTTTAAAAAAAGGACCACAGTTTTGGACTATTCTGACTATTTTAAACAGCTGCTTTCTGTGTCCTGGAGGAGAAGCTTCCAGGAACCACTTTAGAGCAGGGTACCACAGCATCCTATCACAGAAGCCACAAGATGTCATCACACAAATAAAACCAATTGTTTCATTCACTCAGTCATTGCAGAGCTGTTGCATGATGATGTCATTGCGTGTGCTGTATCGCTTGTACCCCATAACCATCCATCTCCATGTGGCCATGGAGAGCCCATGTCTCGTATAAAATAAGAATAGGTAGTTTTTAAACCATGGTAAAATGCATGACTATAGAACTCATTGTCTGTGTGGAAGTTTATGCTTCTGTCTGGGATTCATCACAAGTTTGCAGGCATTCGCTTATGTCATCAAACTGCTGGGAAGATTAATTTCAGGTTATATGGTATTGCATAACACAGTTAGCTTCACTTAACCTGAAGTTGGAACAGAAGGCTCTCATTTCCCCCTTGCAGCTGTAACCAGAGAAATGTGGGAAACACATGAGCTCAAGAGAAGTTAAATTCTTGTAATATATATCTTCTGTTAAAGGTGCATGATTTTTTTAAAAAAATAATGCATTCAGTTTATTTCCCCTTAAGCATTAGATTAGGCATGTGTATTTTTCCTCTTTGCTGATTCCAGCTAAGCTATAATTTTATGTAGCTGAGTTTTCCAACTTACTGTTTCAAGGAAAAAAAAATACTTTTCAGGAACCCAGAATCATGAGTCAAGTAGCAACTCTTTCTTTTCCATAATTTGTCCACTTAAATCATTCCTTTGTGTTTGTCTTCGGGGAGATGAAATCTCCAGGCAGAGGATGGAATTTGAGTGGCCAAATTGGAATGGACAAAACGCTTGTTCACTTTGCGTCTACCTAATCCCCAAAGGAGTTCGCCCTTCACTCGAGCTTTCTCCATTCTGTTGGTGCTTTTGAAGAGGAAGTGAAAATCCATCAGAAAAAGGATCTTGTAGGCTCACCTGATGTATAATTATTCTTCCATAAAATACCGATTAAGAAATATGAGGCTGAGCATTAGGCTTGGTCAGAAGATATGTGCTTGAGATCAGAATATTGGAGCTGAAACTTTCTCACTTTTTTATGTCACCTAACAAGATTGGTGTTAAGTACTGATTTTGGCTGGCAGTGAAATTCAGAAACCACACTTAAACCCATGGTATTGTTTTATTTTATTATTTTTTTCACAGTATGGATCTGTCGACATGCGAAATAAAACAGCAGAGGAAGCTTACCTTGAAATGCTCAAACCAGGTGAAAACGTCAGAATAAAAGCTCAGTACAGGATCGAAGAATTCAACAAGATCAAAGATTTACCTGGAGATGGTTTCTATGTCAGGTACTTAAATTTCACTTAGTAACTTTATCAACTATGATGGGCTGGTTACTTACACCAAGTTTTATTTATGGCTTGCTGCTGAAAGTGCAGATAGGCTCAGCCTTATGAGTTTTAAGTTACTGCAGCAACTTCACTGGGCCATTTACACATGTAAGGAATTTCATGCTATGGTAGAAAGGTAGCACCACTTAGACTACAGCTAAATGGCTTACTTAAGTAATAAACATTTGAGATGATTAAATCAAACTGTGTTAGTGGTAATTTCATACTTCATTCTCCACTGGTAATTCAGTTTCCTGAATTGCCTGCAAAATTACCTGACACAGGGACATTTTTTAAATTTCCTGTTGAATCCCAGTCCTCTTGAGTCTCCTCGAGGTTTTTTCCCCCCCTAATTTTTCAAGTTTTCCTTTTTTTTCTTCTTCCAGCAGTTCTGAGTCATTGTTCGTTCTCCCACTTGTTTCAGTAGGAGAAGAAATGCCCCTGCCAGCCTGAACTTGAAAAGATTAAGGGACCCAGTCTCAAAACCTTGATGGGGAACAGGGATGAGTCCAAAATTTCTCCTAGAACAGAATCTTGGAAACTTTTTCAAGACACAGATGTTGCTATTAAAAAAAGTCTTTGAACCCAAAGCTCCAGTGATAGAAAATTAGTTGAGTTCAAGTTAACCTTTTTTTCCCCCATATCTCTCATGGAACCCACTTAAGATCTTGCAGAATCCCAGGTTTCTGGGGATCCCAATTTGAAAAACCCTGCTGTAGAGTGTCAAATTTTGTATGTTTGGGGCTGACAAAAAGGGGATACATCAATAAAACTCTTACGAGCTTAATTTTAGAATGATGATCACTAGATCTGCTACAGTTTCTTTTCTCTTCTCTCTCCGAATATATATTGTTATTCCTTTTAATTTTTCCTTTTCCTCTCTTTATTCTGTCCAACTCTCTTCTTTCTTATACAGGCGAAGTTCTTAATTTTCTGGTTTCCTTACTTACAAGAAAGTGTCCAGTGAACCCTTCACATTCATTTAACTAATGCAACTTTTTATGATGTTGATGATGATAATTATTATTATTATGGCAGAATCTGAAAAGGATGTATGGTCATCTCTTTCTCTTTGCAGGGCACTCTATGACCGACTAGCCGAAGTTGATCAGGACTTAAGTTTCAAAAAAGATGATATTTTGTATGTCGACGACACTCTGCCACAAGGGAACTTTGGCTGTTGGATGGCGTGGCAGCTGGATGAAAATGCCCAGAAGCTGGAAAGAGGACAGATTCCCAGCAAATACATGTAATTCCATCCTAGAGATTTCAGTGGGATTTATGGAATTGCTCAAATGAAGCAGTTTCAAAGAAGTAAAAATAAAGCCGAGCATTTCCCTCTTCAAAGCTTGGTGCGGGGGAGCGATACCCAGTTTCCCACTGCAGCTGGTAGAGGTGGAAAGACTTTGAAGTCGCTCAGTTAAAGAAGCTATTCCAGCGAGTTATGTTTGTGGTGTTGGCAATTTCCCCCCTCCTAAAAATGGAAAGGACTTTGTTTTCTGATTCAGCCAAACCAGCAACCCCATAATCATGCTGTGGCGCATTCTCCACAGCATCTGTACTTAATTTGGATTGTTAGGTTGGGACACTTCCTTCTTTAATCCACTAAATTAATGCTTGGTTTTTCGAAGATCAGGAAGATCAAGATCAAGAAGCAGTCACTACTGCTTCAATTAAAAGCTTGACATCATGACATTGAACTGGCAACCAGTGTGTCCTGTTCCTGGCTGCTGATTTACCCTTTTTGCTGTTCACTCTATATCAGGACTTTCCTTGGGGAACCACCCATCCCAATTCTGCAGCTGGGCCTTTTTATAAGTCTGGTGTTACTAGATCAGGTAAACAGTCCAAATGCTTTGACCAGATAAGGCAATGATCAATGTTGCCACACAATCAGTGTCCTTAAAAAAACGGAATTGTTGCTGAATTGGATGGAATGTCCTTGTTCACCCTGGATGTCTGGATGAAAATGTACCTAGGTAGGAACGAATAATCTGCTCTAATGGCTTCCTGTCTTCCATGAACCTTTACACAATACCTGTTATTGGATGACACTGGAAGAAGCTTACTGTCTATCCCTACTCTCTCTAAATGCTACAGCAGCTTGTGTTGCTGCACACTACACAAAAGATGAGCAAAGGGACATTTGCCCATATTGCTGATCTTCACCCTAAAGCACTCAGAGATTCAGCAGAATATAATTTTAAAACTAAAGTGACCTAGTCAGCTGGGAGTTGGTATGAGTAGCAGAAAAAGTGCACCAGCTGGGAGTATTCAGTAGGAGGTCTCTTACAAGCAACTCTGTTTTCTTGAGGAATTTTTTTTATCACAATCCTTCCACCCCCTGCCTGACTCTCCCAACCATTTCTTTGTAGGATGGAACAGGAATTCTACAGGAGACACAGCATGTCAGAGGCCAAAGATGAGAACAGTTCCTCAAAGACGTCGTCAGCTGCAGCTCGCAGATCCTTCTTCAGGAGGAAACACAAACACAAACGCAGCGGGTCCAAAGATGGAAAAGATTTGCTGGCCCTTGACACCATCAGCACGGACTCCATCCCTTTCTTGGATGGCAAGTGACAATTCCATTCAGTTAAAACATGGCAGGACTATCTGTACTTGGCTACACTTTGGTGAAGGAATAGCTACAGCTCTGGGGGACTTCTTAACATGTTCACTTACAGTATGTGTGTGTTCACGACTGAATTTCATTCTTAAAAGAGTTGTCCCATCCCATAACTTTTTAAATAAAGAGATTTGTGTAGGGCATAATAGTAGAAAAATTCTAGTGATTTTTCTACAAGTGATTTTTCATTTCCAAGATAGCATTTTCATAGCACTTCAATTCCTTCTATATACTGTAGTCTCTGTGAAACAGCTTAGATTAGCCTTAGCAAAGAACTTGGTGTTTTAGAAATAACATGATTCGTTTCACTTCTACAAGGCACTTAGCCTTGCCTCATGGTTGCTTTTAATTTCCAGCATTTGCAAAAGCTGAAAGAGACTTTTCTGCTCAAGCTTGGTGTATTGCAAATGCAGAAGGAGGCTGCAGAATGGATAAGGGAAATAGATGAAGTGAGGCAATGTGACCGCTTCTGTTCATGCTAAGAATGCATGGCTTTGTAAAAGCAGTTTCAGGGGGATGCTTTGCTCTAGTTCCAGACCAAATAGGGCTGTAGTAGAAAGGTGACACCAAATACTTGGGTTCTTTTAGATTGAAGATAGGGCAGTGGCTACAGTCTCCATGCCAGTCTTAAACTTTTCTTGATGCTTTGCAACTGGTTTATTGATGTCAGCTCTTCTAGTCACTGTATTTATAGCAATACTACCAATAGGACTAATGTAAGTCTTCATTGTTGGCTGTTCCAAGATGTTCTTCAAGACAGTTCAGTAAACGCATTTTCCCCAGTTTGCTTCCCTTGTGCAGTTAGCATATTAGAAGGGAGCGTAGTAGGGCAGAGTACCTTGAGGTAGAAGGTCCTTCCTTCCCACAGCCATATTTGTTTGTGTGTTTCTTTTGCTGTTGCATTAATTGTAGTAGCACAAGCAATTTCACCAATTGGTACCTTGAGTGTTTCTTCCTGAGCGTGTAGAACAGTGGATGAGTTGAGCACCTAAACCGAACTTGGCACAAAAGAGACTTGTGACCACCTTCTGGGAAGGGCACCTCAGAAGGTGGTGTTGTTTCTCCTGCTGTGGTGCTTTCCATGGAAGAAAATGGTTTGAAGGAATCTCTGAAATGCACAGCAAATGCCTTTTTCTGGAGAGTCTTTCCTGAAAATGAACCATTCACCCCTCTCAGCAGATTTGCACCAGCCGCTTTGCTGCAGCAAGAAAACCTCTAAAGCAGTCTTTTGCAACTTTCAGATGTATGGACTTCAACACCCAGAATCCCCCGGCTGACATGGCCAGCATTAAGAATTCTGAGAGTTGAAGTCCATGCATTTGGGAGTGGTGTGGTCCCTCCCATGTGATTTAGAAGGAGATATTGGACATGGTGATGGCAGCAGGGCTCTCCTGGCAGTGGATGCAAATATTTATGAGACATCCTTATATGGCAAATTTGGGAGTAGATAACGTTATTGCTAAAATGAGAAAGCCTTTAGTCACAGAGCCTTCAGACGGCATCCACATGTCCTGTCGCCTCAGTAGAGTGATGCTGTGTTTTTGGTTGTCATGGAAATCAGCTCTAAGAGAACAAGAAGAACCACCTTGGAAAATGCTGCTTCCATTTCCTTTAGCATCTTGAAAGCCTCAAGGCTATTTTTAGTTTAGAAAAAAAAATGCTTGCAATTTTTATTTATTTTACAGTATTTGTAGCCCACTCCAGTCGTGAAGGACTCTGGGTAGCATCCCTACATCAAAACAAAGAAAAGATTGATAATAAAAACTTAAAATCTATGTTCAAAGTGTGAGCAAGAATTGTAGTGCTGTGTGGATGGAAGAAGCTCCCAACAGATTGTGCCCAGAGAGATTTGTGTTTTCATCATATGGAGTGGGAGACAAGCGTTATAGAATGCTTGTTTTGATTTTGTTATAATTTAAAGTAAGTAAACGTTTTATAGCAAAGGGTAGAAAATTAAGGCTTACCCAGTATTCAGCAGAACTCAAAATATACTGCAGTGAATAAAATTGCCAAGTTCTTTAAACCATTCCCAAACGGATGAGACACTGCTAGCTCTTTGCTGTTCACAATGTTATATTTTCTGCAGATGATTCAACTTCAAGTATTTTTTTCTCCCTAGCCAAGAATAATTGTACAGTTATTTGATGAAGATAATATATAGTTCCCTGAACTGTTTGTAATCATCCCTTTTCGCACTTCCTGTTTGGGAGGTTTTCAATTCAGCTGTTGAGTTTTTGGAGGGCTCATATTCACCCATTTTGTGTTGTCATGGAAATTCAGATCCACAGTTTTTCTATCAGGCCAGTACTGTTGAGTGTTATTGTTCAAATGAGAAAGCCTTTAGCCACAGAGTGTTCAGACACCATCCAAGTGCTGTTGAGCGTTGCATGACCAGGGATGGTGACCTGGGGCCAGTCCCTCTCTCTCAGCCCAACCCACCTCACAGGGTTGTTGTTGTGGGGAAAATAGGAGGAGGAAGGAGTATTAGGTATGTTTGCTGCCCTGAGTTATTTATAAAAATAATAAAGGAGGGATAGAAAATAAATAAATACATCAATACATCAAACAAAATGCAAGCAATGTCTTCTTTCTTTCCAGATGCTGTAAGCCTGGCTTATCAACGAGTCCAAAAGGTAGATTGCACATCTCCTAGACCGGTGCTTATTCTGGGACCATTACCTGATGCTGTGAAAGATATGTTGGTCAAAGAATCACCAGGAAAATTTTGCAGGTGTCCTCTTGGTAAGTCCATTGCGCTGAAGGGCTCTCCTAGGAAAGTTAAAACATAACATCTGTTTGTGGAAGGAAGTTCCTAAAAAATATTTGAAAAAATATTTTCTTGACCATGCCCATCATTAATGTTTATTTATGTGACTTGGATGCCAGCTGTTTTTCTCTGTTGTTTGTTGGATGTCACTATCCAAACCTTCAAGCTAGGAAGGGAAAAATGAGAGGACAACCAACCCTACTAAGTGGTCCTTCTTAAAATGTTGAATGTTTGGTCGTCTCTCAAAGCACTTTCTGATATTTCTAAAAAAAAAGATTCTTCAGCATGGAATGTTTTCTCCATTCATATCTGTGTCTCCTCTCTTGCTGCCTCTG
Source organism: Candoia aspera (assembly GCF_035149785.1). Lineage (NCBI taxonomy): Eukaryota > Metazoa > Chordata > Lepidosauria > Squamata > Candoiidae > Candoia > Candoia aspera. The sequence continues at coordinate 92,415,277 of NC_086158.1, read as the reverse complement.
ATGGTTCTTAATTTCTGTCCATCTGATATGCCAGCCTCCTCCAATACTCAGGCTTTTGAAACCTAGTCTGTTCATGCAGCAAGAGGAAATGAAACCATCCTGAAGTGGTTGGCAGGAGATACCATTTTGAATGATGGTGCACATAAAAGAAAAGAGAATCCACGAAAAGGAGACTAACACAGAGGGGTTTAGCCCAGCTCATTTCTTACTCTATTCTTAATTTGTATTTTCAGAGAGATTTAAGGTAAGGGAATATTTTAAAAGGAAGTCTCTTTCCACCTTCATGGTTTAGCTTCCTGCCACCTTATTCCCTTTTAATTCTGCTGCATGTATCAACCTGATCTTGCAGAAAAAATCATGGAAATTCTGTTCATGTTCTTCAGCTTTTGCCCCATGATCTAATCTACTGAAGCAGGTGCTCTGTATTATTGGTGCATATTACAGTTTCCTCCCCTTTATATGCGTAAAAAAAACAATTACAACTAATTCTCCATTTAATTCCTTTGGAGGGGATGTTTTTCCAAAGAAAAACACTGAAATGTTTAACAAGGTGTATTTTGAAAACATTGCCAGGATGTCATATGCTTTGCCGTTCTTTGGAGTTGTCTGGTTCACTGCTACAGTGGTCTCTTTGCCTCCCGCAAGCAACTGATCCAATATTGAATAGTTTAAGATAATAACAGGCCTTTCCCTTCTCATTCTCATTCTCTCACACATACTGTCATGTTCACTGTTTCAATGTGCACTGTACATCGTAACATTTCACATGCCATGGCACTGATGTGCGTTGCTGTTTGGGAGGGAGCTGCTGTGAGACCTTGTACCAAGCTCTGTAGGTGAAATCAGTACAATGGAATGTGTTTGGGTTATTTTCTCTGCTCAAGGACTTTTCCCGCAGACCATCAGAAGCCGTTAGGAGCACCTGGGATTGTGAACTTGAGACGATTCTACCGGGGGAGGGATTTCATTTTCACCTAGGGTTTTTAGTTTGCATTTGGCGCGCTTTTATCATTCTCAGCTTTCTCTGTGATCCTGCATGCTATTCTTTAATAAATCAGATATCTTTGAATTCCTGTTCATGAGTCTGATGGTGTTTTAGAATAGGCAATCCTTACTCTTGGTAATTCTGCTGTTGTTCAGGATAAATATGGTTTTACTAAAAACAGAAAAAGGTTTATAGTCAATTGATTATATTGAAATAGCAGATTGTATAACTGTATTGAAATAAAGCTAGCATACATTACAGTAGTGCTTGATTTCTTTAATATAAAAAGGATTTTGATTGGATGAAAGGAATATTTTTGTATTGCTGTATTGAATTTAGATGGTCAGTTTAAGCTTTGCCTATCATTAACCTATAAAAGAATCATTACACATACACATACATGCACGTGCACACATTTTCGCCCTTTAGCAGTGCAGTATTTCTCCCTTCTTTGCCATATTATACATTTAACTCTGATCACTCTTTTGCTGTGGAAAATGTGCAACGGTGGATGTATTTCTTGATGACCCCAAGATCCATACCACCAATCACTGCACAAGGAAACCTGGGTCAGAAAAATGCTTCTGCTAAATTAATGTATTTTGGCTAAAACTGAATAAACAGTTTTTTGTTTTTGTTCTCTCCAAACAGAGGTGATGAAAGCTTCTCAACAAGCCATTGAGCGGGGTGTGAAAGACTGTCTATTCATAGATTATAAACGTAGGAGTGGACATTTTGATGTGACAACTGTTGCCTCAATAAAAGAGATCACCGAGAAGGTGCTTTTCTTTTCTGCCAGCCTTATCCTCTTGATAGAAAAAAGCACACCATTGTAGTTTTCCAGCAGTAGCTCGGCAGGTTTAACCCTACAGGCTTCTTGAATAGGAGACTGGAAGACTATCCCAAACCCTTTTCAAATAGGATAGGATAGAAAGCTTATAGAAATGAAACACAACCAGTTCCTTCACAGCTGTATCAAAATGCCAGTGTTTAAGAATGGTAGAGACACATTGGGCTAAGCCTCAGCTGGTTTTAATAATGGTTTCTTGAACAAGCTAGAATCAACCAGTGTTGCAAATGAGCCAAGGGACAATGGTACATTTGGCCAGTTCTTGGCTTGTTCTCCTTCCTTTTTTTAGAAGCTGTTGACTCCATCTGTAAAGATGGTTACAGACTTGGGCAAGGCACAAGGCAAACCAGGAGGGAAACCACAGCCCATGCATCTTTGTTCTCTAATTATGCTAACCACAGCAGCACCAGTTAAGCCAACAGCAAACTGTGGCTTGAGATTGTGAGAACAAACCATAGACTTGGTCACTGGCCTTGCTTGCACAACCTGCTGAATCAGAAGCAGTCCTAACCAGACGATATCTGAGCTCTTTCTGTGAAATCAGCTGACCAATATGTTCATTTCTGTTATTAGAGCAACATAGAGGCTCAGAAGACAATCTAATGAGTTCTACGTTGATCAGAACTCAGATTTTTAAAAACATTTGTAATAACTAGGCATTGTACACAGAACAAAATAAGAGAGGTAAACCTTTTCCTGATGGGGTGGCTACATCAATTCAGATGTGTTCCAGTCACAAGTTAGTGGTGAACATACCTGTCTCTTTATAGCAAGAACCCTCCATTATCTTCATGTCCTCTTATCACAATAGGCACTTTTCTGTTGGCTCTGCCTCAGTATTAGAGTACAAGTATTAGAAGTATTAGAGTACAAGTATTAGAAGTATTAGAGTACAAGTATTAGAAGTATTAGAGTGCAAGTTCTGTTGTAAAGCCAGATCCCTCCCTCTTGTTGTTGTTGACATTACTGTGTAGACAGATGCATAAATAGGTAGGCATTGCTATTGGAGAGCCAGTTTGGGATAGGGGCTAAGGGGCTGGGCTAGGAACAGGAGACTCTGAGTTGTAGTCCTCCTTAAGCATGAAAGCCAGTTGGGTGACGTTGGGCCAGTCACTCTCTCTCAGCCCAACTCATCTAACAGGGCGGTGGTTGTGGGGAGAACAGGAGGCGGGAGCATTAGGTGCCTATGGCCCCTTGAGTTGACCGGAAATAAAGATGGGATAAAAATCTAATGATTTTAAAAAATAAATTGAAATATTGCTGCTCCATCCCATTTACTTTATTCCTAAGAAATATGACAAGTTGTGAATACAATACCAAACCAAAGTTATGAATATCAGGCTGCAGGAACAGTAATTTTTATTATTGTAACCACAGCTAATACGAATATTGAAGTTCATATAAAATTGATGGTAATAAGTGAAACAGAGAGCCCCAAGTAATAACGTTTACATGTATAATTGCAGTAAGCAGATCCATAAATTATACTTAGTAGTTGATACTAGGAGCAAAGAATTGATGCTGTCCTTTACTTCATGCTTGGGGTGAGGGCACAAGTTGATGGTTACAGAGAACATTTCTGTACTGTCAGTATTGGACAGGAAGGAGTTAGTGATAAGGAGGAGGTGTTAAGCGTTCTGGGATCCAGAAGCAGGAAGGCAAAGAGGAGAGAGGGTAGATAATTAATATAGGAAGGTATTGAGGATCAAGAGTAGATAATTAATATAATGAGAAGCAGCAGTCCCAGCAAGACAGAGAGGTTCATGGGTTTGCTTGACAGCAATAAGCAAGCTCCCTTTGTGTCAGCCCTCTGCTACAATATAGGACTAATAAAACTGATCGGCCTTGCAGAATTCTTTGCAAGGACTGTTGAACAAACATCACTGCAGTGCTTTGAATAACCAACAAGAGGTACATCTTGTTCCTTTATCAGGATTGTCACTGTCTCTTGGACATCGCACCTCATGCCATTGAGCGACTGCACAGCATTCACATCTACCCAATAGTCATCTTCGTTCGCTACAAAAATGCAAAGCAGATCAAGTAAGTATGAAGTATGGGGTCATGTTGTTTGGAGATATCTTTCTCCTTCTCCCCACCAATCCCCCGTTTAAAAAAAAAAGATTAAGATGCTCATTTGCATTCATGTGCAGAGTGGGAGATTGTTCCTAGTCATTCTTTCTAGTAATCTGCACTTGGAGCAAAGAGAATGAAGCCAAGCACTCTGTTCATTGTACATAACATAAAAATAAGGAACATGCCTAGTCAGTCACAATCCTTTGCCAGATGGAGAGATACTTCACGTGCTTCTTAGGACATGAAATTCTTGACATGAACCCAGGTTAAGATAAAACGTTGCCCATAGGCAGACATAGGTAAAGGTTTCCCTAAAGTTGACCTTGACTCTGGCCAACTACACAGGCATATCCATGTGGTTTTCTTGGCCACAACATGTAAGTGGCTTGCCATTGCCTTTGGGGAGATACTTTTGCAAATTTCCAGTCTAGAACTCTAGTCTAGCCATGGGAGTTCTTAATAGTCTCCCATCCAAGGAGGAAGGAGAAGAGTTTCATAAGGAGGAAGGAGAAATCAAGTCAAAAGCTGCATAAACGAGATTATTTTAGCATTTATAAGAGGTGAGGGATGAAAATGAGAATGGACGTGTGACATGGTAGTAAAATAGGACATTTCCATTGGCAGCCATTTCCACTTCTCAGTCCTTCAGAAAGGCCTCCAAGCTGATCCATGGTCATCCTCTCTGACATCAACCTCAAAATGCTTAGAAGGCAATGAGCCAGTCAATTCTTCCTTCCAGCTGTCCCTTAGGGGAATACAAAGATCACTCCTCATCAGTGTTCTGTCTCCCTTTCCGTGTCTTGATTCCTTCTTGGGGACATCTATGGGGAGAAACTGGCTTGAGCCCAGGAACTGCAAGCCAGGATGAGTTCCAGCAAACTGGCCCTTCGCATGCTCTGCAGAACTGCAGTGCTGCCAAGGTGCAGAAGCTAGCAAAACCCTGGTGGAGCATGCAGAAGCAAGCTGGATTTGGGGGCAAAGATTGAAGTGTATGTTTTCTAGTGACAAGGGGTTAGCAGTTGGGATTATAGACATAATGTATTGATTATGAACCAGTTGTGGATACCTGCTGATGATGGCAGATTGCTTTAGACATTGTGACTTGAAAGTCCTTGCTGTTCCTTCCTTGGGCACTAGGCGGTGCTCTCCTCACATCCATATATTTGCTCATCAGTCAGCTTTTGCTGTAAATCTGTTCAGCCCCCTATGGTCTTTCGCCTGTCCCCCGAAGAAATAAGCATTTAATAAGAAATAGATTTATATGTACATATTTGTGTGTTTCAGAGAGCAAAAAGATCCTATCTTCTTGAAAGACAAGGTGACACAAAAACATTCCAAAGAACAATTTGAGACTGCTCAGAAGATAGAACAGGAATATAGCAAGTATTTCACAGGTTGGTACTGAAGAAAATAGACACTATGGAACAAACCAGGATTTTGTGTTCAAAAGGGTGGTGGAAAAGGAGGTAGGAGCTAAAGGCTCTTCAGGTAGCTTCCCTCACTTCATCTGCTACCTTTGAATATTAATACAATTAAATCAGCAGGAGAGAACCACCACTTCCCTCCTGTCCCATGAAGCGGCTTTGGGTATCCAGTTGCCATCAGACCAACTTCCATCATTCCCAGAGTTGGTTCTACAACCTGTGTCTCTGTGGGTGAACAAGAATTTAGGAAAAAATCTTCTCCTATAAGGAAATGAGAAATGTTCAGGAAAGTTCTTGTAGCAGACCTTTCAGTTAACATTCTCCAGCTTGAAACTAAGTTCATAGCCTCCAAGAAAATGGCCAGACGGAGCTTCTGAGTGGAGGGGATTGCAGACTTCAGGTGAACAACATAATATCACCAGAAGTCCAAATCCCATCACTCTTGTCAATGCTGGTAAGTCACTTCTGTGATTGACCAAGTTCTAGAGAGGTTCCATAATCTGTTACTGGTACTAAACACCATCAGAATCAGTGGGAATGCCCTGGAATTAATAAGAATACAAAGAGACACCAGACATTAATTCATCTTGAAAATATGACTCTATCTGCAGTAGAGTTTTCAAGTAGCTAAAGTATTATTCTACCTTTAACTCTGAGAGATGAGAGTAAAAATGTGGAATTTAAAAGTACATTTCTTGCAGAAATGAAATAGAAACCATTCATTCAAGAAACCAACCGTATTTGTAGAAACAGTATATTTCGGTCTTAAGATAAATGTCTTTGTGTATGGTAAGTAATGATGTATTTTGGATCTGGCAATAAAGTAAAATGCTGTTAACTAGTAGGCCTTTGCACAGTTCAGAATGTTCTCAGTAAACACTTTTGTTATATACACATTTTTCTACAAGTGATAAAACAGTTAACTCTGGTCAGGTTGCAGGTGTGTTATTTCTGCAGAAGAGCAGTGTGCCAGAATCTCTCTCTTTTTTTAAGTTAACCCTTTACATTGTAACAGCAGAGCAGCATGCATCTGAAAGAAAAGTAATCAGCCTTCATGCATGTTCTGTACGTGTAGTCACTATGTGTACATTTTTTTTTTAAATGGATCTTTGGAAAGAGCATGTCTAAAACGTTTCCTTTTCCTTGGTTTGCATTTTCTTGTTCGATATATATTTGTTGAAAATTACATCAAATACACTCACTTCATTAAGGAAACGGCTGAAATCTTTTACATATTTTCTACATATCAGTAAAGAGTGTCTTGTTGCTACAACCCCCATCTCTGTTTATTGCTCCCTGCCTCCCTTGCTCAGCCTCAGGGTTTGCTGTTCGGTAACCGCATCCTTCTAACCATATTTAAATTTAATGTGTAAATTTTATGGCTCGATGCCACTGAAAATAGCTCCCAGAAAGCTCAGTGAGAAAACAGTTGTCCTAGGGAGCCTTCGTTGTGGAACTTGATTACTTTTCGCTTGTGCTATTTATTTATTTATTTAAATTTGGCCATGTGCATGGCCATCTGCAGCTCCTCCCTTTTCCCCTTTTATCTACCTGCTTTTTTCTCATGTCCTGTTTTGAACTCCGGGAAGTTTACCTGAGTTTTTCAGGTAATTTTGAAAATAAGTGTCTAGCCCATGAGGTCGCAGAGGAATGCTTAGGAAATGTTTTATTAAAAATTCAGGGGGCAGAGTGGCTGTCATGTGAGGATGCTGGTGCTCAGACTGTGATGCTGTGTTAAACATATACAGATCCACGATTAGAATGTTGCATAAGACATTCTTGCTCAATCAATTTTAGCTTATTCACTCTCTTCAGTGTCTGAGCAGAGAATCTGTGCCCTGAAAGCTGCCTTTGGAATCCAGTGTATTGACTGATAACCACTAATCCTAGTTTAAGTTTCCTAAACCTAAACTAAAATTCTGCCCTCAGTGCATCAAGGCCATCAGTAGTGGCAAAGGGGAAAAAAAAAAATGTAAATTTCCCTTTGGTATCCGATTTGCCCAGTCCAGATGTAGTTCATTCAGCCATAGTCTGTTTTTGCAATGCTCCCTATAGATGGTCCTTGCTTGTTATTTCCCACCCAAATGGCCAACAGACAAGCCATTTTTTCATCTCTTGAGTGGCACTTGTCTCAAGCAGCGTGAACTTGTTAAAACAGAGGAAAAAAAATTCACTCCCCCTTGCAGGAGAAGGAAGGGTGGGATACAACTGAACTTGAGTAAATGGCATAGAATATCGACTCCTTTTTAAAACTCAATGTGGTTTCTTGGAGCCATTTCATTTACGTGGTTCTTCTTGTTTGCAAATAAACACGGATGGCTTGTCTTCTCCTTTTCTTAGGTGTTGTCCAAGGAGGACCTCTTTCGATCATTTGCACTCAAATCATGACAACAGTTGATCAAGAACAGAACAAAGTCTTGTGGATTCCCGCTGGCCCTCAATAGATCTATGCTGTGAAGATACTACAGTTGCAACAGATAGTACGCAGACAGCTGATTGGGGGTGTCCATTTATAGTTGCCTATGGTAGGTACAAAAGCGTCATGAGCAACATTACCTGTGATGTGTGTTTGGGATGCAGTGATTCATTGCTGGCAGCAGAATTCTTACATATTTGTCTCAGTACAGACAAGCAAATCCAGGATTTCTTTTTTCAGAAGATGACTTTGTGATGCTGCAAGGAAAAAAGAAGAAGAAGAAACCCTTTAGATTACGTTTACAAAACCTTTGCCCTGTCCCCAAGAACTTAGGGTTTGTGTTTACTTGAATTTATTTTTTTTTAAACAAGCAATCGTTTTTGGGTTCTCCTCTGCTACCCCCCACGAGAATGGTGTGAGAAGGACTTTTTCACGAAGCGTGGGTCTGTCCTTCAGAAGCAGCCATTTTGTGCCAGGATTACATGCATGAATTTTGATGAATGGGCTTCCCCACAGGTACTTCACGGGGAAGAAACTCTTCTCCATGGGTCAGGCCACTGTGTGTATGTCAGATGTTCTTTGTCCAAAGTTACTGGTTTATTTTATGCATGAATTTTGATATTGAAATATCATGATGTACCCAATGTGCTCCTTGTCTCTTAATAAATGGGGGTGGGTGGGTTGGGGCCCTGTATTAAACAATAAATCAGAAGGGTTAGTAAGTTAGGCTGTTTATGTTACCATGTGTAGATAGTTTACGCAACAGGATGTGACATTGCTGAAAGTTTGTTCTTTGGAGTGAAATAGCCATAGGGATTTTTATTTAATTAGAAGCACAGTTCAGTTTTAGGGATCTGACAGCTTCTAGCATGGTCTATAACTGTTAGTTTTACCACTGTCGGAAAAAATGTGTATGCTTTTGTTTTTTAATTTGTTAGAATTTGTACTTCCTGCCTGTATCAATCTCTGCTTGCTTTTTCCTTTTCCTTTCTTTTTTCACTTCGGACCTGCTTTTCCAACCATAATTTTATTATATTTTTCCTTCACAAAATAATTGCATGTCATGTTTTGTAGGTACTGTACCTTGATTGCTAAGTTTTGTTTAGAGCTGCATTTGTAGCTACTGTTCCTAACATTTCATTAGATAGATAGATTTTTGTTCTGTGGATTTGCCTTCCAGTTTTGAGTTTTTCCTTTTTTAATTTGCATTAATTAAAAAAAAGGGATTCTTCTTGCACAATGGCTCAGAAACAACATTTGCTTGGAAATTATACACTCTGTTTTACAGATACTATTTTATAGTTCTGAATACCAGGGAGAAAGGAAAAAATGTAGAATGGTTATAAACATGCAGAGTGGAAATACTGCTTTTACATTGAGGGGCAGCACTTCTATTTTTTTTTTAAAGAGGGAGGCCTGAAGTAGATTGGTGGTACGACTGAAAGAAACCAATACTGTTCCAACAGTAATTTTTCTGTACTAAAAATGTCACTTTATATCAAAACAAAAATAAAAGAAACTAAGTATTGTGTTAAATAAAGGTCAATTTCTATAATTTGAAGGGTATGGAAATTTGTTGCTTGCTTATAGTTGAGTCTATTTTTATTTTTTTGTATTTATTTAAACAAGTTGTATAGCCACACACCTCACAATAAAGTGACACCATACAGGTGGCAAACAAGGCTCTCAACCAAAACCAAAACACAATATAAATAATAAGTCAAAAACCATTTGTTTCATTCTTCGTTTGTTCATTATAAAACATTTATAGGTTGTCCCAATCTTTTACAACTTTAGGCAGATTATAAAAACAAACCCAATAGAAAATATAAAGGTATACAAAGGGATTTTTTCAGTTTATTTCTGTAAGCCATTGGCTCTTATAAACACAAAATGATTACGTGTAAGAAGTTTTAAATTCACGTTGAGGTGGACAAAGTTTCAAGTGTGTAACAGTTTTTATCTCAAGAAAATTTTTGTCCTACAGAAGCAAGTAAGTTTTGGTCTTGTTTGGAAGTTACACACTCTGTTTTACAGATACTATTTTATAGTTCCGAATACCAGGGAGAAAGGAAAAAATGTAGAAAGGTTATGCAGAGTGGAAATACTGTTTTTACATTGAGAAGTAAGCGCCAAGTGAGTTTTAAAGTCTAAGCCCAGTGAATGCAAAAGATGCTGGCCTGGATAATGTTCAGGTGCTTTCCCTGCTGGGTTGTTTTTTTGCACAACATTAGAAGATGTCCTGCCTGAGGGATATAAGCAAGATATTCTGCCATGGAGCACAGTTGGCTCCAAACTTACGTCAACTACTGCAAGAGAAATGTATCTTGAGGAAAGTCATCACTCATCAGTGGAAAAAAAAACAGAATAAAACTTTGAACAGATCTATCTAATTATAAAATATTTGCACTTAGATTGAATTGCTAGGGTTACTAAGACTACTCTGGACTGCAAGAATTAGCTAAATCAGTCTAGGAGCAAGTGAAGACTGACTGCCACCTTGACTTTATGATCAGCTACGGAAAACTCATAGTTCGGAGCACGTGGTCCAAAACCACAATGGACTTCATGCCTGACACAAGATTGAGGGGGGAAGATAGTGGTTAAAATGGATGGACAGAATACAGAGATTACTTGGAAGAGCTGCAGTTGTCATAAGTGACAAGTCAAGATGACAAGCATTTGTCCATGCAGCATTGGGTTTGAGCCCAACTCATTTGTGCATAACTAATATTGGAATCAATTGTTTGAAAAAATGCAGTTATAACCAAAAAACAAAAAAGTTACAAAATAGCAAAGCTTCGTAAGACCCTGTTCCTATCTGGGTATTATATTACATTAAAATAAGAGAATGGGAAGTTGGGAGAGTGGTGGAAAACTTGTAGTGTGGTGTGATTTCAGAAATATGTATGCGATTAGATAAAAAGGAAATAAACTTTTCTTCGTACAAGACTGCCTAGGATGAAATAAAGCCTGTGTTTTATTTTTGCACTTCACTGCAAAAGCCTGTCCTTTCTAGAATCTAGTCTAGATCAGCGATGTCTTAAGGGGCACCATTTGGAAACAAAGTTGGGTTATGTCTCTTTTCCTTCATGCTTGCTTGGCTGAAGCAGGAAAAACATCTTCCTAAGTTTTGAGGAGTCTTAGAACAAGAAAGTTAAGGTACAAAAAAGTACCAGGTAAGTCAGACTGCATTCTTTCCCTCTATTAAAAATGAGTTGGTAAGTGTGATGCAAGATGCCCGTTTGTCTTTATGATCTAAAATTTGTATTTAACCCCTATTAACCCTGCTACTGCTCCTAGCCTGTAACTGTTATTCTGAAGTGTGGTCTGATCCTGGCTGGAGAATCCTGAATTCTGGTACCATTTGTGCTTTTTGGGACAGTAAGCTGGGCAGAACTGGGGAACAAGGCATGAACACTGGAAGCAATCATGCTAAGTAGGGAAGAGGTTGAAGGAATCCATCATTCAAATCATTTTGGACAGTTTTTGCCTCTGCAGGCACATTCCCATGAGGGACTGGACAAACTCACAAAGAACTACAGCTTATGAACGAAGACTTCTCTGCTGTTCACTTCTAGGAACCGCAATCCCAAAGCCTTATTGCTTTGGCCTGCATGGTGGCAGACTTTTCAATATCCCGACACGCCTATTATTGCATAGATCAGCTCTTAAAGAAAAGTTAATGCACAAAAACTAGGTTTGCTTCCAAAGATTTCACTTATTAACGTTTCCCTTTATGAAGACAACATTTGCATATGTGTTTGTTTACAGTGTTTTTCATCTAGTGATGCAAGACAATATGCAAACATAACAAAAATGCTAATACACTTAGGCCTAGCATATTTGGGCTAGAAGAAGCCAGTTTACCAGTAGATGGCAGCAAAAGGATACAGAAATGTCTCTGTTGCCATCTACTGGTAACTTGGAGTTTTGCACACACACACCTGGCAGTTTTTCACAGAGTGAACTGGATTGTGTGCTGCCAGAATTGTTTGCTGAAGCCTGGGTTGTCTTGGAAATGGGGTCATTCAAAATAGTTCTTCATTCAAAACAGGAATGGGTTGAAAGGTTAACACACAAAGGGCATAGGGTTTTATAGGATTACCATTAATTCAGAGTAATAGTTTTAATTAATATGGCAAACTGTCAGGTACACCCACATACTGCTTTTAACTGAGAGAAGAAATGGTGAGGAAGAGAAAGGGAGGACATAAAGGTAGGATACAATGGTGGTTAGGGAATGTATGGGGAAACACAGCTGATAATTCATTTGGAGGAACTCCAAAGTCAAGCATGAACAGTGCAGATAGAGAATGGGATTTGGATGATTGAAGGGTGAGAAGGTGAGGGGGACTTTACAGATAAAATGAGTGTAACTGGGAAAAGGGTGAATTAAACAGAAGAGAGAATAAAATGGAGGATCAGCCAAAGAAGAATGGATCAAAGTGAAAAATTGCTTCCCACCTGGAGATATAAAACCACTTGATTTAAGAATTCTCAGGGACAGAAATCGATAAAAGGCTCCTATAGCCCACTTATGGAAGGAAAATGAAGCCAGTTGGGTCCAGAAAATCTTTGCTTCTGGGCTGGTTTTCTACTAATATACTCCAGTGGGAATTTAAACATTCAATGGCAGAAATCCAAGTTAAGATGGCGGGCTTAATGGTCTAAAAGGCATTAGTCTGGGGGTAAACAGGCTGCCAATTGGTCTTTCTCATGGCCTTAGACAAGAAGATAAAACTCAACAGGATGGTCAGTGGGGCTCACATATTCCAATCACAGATACTCCTCAATTTGCCAATGCAATTTGCAAGGTTTGAAACAAATGTATGAAATTTGTATCTTAGAGAAAAGCGCACACAAAAAGACAAATTTAGGAAATCTATTTGTAAAAACCATATATTCATAGGAAAAAAACATTACAAATTTACACGTACGCAAGTAAAATATCAGGAGGAAAGAGGCAATAATAAATATAAAATATTAGGAGACGTGAAAAAATACCAAAATACCCAATATGCAACTCAAATTATTTCATAGCGATCTATAAATGGGAATTTTTCAATTTAAGATTATTAAAAGGGGAAATAGTAAAATCCCTCTTTAGGGTCTTCAAAGATTAGCCAAGGTCAACTGGATGCTTCCATCTGCTAGAAGCAAGGAAATATCTCCTGGGTTGAGTTTAGCTCCTGGTGACCTCATGGGATACCTTATTGTTTTCTTGGCAACAATACAGGAGTGATTTATTATTACTATTATTATTATTACTATTACTATTATTCAGGATGAGGGGAGATGAAAGAAAGAAATGGATGTAATAAGCTGTGCAGGAGCTTAAGACACTCATTTCACTGCTCTGACAGACACAGATACACACTCCGAAAAGCAAGTCCTATTCCCACCCACTTCTGACGTGCAACCTTTGAGATGTTGCCCAAGGCCTACTATGCCCTACAGACTAAGGAAAGCTGTGCATTCCTATGGTTGTGGGCATACATACATGAGGGTTACTCCTCCCTCAAAACAAGGAAAACTAGTATGTCTGGGTAAAGGTGATCCTTGACACAGTTTTCTACATCAACATTAAAAAAAATAAAATAAGGCAGCCTCATTATCAGCAGGGTAATATTGTACAGCAGTTAACACAGTTTTATCATCTCAGATTACCCTCAGACTGGACGGCTCTTAAACTCATTACTTCGGGGGAACGTCTTTGTGAGAAAAGTCAGTAGAAATCTTTCTGTGCCCCCTTCAAGTCTCTTCCTCCTGAAAAAGGTCCATCTGTAACTTTGCTATGTGCCACAGACACAAAAAGCAAAGTTAAATGAAATCTTGAGTCTGCTGTTGCTGCTTGCCTTCAAGGACCAAACACAGTGGGCTCAGTTATGCCTTTCACCTTAAAAAGGTTGTAGACAGGTTGCCAAAGATTGTTTACTGGGACCTTGGTTAGAATATGCAGTACTGAGTAAACTTGCCAGGTCTCCAATTTCATCTGTTCTCTTAATGATGAACCTCTCTTAAAACAGGCCATTTGGACTTAGCTTTAGCGTTTGCTACTTACTGTGCCCAGCTACCATTTTTTCCTTTGATGCCGTACCCATCCCTAATTATTAATCTTAATGCAATTATTAATAGCTCCTGTGTTCTGACACCCTCCTGTGAATGTCAGTCTCAGCTTCAAGAAAGAGCACAGATATGCTACACAGAGTATGCAAAGTAGCTGGTGTCAGATTGCATATGCACATTTATCATATCTGCAAATCTCATTAGACAGCACAACACACAAGGCCCAGGAGGTTTTAACACACAAGTACACACATTCATATCCATTCTCATCTTTCTGGGAGACAGAGCCAAAAGACCAAAACAAAATGGGAGATGGGGGTCAGAGGGAGGGGACGGGAGGGATGAAAAGGGAATGGGAAAACAAAATTAGATGGAGATGGAGGTGACCAGAAGAAGGGAAGAGAAGGGAAGGGGAGTTTAGACATTGCAGGAAGACTTACATCCTTTCTATCTTCTACTCCCTCTCTATATGATTTTTTCCTGTTTGGGAGGAAGAGGTTTCTTCCCTTATCCTACCCTTCCACCCCTTTTGCTTTCCTATATTTTATCTACTGGGTGAAGCTTTATTTAAACCCTAGTAATTTTCTAAACTCTTTGAAGTCTGAATGATACGTTGGCGACCAAGGCCCCACATGTTCCATTGAAACCAGCCTTTTTCAACTTGAAGGCAACCTTTGATACACTTGACCATCAGATACGGCTGTCGGGGTTACAGTCCCATCATTGTCCAGGCACTTGATTAAAATCTCTGTCTGCTTGTACTTTTCCAGCACTGCAAAGCAGATTATAATCCCAAGAATTTCCCCTTTATAGCAAGAGTCCCTCAGAGATCACCCCTGAGCCCTATTTTGTTTATTCTTTATACCCACGTTGGGTGGGTGGAGAGGGGAAGTGATGTGTGTGTACGCAATGACACTACAATGTACACAATATCATTTAGATGTCATCATTGCTCCTACGGATGCCTATTTTTCCAGGATAGATAAACTGTTTTCAAAGCCTTACACAAGGGGATCACTGAGAATCACTGATTTTATAATAAAACTATATATATACACACACACACAGAGAGAGAGAGAGTGTGTGTGTATGTATGAGAAGACGACCAATGCAGAACAGAATTCCACAAGGAAGCAACGTAAAGCCCAACACCAATTTATGGATGAGGTTTATGATGATATAGGATAGGTTTATTCATGATAAATCTTCATTCATCAATGTTTTCTTCATTGACTTAAAAAAAAAAGATAAAAACAATAGCAAGATTACTCACAGAGCTCTGCCACCTTTCCTTCATTTATAGGAAATATGTTGGTATCCTTTTCAAGCATGGAGAGTCCAATTGATTATTAATAGCTATTGCATAGTCTGAGGAGAATCAGCAATACCGCTGGGGAGCAATCTCACAGCTCAACTTATGGGGACTAGGGGTTCTGCGCTGGAGACTGAGGATTAGAGATCAAGAAAAAGTGTCAGGTTGAGCCCAACACTTAGGGTTTCCTGGAACTGTCTGGGACGTCTGGTGGTTTCCCATCCAAGTACAAACCAAGTATAACCCCGATTAGCTTTTCAGCATCAGCCAAGGTCAGAAAATAAACTGGTGGTGGTGTGCAAATTTTTAACATACTGTTTTTGACTGGGGGGCCGTCACAATTTGCAGCCATGATCTTGAGACAAAGGGAGAAACTAGGGATTTCTTGCATGGCAAACAGTGTGGGGGTGTGAGGGTCTGAATGCATATATGCATCCTTCAGGGTCACATATTAGTGTGGTAGATGCACAATTTGGATACCAAATCTGGACTGTGTAAAGGCTTCCTTATCAGGTGGTAGACTTTTGCTCACCTTCATAGATTCCAAGTATCACGAATTCCCTTTAGACAGGAGTCTTATCTTAGGAAAGGACACTGTATAATATGAAGATTTGATAAGATAATGCAGATGGCAACAGGGAGGGAGATGATAAAGTAAAAGCTTCATTAATCCAAAACAAAACAAAAAGAATCACACAGGATGGCAAAATAGGCAATATGCCTCAGCACAAGAAATATATGTCACTGCCAACAACAACAACGATGAAGGTGATTGTACCATGAAAACTCTACAGAGAAGGTCATTTGAATGGAATGGATTTTCCCAGCATGAATTTCAATGAAACTCATACTGAGTTATTCACTGGGGGAAAACAGCTCACTTAAACATATCTTGTTTTCCTACAGATGGAAGGAGCACCCCTTGGTCTGTAATGCGCTGAGCGGTTTAATTATAATTGGGCGCCCAGGAAATTCTGAAAAACAAAGTGCCAAGGAGAGGAAGGAGGGAATCCCAAGGTTTACATAGCAGCCTGGAATTGAAAGGAAATTGCAGTGGCCACAGTCTTTTGTGATGCAGAAAGCTTTTCTAATGGTAGCAATTAGGTTCTGAGGCTGTGAAGCATTGCTAAATGTGTTCAGGAAGAGCACCCATCACATTTGGGTGGAAAATTAATGAGCAAGTGGGGGAAAGGCAGTAGAAGCTGAATTAAAAGATAAAGTAAAGTAAGTGATGAGCAGCTTTGACTGAGCTTGGGTTATGCTCACATCTTCTTTAATTAGAAGCCGGCAGCTGTATGAGAAATGTAGCAATGCTCTCTAAGCCCCAGTATGAGTAACTCAAGTGTAGCCAGAAAAACAAATGTCTCCAGATTACAGCCCCTGGTGATTTCAAGGCCTTGAGTTATCACTTCAATGTTATGGGTATCCTTGACCAGGGGTTAATGTTAAAAACTTGGAAAAATGGCAACAATGGGGTTCTGAGGCTTGAGAGGGGCATGGATTGCTCCTAACTCAGAGTGGGAACTACAGAATAGTGACCTTAAATTGGCTTTCAAGTATTTGAAGGAGGAACCCATACTACAGAAACCTCTAATCCTGCTCCTGACCAGCAGGGCCACTAAGCATACTAAGGTTGATGTATGGACCAAATGGTAAGAAGAAGATGCTCTATCATCTTAGTGTTTTAAAACTCCCTTCTGCTGCAGGATAGGATGGTAGCTAGCAGAAATCATAGCTTCTTTGTTTTATGCTGAGGACACTTAGTCCAGGTGTTCTGCTCTTACAGGCTCACTATCACCAAAAACATCTCTTTTCCCAGAGATTCCTTTTACAAGATTTATTGAAATCTTCTAAATAAATGCCAGTAACTGGGTTATTTTCACTTTGGACCTCGTTATCTTCAACTAGTTAAGGAAGGAATCTCTCTCTCTCCTGATGGCTGAGGAATATGCTGGTGACCAGGATCTCTCTCCTGGGTCTTAATATACCATTACACTGGGAAAGTCATGATGCTGGATCAAAGCCCTTTGATTATTTTATTCATACTATCTATTATCCCCACACTAGGGATGGCTTAATTTTCTAGAATCTTCTAGAATTTTCTAGAATCTTCTGGGAAATCTAGAAGGGCTTTCTAGAGCCTCCACTTTAAATTTAACTTTCAGTAGGAAGGGATTTACTCAGTGGTATAGCTCAGTTGTGGGAGGGAAAGAAATAATTGCTTGATTTGAACAAATCCAACTGTTATTATTATGGTAAAGAATATACACTCTTCTATGAATTTTCTTTTATCTTCCTCCTCTAAATATAAAACATAAAATATTTAACTTTGTCTTGTGTTCCTCCAGCATGTGTCCCAGCAGAAATAAACCATATTTGTCTTCCCACAAGAAATTTGATCTAGCTTCTGAAATCATCTATTGTCTGGATACCTGAACTGTAGTCCAACCAAATTGTCTAGGACTGCAGAACAAAAATCCTAATCCATCTTAACACTATCCAGGCTTATCCTGTGTGAATGAAACTGCTAAGCCTCCACCTGATCTGGTTAAGAGTGTTATGTGAATACTAACAGTGGGTGAGACATACAAACCCTTTAAAAATAGGATCAAAGCAATTATTGTAGTTAACTAATGTGAACTCAGCTGGCTACAACATGGTTTCCCTCTGCTCAAAAATCCTTTTGACTACTCTAAGGACTCACTTTTAAAAGGAAACTAGCTAATGCAAAAAAAAAGCAGGTTTGTCAACACCTATTAAACAATTGAACTTCCATATTATTAACTTCTGAATTACAGCTTTTAAGGATCAACAAGCAGCAAAAAGTTGTTTTTGTCTCGATACATGAATTGTCCAACTTTTATAGCTGGCCATAGCTGGAAACAAAACATATGATCAAAAATATAAGTGTTACATGGATGTGTTGTTGAATTCAGTGGGTTTGGAAGAGCTAACAAGATTCTTCATCTTTTCCCCTGTAAGTTTTCTCTTGGCCAGGAGAAGTATGAAACTGGAGGTATTAATTTTTTAGCTGACTACCTCCCTGTGGTTCTTTGCTCCACTATTAATGTCCCACAAATTAATAACTCAAATGTATTTGGAAAGAATTTACTGTTGTCCAAAATCTAGGCAAGGGTACACTGGTTCTCTGTGACATATTTCTTGACTGGTGCTTTGTGTTGGAAAAACTCCTGACTAACATGAGCATAGACTTTGTCACAGATTTCCTTTTACAGTCATACCTTTATGAAGATAAACTTGATACCCAGCCAGTTTGGGTGGTGATCTTGTGAGTTTCCAGCATACTTTAATAGTGGCATACTTTGACTTTGCTGGGCTCTGTTGCAGCTTTTTGCCATATAAGGATTAGCTCACTCTCTTTTCCCTTCCTTTTAATGTCGTCAATTTTAAAACGGTCCATATCTGGCCCTGTGTTGACTTGCAGCACTTGATATAATGGATATTTCTGTCAACAGTGCTCAAGGTTTTGTGTGCACATTAACAGCTTGTTGAAATTGAAGCTCCAACTTTTAACCTTGATCTTCCTCCCATTTGGACACTCAGTTCTCTAATTTTCTCAGCAAGAACATTTTCTTAGTGATTTCCAGGATGGATTATTGAAAATTTTGCTTTGGATTGTCAGTTCCTGACCTTAAGGGGGAACTTGTATGCCACAATCAGTTGCATAGTCAATGTAGATCCTGCTGAGATGCATCAGTTGGAGAAACCATTCAAACTGAAGAGTTGGATTGGATGGGGAGCATTTGATTTCAACAAGATTGAATAAAGTGCATAATTAACCTGTAGGATTCATGACCACAATTCAAGGTGATGGCCGCTCTCATGGATGGCTTTAAAGGGGGAATGCATTCAGGAAGACAGGTCTATCAAGAGTTATTAGCCTTGTGATTCACTGGTACCTCTGAGTTGCAGGAAGCAACATCTAGCCTTTGCCTAGACAGCACAGTCACTTTTCTCTGTAGAATTCAGGTCTTTTGTCTTCAGTTGCCATTTTCCCCTTTTGTTTTTTTTTTCCTAACAGAAAAGAAAACTACCTTAATCTTGTTTTACAAATGGAGAGGAACCTGTGGAATTAATTGTTAATTAATTAATCATTAGCACAAGCCATGATGATGGCCACTAAATTGGGTAGCTTTCAAGATGGATTGTATAAACTCATGGACTGGAAGTCTATCAAAGGCTATTAGTCTTGGGACTTGATATTATATCCAGCATGAGGTCAACTTACCTGCACATATCAGGTGCTGGAGAACAGTGGTGGAACAAGGGAATGTTTCCCCACCCCTTGCAAGACCTTCTGATGCATCTGGTTGGAGACTGAGTAAATAAGGGCTTTGGCCTAATCCAGCACAGCTGTTCTTGGTGATTTAGAACCTTCATCCCACCTCATCACATTAGCCAGAAGTTCTCTTTATAATGATGAGTTATAATCTTTATAATTCATATTTGCTGAGTGCTTCTCTTTAGAAGAAATAACTCTCTCCATATAAAAGAAGAGGAACAGTCTGTCTTTCTCAGATGCAGACAAAGTAATTGTGTTATCTAGACTTAGATAATATTCATTATTTTATATTGGAAGCATGAGACCGGAAGATGAATTGAAGCTACAGAAAAGCAGGCTTGTGTCAAAGCATTACTTGCTAAGTGCAGCTCTTGGGCCCTATTCAAGCAACTCTTTGTTGTTGTTTCTGGAAAGATTCTTTCAGCTCTCAAATTAGAGTTGTAAACTGCCTACTCTCATGGCCAGAGAGCTTTATCTCACTATGTTGTTTTCGTACAGGATAGGAAGGAAGTATACCAAGGAAGAGTCTGCTAAAGGGTGTTTGAAGTAGGCCTCACGTTTTCTCACTTCTCAGCATCCAAATACTGGTAATGTGGCTTTGGTGTCTCATTCAAATTTGGTGGACAGTGATGAAAATGCAAGGGTGTTGCTTCTTCTGTCGTCTAAGTGCTGATATTAGGAACCTGGACTGGGCAAAGAACATCTCCTTGAAGCTACCTCCCCCCACCCCGGTTTCTAAAGCAAAGAGAAGCAGCCATGTTGCTGGGGGGGTTTGCTCTGAATTACAGGTTCTCCTCAGCAGCCTCCAGAAGCCAAAGGATGGTTTCTGCAGATGTACAGCACCTGCTGTGCAGAAACTCACACACACACAGGCCAACACTGGGAGGCAATGCTCTCATCTTGCAGCTTTTGGAAGTGAGAGCTGAGAGACGACTGGGAAGTTCTAGCAGATGCGAAGTGCTTTGTGGAGAGAACCTGCATTGCCTCTTTGCCCTGACAAACTAAATTACATCACCTGCCTGGTGGAAAATTCCTCAAGGCAAATGTAAGTGGTTTTGCACTGGCATATAATAAACTGCAGCTGGAAAGATAGGGAACACACACCTTTCTCTGCAGTGTAACCCTCTGAGTAAAGTCAGGGTCCTCTTAAGATCTGAGCCTGTATTCAGACTCATTTGTAAATGCCCACAGTGGAATTAAAGAAGAAGCTGACCTAAGGGATATGTGAGAATCAAGATGCACCCCCAAAAGGGCCCTCAGTTACAGTACCTTGCTATTTTTATACCCAAGTAGATGTGTTTACATCCATGCATCCTTCCATTGCCTTTCCTCCTTTTCAGAGGGCAGATGGATTACAAATGTCATGGCAGTGTCAGCCAAGGTTGTCTTTTTGAAATCACCGTATTTTTAGCAATGGTGACATTAATCAGCTCACCTTGCAGCTTCTTGTGTTGCAGCTAATTATCACCGCAATGATTAAGTGTGTGTGTTGTGGAGAAGAACTTCTATTTTGGGAAGACTGAGTATCTAGTCACTAGGCTGCCTCATAATATCTCTAGCAGTTGGGTGCCATTCTCCAGCTGAGGTCTTCGGAGCTTCCCAACTGCTTGGCTTCTTTTAATTGCAGAAGGACTTTCTTTCTGCACCCAGAACATCCCTTCTAACACTTGCTTGGGTCAGTCGCCTTGAGCAGGGAGCGAGATCATAAGAATCAAGCTGCTGCTTCTATGAGTTTTCAAGTTTGGGACCAAAGTCCATAGTCTGAGATTTCACAGCCATGCCTATAAATCTGCAGTTCCAAACCCCCTTTTGCAGTCCCTGGAGGACTGACTCCTGCCTGCTCTAGATCATATAAAAAACCTGTTATTCAACAACATTTTTCCTGGATGGTGGTAAAGCAAGCAAATTCTGTATTAAATTCTGCTGGGCTTAACATGCCTGTTTAACTCATGCACAAACACACACCAAAACCTTTAAGAAATCTGGAGGAAAAGTCCCATATTTTTATCCAACTCCGTCTGGTTAGATCATTACAGACCGTGGAGGCTGAGATTTTAAAAAAGTAAATAAACAAGCCCCAGTTGTAAAGAGATTTCCCACCTCTAGCTATGTAACAACCAGCTTTTCCTGAATCAAGGCAATGTCTTTAACTCAGTAACCTTTAATTATTCTTTGTTTATCTCTTAAAGATCCTGTAGTGGAGAATCTCAATCATGTTAAAAGTTTCTTCCATCCCCCAGTGATTCTGCTTCCACTTCCTTTTTCTATTCTACTTATTGTCAGTTTCTTATCATAACTAGTGACAATCCCTAGAAAACTTTGGCTGAGCCCCAAAAGCTTGGTGGGATCAGACCTGATCAGGACTTAGCTGGAAGACCTGCAGGAAGTCTCAGGGCTGCAGAATAGATTCAGAAGTTTGAAAAGAGATCTCTGAAGATAGCAGTGCTACAGCACTTCCACATTGTTGTCAAGGAAACAAGAGCACATTCAAGAAATCATTCCTAGTGATGTCAGAACATGGGATCTTTACTGTTCTGTTCTCAGCTTTCTTGAGATAGAAGATCATTTGTGTCTCCCTTTCCCATAAATTTTGCTCTACGCTGCTATTTCCCTTCTGCCCGGCTGCAGGTTGATCAGGTGCGCAATGGCAAACATTGGGTGGGGTCTAGAAGAGATGGGGCTACTCACATCTGCAATATATATTGAGTAAATCAATAACTGTAGCATGGTGGCAAAGAAGTAGCCACTCCTAGTGGTTCCACGCATACATCTGTGCCATTTTCTCAGAAGCAATAAGGAAGCAGTTTACCACTGACATCTGGGATTTTTCAAAACTCTAGTCTACAATTTCCTGAGACTCCCCCATCCAATTCTTAACCAGGTTGTATCATGATAAACTTCCCTTGTGGAATGACCAGAGAAAAGTGGACTTGTTGGTCTACCTTGCATAGTGCTTTAAAAAAACCATTCAAGTTCTTTCTTGGATGGGATGGGCTTTCTCTCGGTCTTGCTCAGATGAGAATTGTGAATACATTATTAATTTCAGTCAGGTCTTATGTTATCCAATCCTAAAAGCTGCTATGTGTTCCAGAGCTGCAACTAGGGTCTGTGTCACCCGGGGCAAACATGGATTCCGCGCCCATTTTGGCACCCCCTCAGCGCGGTGCCTGGGTCACATGCCCCGCTTGCCCCCCCCCTCAATTGTGGCCCTGATGTGTTCCCATCCTAACTGAAAATTTTTAAGTTTGTTTTAAACATCAGGCAGATACAGTACCTGGATAATTCATGTTGCTGTTCTGGATCAAAAGAAAGCAAATATATATCTATTTAATATATGATGATAGTCTTTTTCATTTTCCTAGTGTAGCCTACATGCCATCCAAGAACTAAGAAGGTCCAACCCTAGAAATGATCAGCTAGGTGCTACTACTTTCAGAAAGATGATACCAAGCTAATGTGATTGCACTGCTCTTGGTGATTTTTAAATGAGTCAATCTTCCAGCATACTGGCTGTAATTATTAGGAATTTAGAGTTTCTTTGAATTTATTAGAAGCTGGCATTTTCACAAAATTGAAAATAGCATCCTCAGATGATTTGTTGAAGTGGAATGGAACTCCAAATGCATTTTCCAACCAAAGGGACTGATGCTTTAGATGACTGAACTGAATAAATTGGCTAATGAAGTAACTCTAATGCATGAAGTGAAAATGTTCTAGCATTCAAAATAATTACTTAAGTTACTGCATCTGCACATGTTAAAAAAAAAGTCTGATGGCACAAAAATTGCTGATATAATCTCTTCCCTCTCTCCTTTTCTAATCAAATAAACAGCATTTTCTCTCCAGGAAAAATAATTCATCAGGGATAAAAGGTTAACCAAGCCCACCTTGTGCAGATTCAGTAAATTAAGCACGACTTGGACAAATTGATATAGTACAATAGACACTGTGGAAGAGCTTTGAGGTAGCTGTTAAATCAGTTTGTGGTTCTCCTTTCTTGATAGAGAGTGGTGGCATGAGTGACAACCCTGCAGTCAAGAAATGCAGGACCTCACTGTTGGGCTGGCTAACTTTCAGCCAAATTAGAATCCCCATCCTCAATGTGCACAGCAACCGCAGCAGGCATCAGAATGCATTTCAGCAACAACTGCAAAGGTTTTTTTGATTGACAGGTCCAATCCCCTTTAGTACACTTCTCAGACTGCCCAGAGATACCCACAGTTGATGATTTCTCACTTGGGTTCTCAGTTCAGATTAACAGATGGAACAGAATTAACTATTTGATTATTTAAATGATTTAAAGTGAATTATTTAACTTTCCAAACTTCATTCAATCACATCTTCCCTCCACATCGTGTTCCTACTTCTATGGGGTTGGGGTGGTCATCATTTGCCACTAGAGGGATGGGCCACAGGGCCGCTCCTTCCTTTTGACCATTTTGCTGTGGAGCCAGAGTGGGCAATTTTTAACAAGCTCTAAACATATAAAGCTGATATTGTTTGTTTACAAGAAACTCACATAAAACAAGAGCATATCAGTTTGTTGTAACAGGAAAAGTTAGGTCAGAAGTTCATAGCATCAGAAAAAACAAATAAAAATGGAATAGTGATTTATCTTACATAAATCACCTTCCTAGGAAGTATTGGAAAAGCTACAAGATGAAGAAGGAAGAATTCTAATCCTGAAACTAAGAAAAGAAGGCCATGGCATCCATTTAGGACCCAAATAGAGACAAGGATCTATGAAAGATCCTTCCATATGCTAATAGAAATTGATGGATTAACATGGTTGGGTTCCCAAGGCTTTCACACCATCTATTGAGAATTGCAGATCTATCCAATGACACATATGCAGACCACAGTCCAATTCTAATATCATGGTTTCAAGGAGAAACTTGCCTTTCAGATGGAGGACGAATGAGATGCTACTACCTGAAGAAGGTCTATTACAGAAATGTAAATAAGTATGAGAATCTTTCTTTAAAATAAGTAAAATAACTCCAGAGATGTCAAAGATAAGTAAATGGGAGACATATAATGCTTACATGAGAGGATTTTTCCTAAGAGTTGCAACAAACCAGAAAAAAAGAATATAATAGATAGAAATCACAACTGAAAGAAAAAATGGACTAGAACAGATCCACAAAGCCAACCCAAGACAACTGAGAAGTTAAATAAAGTCAAACAACCATAAGACCTATAGGAAATGAAAGAACTCCAAAGGAAGATAAAATATGTCAAACGACACCTTTCTGAGAATGCAAATAAATCAGGAAAACTCTTGGCACATCAAATCAGAAAGGAGAAAGAGAAAAGGATGATAATGGTGATAGAAAAAGGGAAAACTGTCAGCTGTTACTTACAAAATTGGAAATAATAGAAGAACTTGCAGAATTTTTAAGGAATTCTATTCTAAACATAAAATTGACAGAAGAAATCTGAAAACATACATTAAAGACTGAGAATTTAAATAATTCACTGAAAAATATAGACAAATACCTAGTAAATCTGTAACAATTCAAGCAATCAAAGAAGCAATTTTAAAAAAAGTCAAAATTGGAAAAGTGTCAGGCCTGGATGGGCTGATGCCCAATGCTACAAAAAGTTTAGAGGAGGAACTGACAGAACCATTATTAAAAACAATGAGTGAAATTAACAAAATAACAAAAATACTACCAAAAACATGAGAAGCATATAATTACATAACCTGAATACACAAGGAGGGAATGACCCAAAGAAACTTCAGTCACACAGATCAATTTCCTTACTGAATGTTGGTAACAAGATATTTACCACTATATTAGCTGAGTGGGTAAGGAAGTATATTCCTGAAATCATACATACAGACCAGACACTATCACATTTCAAAGAGGAAGACAATGGACAACAGCAGTTTTTTTTATAAATGCACTAGCCTATATCATCATTAAGAAAAAGAAGGAAGCAGTTATATTTTTAGATGCAGAAAAAGCCTTTGACAACTTGAAATGGCCATTTCTACTGGTGGTTCTAGATGAAATGACTCCCAGAGAATTTAAAACCTGGGTGGAGAGCATATATCAATGGGAAACAGCAAAAATTACACTGAATGTAGTACTGTCTGTAAGCTTTTCAATAAGTAAAGGTACAAGGCAAGGTGTCCACTTTCTCCTTTACTATTTATAATTGCCTTGTAAGTCCTAGCAAACAAGATCTGAAAAGATAAACAAATAATCAGGATCAAAATTCAAGGAGAGAAATGCTATATGAAATGCTATGCAGATTATGTAGTATTAACAGTTATGTCACCACAACGCTCCATACAACAGTTGATCCAAGTAATCAAAAATCTAGGCTGCCTCTCCACATATAAAATCAATTAAAAGAAAACTAAGATAATAAAAGGGCATTTATTTATCTATTTATTTTCTATCCCACCTTTATTATTTTTATAAATAACTCAAGGCAGCGAACATACCTAATACTCCTTTCTCCAATTTTCCCCACAACAGCAACCCTGTGAGGTGGGTTGGGCTGAGAGAGAGGAACTGGCCCAAGGTCACCCAGCCAGCTTTCGTGCCTAAGGCGGAACTAGAACTCACAGACTCCTGGTTTTTAGCCCAGCACCTTAACCACTAGACCAAACTGAAGGTAAACTAAAGGTAAAGGCTTTAACCTTTGAAGAAGACAGTAAGTTGGGGAAAAATACAAATTGGCTGTGAAATAGCAAAAGACTCAGTGAAATATCTACAACTACACTTGAAAGGATGTAATAAAGATATATTTCAAAATAATGACAACAAATTAGGAAAAGAAATAAAACAAAACGTTGAAAGGTGGAAAAGTTTAAAACTTTCTTGGCCAGGATTCATTGCAATAATAACAATGAATATACTATCCAAGATGAACTTTCTGTTCCTCATAGCACCGATTCCAATTTCAGACAAAAATCTGCTGGACTGGCAAAGAACAATTAAAAGATTTATATGGAGCAGGGGGAAAAAACAGGAAACAGAAAGTAAACAGATAGACTAGCATTTCCTAATCTCAAATTGTATTACAGAGCAAGTTGCCTAATATGGATAATAGAACGGATAAAATTTCTGAACAGCAGAATGTTGATTATAGAAAGAGCAGGCCTAGCTAATAGATTCCATAAGTATCTATGCTACAAAGGAACAAACTAGAAAAGACTCTGAAGAGACTTATTATAAGACAAAGTTTGTTAAAAATGTGGAATTTTCTAAAAGCAAGGATAAATCTGGCAAGCTCACCATTAGCATCACCAGCAAATGTTTTTGACACTGAGGACAATTACAGTAAAAAAAAGAGTTAATTACATATGGCATTATTACATATCTGGATTCATTAAAGACATTAAAGACACAACAAGGGTTGTCCAGTGAAGGAAGAAATTTACCATGGTTAATGTATCTGCAATTAACTGGAAGAATAGAAAATGATCTTTAAAATGAAGGAGCGAGCTTGAAGTGTTATCTTTGAAACACTTAATGAAAACAAGATGACTTACTAGCGCATCTTTAAAAATTGTTATTGAAATACAATACAAAGATAGAACAAATCAAAAGTTGAATGATAAAATGGATGCAAAATGTCAAGGCAATCACAGTGGATCAATGGGAAGAGTTATGAAAAAAAATCAATAAAATTTACTCCAAGCTATAATTCAAGGGAAAATTGATATAAAAAGTTTCACAGGGGGTGCCCGACTCCATCAAGGACTGCCAAGAGAGACAAAGCATACTGTATAAGAACAAATGTTGGAAATGCCACAGCAAAGAAGAAACATTTTACCACATGTGGTAGTATGTTACATACACACACACACACACACAGAGTACTGGATAGAAATTCATAAAAATATTGAAAAAATCCTAAAAATAACACTTGAACTTAAACCACAGATATTTTTATTAGGTAGGACTCCAGAAAACATAAACAAAAAATATCACAATTTACTAAGGTATATGTTGACAGCTGCAAGAACAAATCTGGAACAACACTGGAAAAGAGAAATATTGCCAACAATATTAGATTGGGAAGTTAAAATGGAAAAATATGCAGCAATGGCAAAATTGACAGGATTTATACCCATAATAGTAGTTTAACCTAATTCAAGCAACAATCTTTGTTCAAACTGCAGTCAGTGGTCAGGGACACAAATGGAAGAACATGTTATTAGAAAGCCTTTTCATAATGCTTTTAATCTATAACCAGAATATATCTAGGAGCTATTATTTTATCTTATTTCTTTTTCTTTTTTTATTTCACTATCTCTATATTTCTGTATGTGCATTTATTAAACTTCTAGCTACTTAGCTGTAGCTGTTTCAGTCCAGCTACTCCTATTTTCAAGGAGCAGGTTTCTAGTAAATCACAATATTCATTTGTCTTTTCAGAATTTGTGGGCTACCTTTCAAATCAACCCAGAGTTCTCACTCGAGGCACAAATGACCAGCCTCAAATTATTGTACTTTGGACACATTATGTGAAGTCCTAGATCTCTGGAGAAGGCTCTGGAATGCTGGGACAGGTGGAAGGAAAGAGAAGAAAAGGATAACCAGCAGCTAGGTGGATGGATTCAGTTACAGTGGCAATAGGTGCACCATTTGAGAGCCAGTTTGGTCTAGTGGTTAACGTGTTGGCTTAGAATCCAGGAGACCGAGAGTTCTAGTCCCGCCTTAGGCATGAAAGCCAGCTGGGTGACCTTGGGCCAGTCCCTCTCTCTCAGCCCAACCCACCTCACAGGGTTGTCATTGTGGGGAAAACAGGAGGAAGAAGGAGCATTAGGTATGTTCGCCGCCTTGAGTTATTTATAAAAAATAATAAGGGCGGAATAGAAAATAAATAAATAAATACATACATAAATAACTTTGAAGACCTGAAAGACCAGGTTAGGGACAGATTATCATGGAGAAAATCTATGTGGTCCCTACGAGTTGAGAATGACTTGAGGGCACTCAATCAATCAATCAATCAATCTCAAAAAGAAAAAAAATAACCCATAGTTCTCAGGGTCATAATCCATCTCAGAATTAAATCTGGAACAGTGCAGCTGCCTCTCAATCTTAGTGTGCATCTCACGGGTGAAAGCATGCGCAACCAGTAATACTGCAGCTCACATCAAAGGGAGAGAGCCATGTTGATCTATGACAGCCAAAATTCAGGAAGACTAACAATTTTTTGAGACTAACAATTTTATTTAAGGCATAGACTTTAAGTAACAGCCCTCTGGATTTCACGTAGGGCAAAAAGGGCAGACATTGTGCAAAAGAATTAAAAGACATGAGTTTGACATCAGGACTCCAAACAGGGACCAAATAATAGCAGAGTATTTTACCCTCCCAGGATATTCCACCACAGATCTCAAAGGAGACGTTTTGGAACAAAGAAACTTTCCCAGCATAGCTGAGCGGGAGACCACAGACGTTGCATACCTTGAGAGGTTTCCAGCTATCTCAGAAGGACTTAACCAACACAATGAGTTTTTTAATATCTTACAATTGTTAATTGATAGCTACTTGTAATCTACCTTCCAAGGAACCCCATCTGCCCAAGTGCTCGGTCTTCTCATCCTTTCCCCAGCTTCATCCCAATCCCACACCAGTTAAGCCACTCCATGCATTTACTGAAGCGAACTGCAGCCGATGCAACTCATTTTGCCCTGTATTACAGGCCAATTCCACTTTTCTAGCGGCTTTTTGCTTTTAAATACATACGTTGCCAAAGATTGTGACTGTGTGATTCACCATCTAAATGCAGGGACTTCCAGATGGCTTACGCTGCTATCAGCCGAAAGACACTGTACAGCTTTTGTCTCCCCACCCCTACCCAACAGATTTGTGGTGGCAACAGAAGAAATGGTTGGAAAATGTAAGCAGTTGCTGTCTGCTCCTTCTGTAAATTCCAAAAGTACAGCACATTGTCTAGGTTTTAGTCTCTATCCAGCTCATAATTCTTGGATATATTATGAATTTAAGACTATCCATAACAATTCACAAATATCCTTCATCTCAGAATGTGAAGTGAGCATCTGCAACTGTCTAGTCAAGCATTCTAGATGACTATGTCCTTGTGTTAAGTTCTCTGAGGCAGGATGTTGCTTTTGATGAAAGCAGCTTTTTCTCTGACAAGTAGTTTCTTCACTTAGATCATTCTCTCTCTCTCTCTCTCTCTTATTGTGGCCTTTTTGTGGTTGCTTTTCCCCCATCCTCCTCTGAAATAAGGTATGTTCTTGTGACAGGATGTCTAAGTCAAATTTCTGGGCATTCTCAGCTACGGCTTATACTGGAAAATACCATTCCCAGAGACAGCATGACAAAGGTTATTCCTATAGTGCCATCCACACTTTAAAATGAGAGAAAGCTGTCAGAGGCAGAGATGCTTTTTACTAACTGCTTGCTGAGAAAACAGGTAAATATTACACCAATTTCGAACTGAACCAAGAAGTATTAATCTATCACTAGTTTTTATGCATGTGATCTGAACTAGAATGTAATTTACCTGATGCACTGATATTCAACCTGATAATATCTTTAGGTCTCTTCCAATGGCATATGCAGAGGGAGGTTAAAATCAGCAAGACGGCAGAGTGTTGCAATGTAATCTCTGCCTTTTTTGAACATGTGTATCATTTTGATCCATGTACAAACAGGATGGGGCTTGCATTGTAATGCTCCACGCCCGATTTTGCCAATTTTGACCCCCCACAGTAGATGCTGCTGATTTTCTCCCCAACACTCTGTGAATATAACTGAATATGATCCACACGATAAGTAGTCCAGGAGACTAAGTTTGACTTAATATTGCAAGTCGTTTGCAGTCAAACAGCTAGATAAAGATACGTCTAATAAATTGCATGTCTCCAGTTTTATTTAATGGTGTAACTATCCTAGTGCTCCCACCTTTTGTGTAGCCCCCATATTCATCCTTGTACAAGCATAAAGCTTAAACAACTTTTTGAACATTTCTTTAAGGAGACTGTTAGTTTATTAGCACATTGAGTTTCATCATAAATGATTGAATAGCAGGTTACTTCAGAGTAAATTAAAATTATATTAATTTGTCAGAGAAGAATGTTCTAGGATGTATAATAGTTTATTTCATCCCTGGTGACTTACCTATAAGTAACGAGGACAGTCTTTTCAGCAATGGATGGGTGATGCTATGAAGATGTTATAAATCATGAGTGGGGAAATGGCCATACTATACATAAGTTTGGATTCAGAAAAAAATTTGGCCTGCATATATAGGAGTGCCCCTATTTCTTTCAGCAGAAAATAGAGGATGAGTATTTGAATATTGCTGCAGGTAATGCTGCTTCAATCCATTCTAATATGCATCTTGAGAGCTGAAGAAATTAACTGGATTGATGATACACCCAATGCACACTTTCTGAAAAGAAAGATCTAAGATAAATCTCATATACACAGACAATTGGGGGAAATTAAGGGTTAAACTGATTTTTTTAAAAATGTTTTGAATCAAAATGCTGTTTCAAACTGAAGAAACAAATGTTTCAAATGAACGACTGGACCAGGGTTGAGAACGATTTGGATATTTGGATATTGCAGTCAAACAGCTAGATAAAGATACGTCTAATAAATTCCATGTCTCCAGTTTTATTTAATGGTGTAACTATCCTAGTGCTTCCACCTTTTGTGTAGCCCCCATATTCATCCTTGTACAATCATAAAGCCCAGCACTTTAATTCCACTTGCACAACTGATTGCACACAAGCTGCTCCTTACATTGATAGTTGCCATGCCACAATCTGTTGAACAAGCTATGTGAAATTTCATAAGCCATGGCACAACTTGTTAGGCAAGGAATTGTCTGAGCTATTTATTCTACTACTCCTTTTAGCAGGGTAGTACTTTTGGGGCATAGTGATGTTGCATACAGTCTTGTGTTTGCAACATGGTCCTGCTTACAGTGTGCCCCACCTTACCCTGCTGTCTGTGTAAGATAAAGATGACCTCAGATCAAGCTTGACTTTTGGTGATTGTTTCTGGGCAGTCTTCTAATCACTGGCTTTCCATGGCCTTCTTCTAGGATGCTTTTTTGACTTCCCAGATGGTCCCCCATATATAATTAGATCCAGGACACTGAATTGCCACTCATGAACTCCACAGGAAAGGAAACATAGCAACTGTATTTTTCTTTTCTTTTCTTTGAATAGATGCTTAAAAACTCGGCAGTATAATTCTTGCAGATCCTGCCGAGCCTATGGGAGTACCATTTGGTCAAAGTTTATTTGTTTGATTCATCAAGAGCTGAGGAAGCAGACAAGATGCTTGGGAGGATTAGGCCAAATACTTACTGTTGTTGTGGCTGCTAAAAATCTACTAGGGTGGATTAACTAGGAAGTGGGCTCAAGGGAGTAGATGGTGTCTTTTTATGTTTAGGAGTTATGACCACTGCCTTTAAGGATGCTCTCCTTGAGCCCCCTGGCAAATATTATTTATATTTTTATATTGTGTATACACACACACATATAGTATACTATATATATTATAATAATATAATATAATAATATTTAACATATATTATAATATAATTATTACATATAATATAATATATATTATATTATATTATATTATATTATATTATATTATGTTATATATAATAATATATATACACAGTATATTGTTCAGTGTTATACAAATATTATAATCCACTTACAACAGTGCTTCAAAGATTTTCTAAATCCATTTCAGACTGGTTTTATGTCTGAATCCGGCAGAGAAGCAGCCTTAGCTGCCTTGAGAGATGACTTCTACAGGCACAGAGCCATGAGGAGGGTTATGGAGTTGATTTTCCTGGATCTCTCCAATGACCTTGACACCACTGATCATGGGACCGTGCTGAAGCATTTGGAATTGGAGGTCTGTTCTTATCTGGACAATCATTATCGGGCAATAACTGTGACAGGTTTTACTGTTTTTGGTAGAAATTTCTCTGATTTTGCACAGTATATATCCTTGGTACTCTTCAGTTACATTGATCACCAGGAGGTATCCAGTGTCATTTAAATGCTAATAACACCCAACTTTATCCCTCCTATCCACCTGAATCAAGAAGCGGGTATGCAAGTGCTTGATAATTGCTTGAGCCTGTGATGGATGAAATGAAGGCCAGAATTGAATCTACAGTATAGAGGAAGCTCTGTGGATAGCTGCTTCCCAAGCCAGGAGATTAGGATGTTACTAGAGATACAAGTGACTTACTTTGCAAAAAGTTCATATCTAGCTTTAGCTTGGGGGCTATCTACTAATTACTGGTCCAAGATAGCCTTACTTCTAAGGTCCCTAGTGATTTCTCAATCAGCTAAATGGAACTACATACCAGAATTCCCAGAAGAATGGCACTGGTTGCCTAGTCCAATTTGAAGTGTTAAATTGGACATGGACATAAAGGCCTACAGAAGTTTAGCATCTTTACATCTCCCCAAATTGTCCGAATGATGCTTTAAGATCAGCTGAGCAGTCCATCCTACTAATGAATTTGATTCACATTGTAATTGCTCTGAGTGGTGCTTTCTCACTTAAGTTCCCAATTATGAAGCTCTGGAATACGCATGGCTCAGCCTCCCAATGTCTTTGTCCAAAATAATTAGAGACATTCCTATGTATTCTAGCATTTATGGGATGGCAAATAATCCAGGACTAGGGTGCCTTTTAGATTGCCTGTTATTTTGCTTTTCTATGGTTGCTGTTTTTTTCTTTCTTTTTTAAAATGAACTTTGTTTACATTTTTTGAACTTTGTATTAAAGTTCAGGTTTCTGGATTGTTTGGTTTTATTGTGATGGATTTAAATAAGACACTCTGGGCATCTCTGGAAAAAGATGCAGCACAGGAATAAATAAACAAATGCGTTGCGATAGCTGTGGTAGGAAATAAATAATGGTGTGCAAAGAAGAGCTTGCTTTGTCTATCATTTGATAGATTGTGCAAGTGAACATATTTTTTTATTTGGGTAACAACAATGGAATGCAAGTGTCTCCCAGAGGTGACAGTGTATTTCATTAGTGATCATTATGCCTGTTTATGGGACCTCTTGAAATAAGTATCTGCACAATTAATAGGCCAAAATGGCTCTTCCTAAAGCAATTTATTAAGACTTGATAACCCAATACTTTGATGCAAATTCAGCATTTATAGCAGTATAATGTGATTAACTGGCGATTTGGAATTTCACTTACGATTCTGCGTTGAGTGATTTTTAGTTCTCCTCAAATATTGTACACTAGAGAACAACTTTGCCGCACAATGGCTCTCGTACATTAATTTTATAAAGGAATGGCTAACCCGATTACACCCTGTAGACTTGTATGTGTCCTCCCTCATTACTGTTGCATAATTAGTTTTTGGATCTACTGTATCAGAAGACTGTAACTCAGGCCTTTCCCAACCTGAAGCCCTCAAGACCAACTCTTGTGTGGAGAAGAATGAGTGAGACTTTGGTAACTTTGCAAACAAGTTGATCTCCTACTTTGTTTTAAGCATGGAGCTATTCCAAGATGTCATTTTAAAAGTACTTCATCATTGCAGGCCCCACCAGTTCCCATGAGATGAGCTGGAGCAACAGGGTCCCTAGCCCCATCATATTTCTAGAACAGTGGCTCTATTCTTGAATGAGAACATAGGATGGAATGAAGCTATTTTTACAGTGGCAGCAACAGAATCAGATCAGCTGATTCAAATTGGCCAATGAAGCTATTTTTCTGTAATCAGCAAGAGCATGTCCTGATAAAAAGGCCCAAATAAAGTAGCATTCCTGGAATCCCCACAGGATTCTTGATCTGGCTTACCTTGGGCATTTCCAAATATTTGTGATGTATTACGATGACAACAGAAAAGAATCTTGCAACATACTTTGTGGTTTTGGAATACTGTCCATGAATAAGAGGCAATGTTCCTGTGTCCTATCTTTTATTTAGGAGAGAGGATTTAAGTTTTACACAAAGATCAGTATAAAAAAGGCAGCATAATGGCTAATTTGTGGATGACTCAATTTCTTTGTCTTCTCAAAGACAGACCTGTTCATGTTTGGGGATATTAGCATAGTTCCTCTCCAAAGGGGAAGTTAACTGAGGGTAGGTTTCTTAATAGCCACATTAAATGAGATCCCCGAGTACATTACAGGAGTGAAGAACTTCCCATTAGTCCTAAACCCACAAAATCTAGGGGTTACTGTATATCTGAATCTTTTTTCTTTAAAAAGCCACACTGTTGAAGATTTTTTTGGACTTCTTTCTCCATGTAGACAGCTAGTTGTTTTGAAAAATCAAAGCAGATGAAAAGCTATCAGTGAGAAAAAATCTGGACCAAAAACTGAATCAGTTAATCTGAACTCACATCTCCAAAGAGACCATCTGTCTTTCCTGATATATGGATGTGTTTGAAATGCATCTCCAAACCTGGAATATGGCTCTCAGAAATCTAGGTCTTATGACTCCTACCAAGCAGAAGGGTTTATTTGAATGCCCTGTAGTATCTCACAGTACCATACCCTCTAATGATTTACTTTGTTCCTTCAAAGCAAAAAGATGGCTTTGAGGTATTTGACCTGCTCTGTGATGTTTCCATTTATCTACCACCAGTGTTTGCAACACACTGGCTCTTTTAAGAAAACTGTGACCTTGGTTTTAGCGTAGCTTACATTTAGCTCTTATTCAGTGCACTAAATTGTGCTATTAAGAGACTGAGAAGCTGGGGGTGGGGATCCCAGAAGAAGGCTATGGGAAGCTTTCTCTATGTTTCTGCCAATAAGAAATTACACTGATGCTCAGTACAGGTAGCACCTAGCTGGCCTTGGTCAAACAAGGTAAGAGCTTGTAAGTTTTTGAAGGAATGACCATTAAGGAATCCCAGGGCCATCGGCTAAATGGAAAAGTTGAAAAAACATCTGAGAAAAAGGCAATGGCAAAACATTCCCATACCTTTGTGAAAAAAAAGTATAAAAACATGTCCTTGAAGTCTCTCTGAGTTGCACTTGGATTGAAGGAGACCTTAACCTCTACTGTCCAGTTGAGGTCAAGACATTATTTTCAAATGTATCTCTTCAATTACAAGGGCGAGAAATCTTGTAAAAAATAAAGATATGGACTTCTTCTTCATCTTGGGAGAAGCATAGGAGGCATCCTCCAAACTAAAAAGATGATCAACAGGAAAGATTCTTTTGCTCTCCCAGTCCTGTGATGCTTGTCCATTCTTTCCCTTACTGTAAAAAAGCAGGAGGAAAAAAACCTTGATATACAGAATGTCAGCCAGGTACTGACTGGACCACTGTACTGTTACTCCCAGGTAAACCTAAATTTACCCTCTCTAAGTTTACCCTCTTTCTTGAGTTTCTTCTTTAGACCGTTACCCTCTCTCGGACTACCTTTCCTTTTATCTAATCGATCGTTCCCTAGGCACCCTCTCTTCCCTCTGTTCCCCAAGGTCACCCTCACATTCCATCATAATATGGGATGGCTTAGAAGTTCATTAGTGTGATTTTCTGGGATTTATCTGCTCCCTTTGTTGCATTGCCACAGAACAAAGGGAAACCAAGTAGCTGTGCTTATGGAGACACAGAAGGAGCAAGGTTGCTACTTTTGCACCACGGTTGTGTTGGAGGTGAACATTGGTATCTCTGTGTGAGAGAGTATAAAGATCTGAGCATGGGAAAGCTCTTCAATAAGTTGAAAATAAAAATAAAACTGTGTTTTGAAGCGTCCTGCCAGATAGTTCACATTACCTCTTAAATTTCTAAATTGAGCATTCAGCATTCACGTGAAGGGGCTACCAAGCCCTTTTCTAGCACGCAGTTCTCCGGAATATATGAGGTGAAGTGCGCTTAAGACAATTCACCAGGTTGTTCCATCAGTAAACTGAAAGAGTTGAAATGGAAATCATTATGGAGATCAAGGACCAAGCTCTTGACAGCTGACTTCAGTTGAAAGCAAGATTAGTCCAGAGTTTCCTTTAAGTTATGCAAATGGAATGGAATAAGGTTGAGAAATCTCAGCAACCGGATTGATTTTGCTTTATTTTGCAGCTTGTTAGGGTGTAGACTTTTTTCCATCTTTGTTACTGAAGGCCTCTCTGTCAACTAGAAAGAGGCTGTTTGATTTCACAATAGGCTAATATTTTCCCAACCAATCTCTGAAGTCTCTCCAGCTACGAACATGCTATCATATCAAGGTTTCCTTCCTTGGTATAGCTAGTAATGTCATGCTATGTATGCCAAGAACTGATATGGCTGGCTGTAACTCACAGGTAAGTCTTCTGCAATGCTCTCCCTCTGGAAATTTGGGCATGTCTACTATAGCATCCAGGAGCATCAACGGGGGGGGGGGGGTCAAAATTGTTGGTGGTCCTGGCAAATCCAGCATGCCTCATTAGCATGTGCATTAGCATGTGAATTGAGTTCATCCTATGATGCAACTCTTCGTGCTTCTGAGGAAGCTGTTTGTTGCCACTCGCACTTCCTCTCTCTCTCTTCCTCCTTCCACCGAGGGAGAGGCAGCATGCTTTGGCTGCTCCTGCTTCCATCGTGGGCTGTGGTTGGGCCTAAGAAAAGAAGAATTTCCCCCCCTTTCTTCCACGCAGCTCTTGGCAGCTGTAGGGCTGAGAGTTTAGGGCAAATTAAGTTTAGAAAGAACAGAAGAGCTTCATTTTCCACCAAAGATGGATGTAACAACAAAGAATAAAGTCATTAAGACTCTTTTTACCTTTACTTTGAACCTACTCTGTCTAAGCGTGTGATTCTTCATGTTGTGAGGGCTAAGTGTGTAAGATCAATAACCTGTATTTCTCTGATGTGCTCATTGATGCTATTTAAGATAATATTCTTTTTCCGCTGTGTTAAGCTCTGCTCCATTTCAGTGGTTCTAGCAGGCCACTAAAGCGGCTTCAAAAATGCACCTGCAATTACACAATCAAAGCCCCACCCCTTTTGACACGTATCTTAATTTTTGATGTCCACTGCAAGATGCCTCACTATCATTTTTTTAGCCATCTGTTGAAAATTCACCTCTTCATCCAGGCCTTTCTGGCGGGCATGTTAGAAGAATGCCGGTGTGTTTGCAGGTGCAGCCTCCTCCATCATTGTACTGATTTTTGAAAACTGAATATTGTTTATATTTTAATCTATTCCTCATTGCATTTATTATTATTTTTTAAACTGCTCTGAGATGCTTTGGCCTAGGAAGCGCCATAGCAATGTAACAAACAAACAAACAAACAAATAATATGAGGCGCAAAGTGCTTCAAAACGTATTTTTGTTTCTGTTGCAAGATTGCATCAAGTTAAATAGTCTCATACTGAATTAAAACAAAGTCAACTTGAGCAATTGGCGTGGCTACTGCTGCAAATGACACTCCAAACTATAACATATTTTTTAGGCAATTTTTCCAACTGCATCTTATTCCCCTCAAGTATGCCCCAAGGAGTATATCCACACTCTTCCAGGCATTCATTTTTCTTCCTCAAATTCTAAATAGTGCAAAAGAAGTCTATGTTATTCTGCCTTAAAATATTTGCAAACATTTCAGTGAAAATAATTGCAAGGAGAAGTTTTCAAGCTAAACATTGAGAGCGCTATATTCGTTCTTCCAACTATGGGGTTGGAGGGTGGGGACATTAATTGTTTTTATGAGGAAAAGCTTCCTTGAGAAGTCCCAAAGCCAGCTGGCTCAGGGTACTTGCAAAGGATATGCAAGCAAAAACCACAGAGAGCTTTGCAACTCTTTCAAGTGTTCTTCATCCAGAGTTTCTCTGGTGCGTTTTTCTCCATCAATGATCCTGACATAGGGAAAATGCAAGCCACTGTTACTTGTGGGCAAATGTATGGGTTTTAAGAGAGGGAAAAAAGTTTAATTATCTGAAGGTGAGAATTCACTTCAGGTGAGTCTGTTCTTTTGTGGCATACCAATCCACAACTGGGGGCTGGACCAAAGGACCTCTACTAAAGCAGAAGAAATAAAACAGCTCATTTTTCTTCCAGCCAGTCAACGGTATTGGTTCCCTGAAATGATAAGGTAGACATCTTCATCAGCATAATTCTGGGAATGATTGTCAAGGGAGGCATGCATACTACGAATATCTAACTCAGCCACACTTCTGCCTTCGGAAGAATGCCTCCTTTTCTTGGGCTCTTGCAGAGCCATGATTTGCTTGCCCTAAAAGTCCTTGGGTGCTTGCCTGAAAGATGGTTTATAGTTTGATAGTTTGGAAAACCTACTTGTTATTACAGGAAAAAGAACAGAAGGTGTGTATCCTGACCTGTGCTGGGAACATTGAAGCATCATCATGATACCCTTTCTTGCACATACACACCACTCTCTGCGAATCACATAAGGTATAATAAATGAACCCCTTGTGGTGGGTGAACCTTTTCAGAGGACTTCAGAAAATCATGATGCTAATCCCACTTCTATTTTTGAGAAAGAGACCTCTTTTTCTGATTCATTTCTGCATGCTGCCTGTGTGGCATTGAAGGAGGGGCAGCATAAGCCATGGTGCAGATTCCTGTTTATGGTTATTCAGTGGTTGACACCCCAGGAGAGTTCAGCCTAGTTATGAAGGTGGCTTGCAAACTGTTCCAGAGTTAATTGTTGCACATCTATTCATTGCATGCTGTTCAAAGCTCAGCAGCATAGACAATTTCCTTCCTAAGGTTAATACCTCCAGTAACCATTTTTCTCTTTCTTTTCAGGCCCAAACAAGCGTTCATTTCTTAAGCAAATGAAACAATGACGAACAACCCTGATTACCTGCTGCCTTTTAGTTCTGCTGCAGTAGACATGTTGGTGAATTGTTTTCCTCTTTCTAATCACTTCTTAATTCTTTTCAATGGAAATTAGGATTTAACTGCATAATTTAATCCTTT
Source organism: Candoia aspera (assembly GCF_035149785.1). NCBI lineage: Eukaryota > Metazoa > Chordata > Lepidosauria > Squamata > Candoiidae > Candoia > Candoia aspera. The sequence continues at coordinate 92,375,962 of NC_086158.1, read as the reverse complement.
GCATTAAACAAATCCAGTATGCCAGAGAAGGGTGCTTTTCTCCAGTACTGGAACCAGTACTGATACACAATCCTGCAAATCCTTTAGAAGGCCTGATTCTACATTCTTTATCACTTGGACATGATACTATTTCATGGAACATGAAATGTTCCTTAAGTTAACATGTCTCCTTAAGGTGTTGCCTGTGTCAGATGGGGATTTTGACCCAGTTCATATACTGCGACAGATGTTGCTGAAGAGGCATGTATGTGGGGTTGCCTTCCACCACAGTTTACCTAATGTAAGAAAAATGCACAGAGAATTTTAAAATCAAAAGGGATCTGGTAGGTCTTCATGTGGCTCAATGCAGGCTTTACAAAGCAGGATGTTAGCAGAGCTCCCCCGACAGAGAGTAAATCAGATTTCCCTCACTTTCTTCCAGCCAAGCAGAGCCCACCTGACTCCCAAGGTGATCAGTTTCACCATCAGCAAGCCCTACTCTTAGGGAGTTTCTGCTAGTATGTAGCCTGATTCTGGGTCTTTCTACTCTAGTCTCTGCCATATTATCTACCTGTAAGGTAGATAATAACTGCTCTGCTTTCTGTATCATGGAGGGTTTCCACAAGAACACCCAAGTATAAGAGGACCATATTCAAATGTTTGTTCCCCTTCCAAAGGAGTGTCAGGGTCAGTCTCGCTTCGCAATAATGCACGGACTCACCTAATAGGTATTAAGGATTTCCGGTTTATTGGAATGGTGGCTGACAGAACGAAAAACGGGAACGGGGGTGCGGTGGTGAGGCACCCTGTTTATACCCTCTTGCGGGGTCCCGTGCTCCTCCACCCTTCATTGTCCCCAATCCCTCTTGATGGGCTCCTTGATGGCTGCGTGGGTGTTTTCCCGGTGGCTGTCCTTGTCCTCTTGGTTCCGGTGTGTCCTCCAGGGCACCAGGTGCGGCTTATCGCTGCTTATCTGAAGCCCTTCTTTTCAGCTGTATATGAGTCCATGGGTGTGGGTGCTTTGGGTGCTTGGTTTAAGCACTGTTTTAATTATCTCCTTCCCCTTTTCCTTAATGATCTTGATCCACGTTGTGAGGCTCTTTGTGCCTTGCAACGGGGTCATGACAAGGAGGTTGTGTGAAATTAGATTTCAGAACTATGGGTGGTGATATGAAACCCTGCATCCCCTTTTGTGTTGGATATCTGGTGCACAGATTTCCTCTCTCTCTTTCTCTCTCCTTCTTTTTTTCTGTGAATTAATTGTTATATGAATTAGTACAGTTCACAAGCTTGGTTGGTATATCATGCTAAACCATAAAGTAAATTGTTAGACTTTTTGGCTTAATGTAATATGTAATCCCAGCCAACTGTGGTTAGTGAATACATCATAGTCAACCAAATGATGACTTACTGCAATGTGAAATCCCTGTCATTCTGCCTCAGAACTATCTACTACAGTTCTCCCATGTTAATGTAGGCAACAAGCAGGGGTAATGTTTCATTACTACTGCATATTTTCAGATGTAACCCTATACACTTCAGAACAAATTCATTTTTAATTACAACTCCATCATTGTCTGGGCTGTTTATACATTGCATGAAGCCATCATGTGATTTTGGCTTAGTGTGTTGTGTGAAACCAACCAATTCTGGCTTGGTCAACAAATCATGATTAAAGATGCTGTAGTTTAGTGCAATGGGTTAAACCCAGCCTCTATGTTTTAAGGAAGAAGAATATTTCTCATGTTTTTCTTTGATCACATTCATATTCATACTGCTACTTTTGGCCTTTATTTTGGCAGATAATGGATTTAAACCCATTAAAGCCCTCCAGGAAGACAGAAGGCTTTCTTTGCATATTCTTTATTTGGTGTGGATGTTTTCTGGAGATATCCAAGGCCAAAACTGAAAAACTTTGAAAGCAATATCAGAAGAATGAAAATCACTTGGGCTTCTTAAGCTGGAAAAAAAGAAAAGAAATACAAGAATACTTATGACTGTAAAAGGCAGATAGTAAAAAGACAAAAAAAATGATCTCCCTAGTTTAGGTATGCAAATTTCACAGAACTCTTCAACAGGTATAACTTGATACATGGTCTCAGTCCAAATCGTGTTGATTATGTCATTCTGGGATACCATTGTTTCAAATGAAGTATTTACACATGATGCTCCTCAACCTGAGCTACATATTTTCTGCTGAGTCAGTGCAGTCTCAGATGCACAAGCAAGGCATACTAATGAGATTCTACTGTACAGAGAAATTTGAAGACCCTTGGACAACACCAGCTATCCATTTAATTTACTGAATCTGGTTTCCAGCCAAGCTTTGGCTCTGGAAGAGCTGATGAAACAACTATGCTGAGTGAAGGATAACGGAAGAGCATCCTAATTGTCTGGAATATTGGCTTTTAATCCCATGTCCTGATCCACCCTTCTAATACAGCTACTTGAGTGCAATCACCACAAGGTGGTGCTGGGAAACTGTCCCATCACATGGCAATTATCAGGGCTACCCCATGTAGACTGCAAGGTTCTATATGACCACTAGATGGTAGGATAGTCAAGGCTGATTCTTTGTTGGTACGTAGTGGTCATCTGGACTTTTGCACTCAAGATATGTAAGTCCTAAATTATGTTCTATTGCAAGAATTGGCAGTGCCATATTTGGGAACACTAACAAGCTCCAGATACCTTCCTTGATGACCCCTGGATTCCCTATTTCTTTCTTTTTTAAAAAAAATATACTTTTAAATCAGTCAATCAATAGATGTTGGTATGCTTCAAAATAGCCTCCTAACCATTAGTAGCATCTTCATTTGTAGGCATGCCTTTGGCCCCACAAAAGTCTGCTTTCTGGAAAATGGATCATTCTGATCAGTTATGCCCCATTGTGGCAATTGTGGCATTTTGTGGGAGCCATTTTGTGAGAGCAGTTCACTTAGGCTCTCAAAATTCTAGATGTGTTTCCAACTCCAAAAGGCAACCTTCTCTACCATAATGTGTCTTCAGACTTTTATCCTGTCCTTCCATTATTCAGCATATATATGAAGCTGCTGAATTATTCAGATATTTGCAACTTGGCCTCATGTTTGGACTGTTTGGAATGAGATGGCACTTCCGACTCTAGGACCAGATGCTGGATCCAGTCTGTTCCTTGTAAACACTTTATGGCTTCATAACATGAGAAACTTGACCACAGCTGTTCCAGGACGGAGGGAGTAAAACACCCCCATTAGAGTAAAGTAAAATTATTTCCAGGACACTGAACAAGGCCTATGAGCTTGTCTAGAGAGCCATAAGAGAGAGAAGGTTCTCCATTAGAAGAGGAGTAGCTCAAAATCATGAGGAGAGAAGAAAGTGGGTGACAAACTCTTTCCTTTTGTCTGAGGCCAAGGGGATTTTAGACTACCACAATATACTTTTTTTTTACATTAAGACAGCTTCATACTTTCTTTTGTAGAATCATAGAAGGTAAGGGTTGGAGCTTAGAGGTCAGCTCCCTGCCCAGTGCAAGAATCCACAGCTCCAACATCCCAACAGATGGTCATGCAGCTGCTGCTGAAACCCCTACAGTGAAGAAGAGCCCACCACCTCCCTGGGCACCCTGAACAATTCTTACCATTATATAAGTTTTGTTTTTGTTTTTTGTTTTTTGGCTGATATCATACTGAATTCTAGTTCCTTGTAATTTAAATGTCCTGTCTTTTAAAAGAGCTTTGAACAGTTCTGCCCATCTTCTAAATGAGCCTTTCAGACACTTGAAGACAGCTATCATGTTTTTGGCTTTGAGCAACATGGGTTACCTTGAGTTCTTAATTGTTCTGTTTAGGCACTTCAATAAAGTTTCCCTTGGGAGGAAGGCTGAAGCAAAGGAGGAGCTGAGGAGCTCTGTCCTCTCCCCATTATCTATTATATCTCCTAGCAATAGATCCACCTCTTCTTGTTTCTTCCTTTTGATACTGATCTAGCCTTTTTGTTGCTTTTAGCTTCTCTTGCAAGTCTAATTGCCTTTTGTGCTTCAACTTTCCCAACATTTTTTCTGCAGAAATTAATGTGTACACCTCCTTTGATATATAGGAATCCCTCACTTCCAGTTCCTGCATATGTTTCTCATAGTTCAGTCTTTATACGGTCATCATCATGAATTACACCCTAATGTTTATTCTCCTTAGAACAGAGAGAGACTGTAATCTAATGTAATCTGAGAAATTCCCACCCTGCACTCACTTTGGCCTGAAGAGGTCTGTCCATGGGATCTCACCTAGTTCTTATCTAAATTCGTTGAAATTGGCTCCTCTGAAATGTAGGATGCATGTACATATACAACTATGCTCCAAAATTTCTCTTTCTGTAGTATCTTGAACATAAGCATTTTCTCCCCACTGTAGCTTCCCATTGTTTTTATCTTTTCAACCAGCTCTTCTCTCTTGCTTAGGTTCAGATCTAGGTGAGCCAATTCTCTTGTCTCTTCCTCTCACTTCTAGAAAATGAAAGAGTCAGCAAGATCACTGAGGAATTTGAGGGAACTTGCAGCCTTGGCCAGGAACAGAGTAATACATTTTTTCTCTTTCAAGTAGACTGAATTAAAGTAAATTAAAGCCAAGCAAGTTATGTTGGCAATACATGGACACAAAAACACCACAAGTGCATGTTTCTGTTCCTTGCAGGAGAAGTATAATAACTGCAAATTAAATAAATGGAAATAATTGCAAATTAAAAGTTTCAAGTGCTTAATTGTTGCACCTGGTTTAAAGGACAAAACACTTCCTGCAATGGAAGTAAATGGTGTTGCAATCAATGCATATTATAGATTGTGAAGGTTTACATGCACAAAAATAAGTTGCCTGTGAAAATTTTGATCTATTGAGAATAAAAGAGGCACGCTGATGAATTGAATCAAATTCAGGTTCCTCTTGCTCAGCTGTCTTCTCCAGTTGTGTATGAGCTCACAGAGCAGACAATAAAAATAACAGATTTGTACATTCGAGAATCTGCTTTAAAAAGTACACTCTCTTTAAATATTGTACATTCCATCCCATGTAGCTAACATGGCTAATGACCTTTGTCTTCCAAGAACCTGTCTAACATTTTTTTCAAGTGTCTAAGCAAATAATCTTCACTGTATCATGACTACCAATTCTATGCATGAACTGTATCTTTTATTAATTTATTTTTAATATCTTAAATCATGCACAATTCTTGGAGACTGCCTGGACAAGTCCCTGCAGTTTTCTTGGCAAGGTTTTTCAGAATTGGTTTGCCATTGCCTTCTTCCTACGGCTGAGAGAAAATGACTGGCCCAAAGTCACCCATCTGGCTTTATGCCTAAGGCAGGACTAGAACTCACGGTCTCCTGGTTTCTGGCCTGGTGCCTTAACCACTACAACAAACTGGCTCTCATCTTTTAATACAAAGTGCCTATTTCTGCCAGCCTCAGATTTAGTGTCAAGCTGTTTCACATAATGACATTAGATTCTAGACTTTTCTGAGATAGAGGAGAACAACTCTTTCACATTAGCATCATTTTTTGGTCCTTAGAACTTTAATCAGTCTAGGAAAATAATGACAGCCATTATATCTTAAATGTGGAACCAATGATCTGTATGAATTGAAAGGTCCTAAGATCTTCTTTCCCAATCAGATGATCTCCAGATACGTTGGACTATAATCATGATCATTGTTCCCCAGATATTTAAACCTGCTTTCATATTTTTTAAAATGTGCAGCTATTGACAATGGCAAGCTACTTATGGGCCACAGCTTGTCTCCCTCCCTCCCTCCCTCCCTCCCTCAGATATTGAAAGATAGACTCTTAATCTGATGAGAAATCTACTTTTGGTAACATTTTCTGTTAGATTAAGAACTGTTCTCCTAATTATGCTTGTAACACTTTTGGAAAGACTGAGTTTTTAAAGCAGATGGCAGAACGTCCAGCATAAGCCCAGTGTAGGACTCTTAGGGGATTTGGTAATGGTAATGTAACCTTTTTTCCTGGGTCATTAATTAACAAGCAGTCCAAATATTTACCATCTGAATGCTGTTAACTCCATAACAGTGTGTAAAGTCAAGGCCACTCTAGAACTATCTTCAGCATCTTTGAAGGTGATATATAGTCTGTTTATGAATGGTAATCCTGTACAGAAAAAAAAAGTTGGTTGGTCTGCCTTTTTGATCATCACTTTCCAATTTCTAATCTGGCTACTGAAATACCATTCAGTGTGTGCTTGTTGTGAGCCACAATTATTTTTGAAACTCTACCATGCATAGTCTATGAACATAAGAAAACCGCTTCATGTCTGCCCCCCACTGGCATATAAAGGCCTATATGTGATTTTGTTCTTTTTTAGAGAGTAAAGTAGCCAGATTGAACATATTGTGGAGAAGCCTGGAGTAATGATAGTAGTATTGGGTACATTGTCTTGAAAAATAGATTTTCAGAAGCTAATGGACTATTGAATGAGGCAAGTCCATGCATGACCACCTCCTTCTCCTACTCATTATCTATGAGTAGTTTCTTTCTTAAATCTCTATACCATACTTTGCCACATCTGGTAGGTTACAGCCCTCTGGCCATTGGCTGAGTTTAAAGAGCTGAGCAAGGTCAATCTGAGTTTTTCACTGGGGTTGGGGGAGCTTTATCTTAGGTTTGAACTGGGGAACGTTTAGGGGAGATATGGCCAACCTTTCTATGCTACTTCAGAAAATAGGCAGAGGGCAGCTGCATGATGGGGGGTAAAGATGTGGCTACTTTAAATGGCTATAGAGAAGCTCTGTGTTCATGTTTCTCTGTGCCCTCATCTTTTCAGAATAACATTGGAAGCCTTGCCCAACACTTACAGGTCTTCTTCCCTCTGCTACTATTTCCCTTCCCCAAACTCCCTAAATAACAAATGCATACACAGATCTCTGCTTGTTCTTCTTGCTGCTGATCACAGAATGTTGGGAAGGCGTGGCCATAGTTCCTGGGGTAGCTGGGGGATGAGGGAAATAAAATGCATTGCTCTCCACATCCTTCTCTTTCTTACGTGTCATAAGGAAAATAAAGGTGAACAGGAGAGCTCCCTAAGATGCTACAAAGGACTGTATGGAGCAAAGCCCAGGAGATGGAAGCTGGGCTGAGGGCGGGTCATCCAGTGTGGCAAAATGCTGTGGGATATTGCAAAAGAAAATCCTGGCTTTGCAATAGTCCAGCTTATCTGCAGTTGTGCTAGAAATAAATCAGCTGTGCTATGCAGCACTGATAACTCTGGGGCATCTCAGAGATTAAGAGCTATAGAAATAGGTGCAAAATCCCTGTTCAATACTCCTAGTGTGTGGAGGAAATATTTCAGAATCTTGAAGATCAACCCATTTAATATGGCCTAGCTTTTGTGCATGGAAGTTTATTTCCATCAAGGAAGTGCTATCAAGCTGGTAGATTGTACAAGGATTTCCTTTTGAAACATTTCAGGAGTGAAGTTTTATGAAATTATCCCTTCTAAGTGTGAAACTGCTGCCTCAAATGCAAAAAGGGTTATTCTGAACATTTTGGAAGCAACTGGAGCTCAAGCTTTGGAAGTTCTCCTTCAAATCTTGAAAGGATGCTTCTAGGATGCACAAAAGCCCATTTGACGCTCAAGATAATAGTTTTGCACTTGGTGGGATATTACATGAAATTTTGCAATAGAAATGTTTTAAAATGAGATGTTTTGCACATCCCAATCATAACATGGTTGCGTCTAAGAGCTTAGTTCTGGAAGAAGTGAGTTTCAAAAAATGTAGGCTATACCAGTTACATTATAGCTTAAAAATATAGACAACCCTTACACTAATTAAGTCATCAGTGAAAGTGGAAACATCCTTGGACTCGCAATGATGTTATACTTGTTTATCAATTTTTGGAAACTCTGAAGACCTTGAACTTTGCAAATGCAAGTGATGCTTGCAAATTTCAGGAAGGCCGCAGCTTTTCTTAAGTTACCTGGAATGCTATTTTGGAACGGGATAGAAAAATCCAAAATGGACACTAAGTTTCTCCAAGCTGCTTGCAATAGATCATACTGTATGCCCTAAGGCAGCTTTGGTTCACCTTAAGGAAGCGCTTCACACCATGAAGGCGACGCCGTTTCCTTCACTGAGATGATGCCGTTTGCTTTGAGGAAGGATTTCATATCGCCTCACTGCCATTTCTGAGCCTTTTCCTACATTTGAAAATTCAGAAGGAAGCTAGGGAAGAGCTGAAGAGGAGAGTGTTACCTATCCTGATTTTTACAAGTGCAGATGGAGGGTAAGAAGACTTGTAAAAGATATCAATGCTTTCAGACTCCAGCACTTGCAAATGGCAAAACTTTGTAAGCCCAGTTTGACTTGAAGCTTTGGCACAGTGTAGTTTATACTGCAGCATAACGGTAAATGAGCAGTTTTCTACCACTTCCATATATAAGTAGCTCATCTAAGAGTAGAAGCAATTGCATGCAAAGTTGCAAATACATTTTGGTCTAGAATCATATAAAAGTACTTATCCTCTGTGATGGGAATGAGCAGATCCCTCTCAATTAAAGTCAATTAAAATTGGGATGCTCATCAGAATGTAAGTGAAAGTATCTATCAAGTTATGGTCCATAGTAATATTATTCTAGAACTGCCCTACTATTGGGCAGATTGACATCATCTTAGAAAACATATGCTGCGTGCTATGGAGAGGACAGCTCTCAGATCATTATTCTTGGTTGGAAAACAG